>NW_023425551.1:35088241-35640741 GCF_014108245.1 Pipistrellus kuhlii | reverse complement strand
ATGAATAAAAACCTATTTTGAAATAAACAGCTATTACAAGTAGTATTGAGTAATACAACTACCAGGCAAACTGCTAGTCACTGCTAAAAACTAGCCTCAATGCTTAGAGTATATTAGCCTCTTAATAAAGGTCCAACCATAACAAAGTTCTTTTATTATTAATATTTTTGCTACCACTTTGAAAAGTAAAATATCTTTTCGAAGGTATTTGGAAGTTTTAGAGCATTTGTATACTCACAAGATGAGTTTGACATCTATGAAGTCTAGCATTTAAAAATGAGACTATAACTGACATCTCTGAAAATTAAAACAAGTAATCCAAGAGAAAAGTTCAAATATACGTTTGCTTTGCCACATAACTACTTCACTGCTGGTGGATACATGAAAGAGGAACCCATACTATCCTGGCTGATGCCAAGCTCCCAGGAATTAGTGGGATGTAGTGCTGGACATGACGTTGCCTTGAGTACATGACAGTCAGCCCCTAACCAGGCTCTGATTCACAAGCCTAGGAGGTACTTGTTTTAAGTCCTTGGGTAAGATTTGAACTTGTGGTAATTGGGCCATTTTTTGTCAAATGTCTCCAATGTTTTTTTCTGTCCCAGTCTTGTTTGACTTGGTGTTGTTGTTTAAAAAAAAAAACACAAAAAAAACCCCCAAAACACGGTAGAATGGGCAGCCAGAGCTGCTGATCGTCTTGAGAGGATTTAGTGTTTCAGTGTCCAGTGTGTGTGTGTGACAGGGCTTAGGAGCGACCACAACGGAAAGGTACTCTTTTGTTTTTTCCTTACAGAGCGGTAGGCAGAGTCTGGAGCTGGAGTTGGCTGTCATGTCCAAGTGTGTCTGCTTTTTAATGTTTTGTTCATTGATTCTGAAATTGCAAGAGTAAGATGACCTGCAGTGTAAGATGGGCTGTTTGAATATATTCCAGTCACAACACTACTTCTTTTCGATGTGAACATCAATAATTTGTTGTATGTTTCACTCCTCCTAAAGATATGTTATCTTACAGCATCAGCGATTATATTCAATATATGACTAAAAAACAAATCAGCAAATGGAGTCCATCTTTGCTTCATTCCATTTTACTCAAAGCCTATTAAAAATTGAGTAATTTGTAGCCAATGCTTTCTTGCTTATAGATTCAAAATGACTTAAAGCGAATAGTCGTATATTACGCATATCCATACGTTCATATAGTTTTCTTATAAAAATTAATATGCTGATATGTACTCATTTCAACATTAAGACTGTAAATAAAGTACATAATGGAAGTATAAAACTATAAGGCTCAATTTAAAAATTGTTAAGATTTTATTTCATAATCTAAATTAAAATTAATAATAATCAAAAGTACGATATAATTCAGATCCCATTTTCCTATTAATACCATGAGCAGGCAACTCCAGCCATGTATTGTAATATATTTAAGAAGTATTTTTTTTATATGTGTAAAAGTAAAATTGTGACACTTCACTTATTCTGGTTCCTGCACTGAGGCAACTATAGTGATGGGAGACATTTCTTTATACATGGGAAGTAATATGCTACTTATTTTAAAACAAAAACTGGACTAAAATCCCTGTATCTCAAGAAGCACGAATATTGGAATTATTTTTACACAACGTTACTTTTTGAAATGGCAGGATAGACAATGTTTAGGAGCTTCATGTGCATGAAATTAAACTTTACAGAATACTTGGTAAGAGTTGTTACTGGACGTACGTTAAATCATTTCTTCTAAAATCCACATAACAAGAATATGAAACCCTGTACCGTATGGTTTATAAACGAGAGAAATTTTTTCTTTTAATTCTGTTTTTATACTTTATTCACTCAGTATTCAATTGCTTCTTTGCAATGTCTTGGGAAGAACTTGAGTCTCCTGTCACTATACTTACACACAAACGTCCTGAGAGACTGCCTGCTAACTCCCGTCGGTCTCTGCACTCACAGCGGTGGTTGTTTGCTTAACTAAAGCAATGTGTCGATCAATGGTTAAAGCTTTTATTACACAGTGATTCCGTTCTGCCACTATGACCAAAGTGTCTGACTGCTGATCAAATTCTCTGTATTCGTTTCACCTTTTCCCCCAAATCTCTGTTAGGTTCTGAGCTCATGCCCAAAGCGCTCTCCACCAGGATAGTGGGAGGCATTTGGTGGTTTTTCACACTTATCATCATTTCTTCGTACACTGCTAACTTAGCCGCCTTTCTGACAGTGGAGCGGATGGAATCCCCTATTGACTCTGCCGATGATTTAGCTAAACAAACCAAGATAGAGTACGGCGCAGTCGAGGATGGTGCAACCATGACCTTTTTCAAGGTAAGCCCTACTGGTTATCTAAAATGAATGTGTTAACATGATAGAGGGTGAACAAAGAAATATTTCTCTAGTAATGAATGTAGGAGGATAGCAACACTGTTATTCATAAAGAGCAATCAATAGCTTATCCCTCAGGAATGGACAGGTACACAACAAAATATACACCCATTAAAGCAAAACATTACAATACTGCAAATGGCAAGGAGTTTTTGCTTTCTAGGTATTCTAATTTTGTTTGGAGGAAAATCTACCCAAAGGTAAGTCTCTCCTACCCTCTCCCACAAGGTTTTATCTTCAAATATAAAACAAATAATGTGATGCATTTATTGAAAATTGGTATGTCTTGGTTATTCCAGAAGAATAGAATGATTACATGTGAGACTGTTTCCATACATACATTTCTTTGTTGAGATGAGACAAAGTTTACTTGTTCAAAAGCCTAAAGAAAAAGAAGGAAAAGAAGGGCTGAAAGAGAAAATCAGAAACAGTTCTTGTTGGTTGTACATTCATCCATTTAACATTCTGGTGGCACGGAGTCTGAAAATGGGCTACCCACTGGACTTTCAATGTTTCCACAGGGACAATCCTGCGGAACATTCAAATGGAAGGTGTGGCTGAACAAAGAGTGCCTTGTTTTCCTCTTTATCATTTTTTCTACTTTCAACAACTGATCTCGCTGGGCCAGAACAGACCAAATTTAATTTTGTGACGCCTTCACTGTTCACACAAATGCAATTGCAGTCCAAATAAACAAGTAGTAGAGTAGATTTAAAAAAAAAATAATTGACTCAAACTATAAAATAATTTCCTCTATCATTAAGAGCCTATTGAGTGTCAGAAATTGCACTATATGTTGGCTATTCTACAGCAAATAGTATCTAGTTCTCACTTTCAAGGCGATTATAGCTTAATTGGGCATTTGGAAAACTATTCCCACAATCATAAATCTGGGTTTTATATTACTTAAAACGGCATTTTTGCCAAATAATTATGTAAATTTTTGGTAAAAATTCTTACAAAACTAAATCAGCTTTTAGTTTAGAGTTCTAAAAGACACTACATACCCAAGGAATTAGACAAATTTTATTTTTTCGTCAAATGTACATAATGCTTACAATTTAATTATTTTCAAAGTGAATCTGTCATCTGGCTAGTGAAAGGTTAACATCTGTGGTGCCCGGGCAGGCTAAATAGCAATCACTGATGGTGATTAAAGAACATTGTATTTATTTAAAGAAATGGGATGGGAGATTGGGATAACCAAAGGGAAGGGGCTGCCCAGAGAAAAGGGAGCCTTGGAGAAAGGTCCAGGGGTTAGCCCAGGTCTAGCTGCTGCTGCCCATTGCTCCTCTGGTTGCAGTCTCACGGGGTCCCTTAGGGGGGAGAGGATACATGCCTGTGGGGGAAGAGAAGGGAAAGGGGAATGGCTCCATGTGCTCCTTGGAGGGAGAGCTTGAACTGAGTCCCTTGTCCTGAGCATATATCCCCCTCTCTCTTGCAAATAGAAATATTAGGGGAGGTATCAGGGAAGGGTCGCAACAGAATATTCGTCGGCTTTGCAGGTGTGCTCTTTCAGGGTCATGGTCTCCACTGATTGGTGGCAGCTAGGGCACCACCTGTCTGGTTTTGCTGCTTTTTGGGCCTGGAGCTGAAATACAACTGAGGCCCAGAGGTTCTCTTTAGGGAGGAAAGAGGCAGGGGGTCTAGACCTCCTGACCATGGATATGAAAGATCAGGGGTCCAAACCTCATTCTAGGGGAGGATAGGTTACCCTTGAAAGCAAGGTTCTTGTTTTCCCAGTTTTTGCCCCTTGGCAGGCATCTGGGGCTTTCTGTCCTGGTGAGTTTCTGTACCTGGCCCATGGTCCTTGCTCTGAGGGGTCTAACAGCTAGATTAAAGCTTGGATGTGTATTTTATATTTAATCAGATGTGTATTTTATATTTATATTTAATGTAACTAAATACGATCAGTATTTATCTGACTATATTAATTGCAATAAATCAGTTTTCCCTAATTTAACATTTAGGATAAATAAAGATTACTTATAATTTTTTGAAAAATAAGTCAACTGTTGAAAATGCTAAATACACATTGTGAGTAAATAACTTTGCAGAGAGTGAATATGTATGTGATGCATTTAAATTATTACAGTATTCAAGGGACTGTTGCAATTGTTTGTAAAATAGTGCATGTGATCTAATACCAAAAGTGATTAATTCTGTGTCACAAGTGCTTCAGGGTTTTAACCTTATTTGTGTTTTGCAGAAGACTAGACTATCTCATGTTCAAGTTCTTATAGACTACAAAGTAGCTTTATTTCTAGAAAATCAATTTGAAAACAAGTTATCCTTTCTCATTATAAAATTTCATTTTTTATCTTTTTAGTTTTTCCAGTATTTTGTTATCTTTTATTTTTTTTAAGCTCAGTTGTTCTCTGCAGTGTCATTTTTGCCTACCTTCACTTCTCCTTGTTATTGACTTTACTGGTTACTCTTTCATCTCTTGTTTTTCTTTCTCACACACCAGGATGCTCCTAGCGCCCAGGAAAAATTCACATGAAACAATTTGATGTTTCCTACAGCATAGGCTTTCTTGTTGTAGAATGAAAGCTTCTAGAATGTACGCTAGTCATAATAAAAACCACATTGTGCTAAATCACTAACTTGACAACTACCTTATGTTGATAACTTTATCACATGCTGAATTCTTATTGTAAAAGATACATTAAATGATGACTTTTCTTTAGTTATTTTAGTGTAGACCTAAATGGTACTAATTTCAACTTTATATTGTGGCTTGTTAAAGTATATGCTTATATAGTCAATGGGTATAAAATTATTTTTAAATTCTCTGGAAATCTGTAACTGAAGCAATGGCATACTAATTTTGAAACTCCTTAGCCTATTTGGCTCAGTGGACAGAGCATTGGCCTGAGGACACGAGGGCCTGGGTCCAATTCCTGTCAAGGGCACACATACCTTAGTTGCAGGCTCTTCCTAGGCCTGGACCCTGGCCGGGGTGCCTGCAAGAGGCAACCAATTGATGTATTTTTCTCACATTGTTATTTCTCTCTGTCTTTCCACTCTTCCACTCTCCCTAAAAACTAATGGGAAAATATCCTTGGATGGGGATTTAAAAAAAAAAAAAAGAAGAAGAAGAAGAAACTCTTCAATAAACCAGGGATGATAGTGTGTAGTCTCTTTATATTTAACATCATTTTTTAATTTTTTTTTTTAATTAATAGCAATGAGTACAAATACTCCAGGAAACATCATTAAAGCATTCATTTCTAAAGGAATTTTCATTGTTTTATTACTAATTTAACAAGACCCTACAGATAGCTAATTGTTTTTGGAATGCTCAGTTCTAGAATACTGTTTCAAAGAATAGTATAGTTTTGTTATTACAAGCAAGAAAGGCTGGCTCAGGATACTTGTTCTTGGAGGGAGTAAGTCCTCAGTACAGCACAGTCAGGTATATTGCCATTCTTCAATGTTAAGTAATTCCTTTTCCAAAGAACATGTTTGACTATAGTCATTGATTTTACGAGTATATTGTCTCCAAAAAGGGCTCTTTCTCCTTCACATCTACACCACACATATTTATCCAAGAAATACATCTAAAACCACAACTGGTAAAATAGCTCAAAATTGAGCAGATGATAATTTTTCAGTATTATTTCATTTAAACAATAGAAAACTGTATGGCAGCACTAATATGTTCTTAATTATAATTAGATAGTCAATTAGCTAGGAGCCTGAGAAACTTATTTAAAAAAAAACACACACACACACACACACTTGAAACCTACATAATCTTATTAACCAATGTCACCACAATAAATTTAATAAAATAAATAAATAAATGTAAAAAATTACAATGAAGAGAATAAAAAGACAATACTTACACTTGAGAGAAGATGTTTGCAAGACATGATCTTTAAAGGACTAGTATCTATAATATATAAGGACTCCTACTAAACAAAATGACTAAATATTTTAATATGCATTTTATGGAGTGAGGCAATATATATAAACTATGAACTTATGAAAATATCTTTAACCTCATAAATAAGGAGGAAATTAAAAACTGAAATCAGAATAAGATTGTGATTAGTTAGCAAACAGATCAGCACAAGTGAAAATGGTCTTTCTATACAAAGTGCTGGCAAGGGTGAGAAATATTTGGCACTTTGATATACTGCTGATATGAGGATAACTTTGGAAAATGTCTGGCACTACCTAATATATTTGAAAATGTCTTAACCTTTCAAAAACAAATAAAAGAATAAAGAAAAACTAAGGAGAAATCAAAACCCTCCAGGAATTTGGGAACTTGGCATTGTAGAATTAAAATCTCACCCCAGGGCAGAACACTATACAGAATGTTGTCAAGCAAACAAGCACATTCTTTTTACCCTAAAGTATGAAGTCAGAAGAATGAATACATATAGATTACAGGCTCAAAAATAACTCAGCTAGAGCCGATAAACATTTTGGTCTCTTTTGAGAATCCCTATATTTCCAAAGTGGGTCAGACATTTTACAAGCTGATGCCTAATCCCCTTTTTATTATGCAACTCATGTTTTCCAAGTTCTATAGCTTCTCTCCTGAGCTTGGCCTAACTAAAATTTCTAGTTTTTCCCATGTACAAATATAGTCTTCTAAAAAAAGATGGTATCAAAGGAAATACATGTTTTTTTGTAGTTATTAAAAAATGTCTGTCACATATTAAAATGGCATTTAAGTGGTATCAAATATCTAATGTAAATCACTTAATACTTCTGAAAACACAGAGTCTACAATTTTGAATACTTATTGGGAATAATTTTAAACACACACACACACACACACACACACACACACACACACACACACATAACTGTAAAAAGAGAAACCTGAACTTAATTCCAAGCTCTACCACCTATTGGTGTATATAGATAGGACATTCAGATTTGTAAACCTATGACTCTTCATTTCTAAATTGGAATGACTAACAGGTCCAGTATCATGATATTTTTTAAATCTATACTAATAAAAGGGTAATATGCTAGTTGGACCGGACATCTTTGGGAAAGCCACAGTGGCAGGGGCCTAGGCAGAGGCAGTTAGGAGCAATCAGGCTGGCAGAAGGAAGCAGTTAGGGGGCGATCAGTCTGGCAGGGGAGGCCAGTTGGAGGGCAATCAGGCAGGCCTGCAGAGAGGGCAGTTGGGGACAATCAGGCCAGCAGGGGAGAGCAGCTTAGAGGCAATCAGGCAGGCAGGCTGAGTGGTTAGGGACCATCAGGCAGGCAGAATGGTCAGGGGTTAGGAACCTAAACCAGCAGTCGGACATCCCCAAAGGGGTCCCTAATTGGAGAGGGTGCAGGTAAGCTGAGAAATCCCCTCCCCCATGCACGAATTTAATGCACCAGGCCTCTAGTATTAAATAAAAACCCCTGCATGATAAGTTATGCACCTAGTAAAAGCACCTCTTTAGGTGAACACAGTTACTACATGTCTAATTGTAAATGTTAGAATTAAAATGATTTTAAACATTGTCAAGTAAATTGTATTTCTATGACCAACAATTGGGCAAATAATTTTTAAATAGATAAATTAGATCATACCATGTTTATATAATTTAAATTAATTCATTCTTCTGATTATTGTTATCATGAAAATGAAATAATTTCATAATTGAAATAAAAAAGTCCGTGGAGCAATTTTTAGAAGCTCTTTTCTAGACTATGTATTTTCAAATAAGATATAGTAATCTCTTATCCCTGAGGGATATGTTACAAGACCACCCAGTAGATGCCCAAAACTGCAGATAGTATCAAACTCTATACATTTGTTTTTCCTATGCGTACATGCCTATGACATTTTAATTTATAAATTCAGCAAAGTAAGAGATTAACAACAATAACTTTAATGATAATAGACAACATTTTATAACAATAAACTGTAATAAAAGTTATGTGAATGTGGTCTCACTTTCTCAAAATATTTTATTATGGTGTATTCATTCTTCTTCTTGTGATACTATGAGATGATTCAATGCCTACGTCCTGAGACAAATGAGGTGCTCAGAATGGCACACAATTTAATACTTGCCAAACTATATTTGCTTGGTTCCTCTGTATCAGCACTACCCTAGACAGCATGGGACAGGATTGAATCTATGTTATTCACACTTGGATCTCCAGGCCCTCGCACAGACTCTACATATGTTGTTAGTGACTGATTGTCACAATAATGTTGCTTTAAAAACAAAACAAACAAACAAACAAACAAACAAAACAACATCTTAGTGACATGTAACATAAACCTTTAGTTAGCTTACAGGTCAGCTGTCCTACTGGAAACTTGTTGCCCAGAGACTGCCTACATTTGTAACAGATTTTGTTTCTTTTGCACGAGGGTCAGTGCTTTTGCCAATACCATTTCTGCTAAACCTGTAGGGCCTTTAAATATTTCTTGAATCCATTTATAATCTATCTACAATCCATGCCCACAATCCTTTTTTAGGAGGCATCTCTCTGTAGATTTAATTATTGCTATTTGGGGCAAGCAGGTCTTTATCCAGAGGAGAAAAATCTACCAGGTTTTGCCCTAATTTTTTCAGAGGTCATAACAAAGCACTTCAAGGCAACATGATTAATGTGAAATTTAGTGAGGCTTGACATCATATGGGAACAATTTTGAGAACTTTTACTTACTTAGAACACTGAAGATTAGAAACATTTTTATTACCCAGCCATGCAATTTCTAACTCTATGTCACCTCTAAATTATGTTTGCAAACCTCCTGGATCTTTTAAATTTATTTCTGCCTCTCTTCATTCTTGCCCTCCTCCTGCGCTTCCTTCATTGTTGCTCTTATTATTGTCAATATTCTATCTCTTTTCCTACTTTTCTTATGTAGCTAATATTTCCTATGTAAAACCAGCTAATACCTTAAATATTTGTCTTTTTTTTTTCTGGATAATTTTTTGGCCAAATCCAAAAGATTATTAGTGCATTTTCCATCTTCTAAAATATGACTAGGCACACTTTTAAAAATATTATTTGTCCATATATTCACAGATTCCGGTTAATCCAGCCTCTTCGAATGATTTCATTGCCATCTGCTATGTGAGCCTAAATCAGTGCTCCAATGTACATTTCTTCTCACTTTTTTTTTTTTAACCAAATTCTGTACAGTTATTCATTGGAACAATAAACATTGTATTAATTGATGTAATACCTAGGACAGAGGGTTTTAGACGAATGCTTGATTACTTACAAAATTTTGCTATTCTGTGGAGAGCCATAAATGTTTCTTCAAAATATGTAACATTCTATGGCATTCTCATTTTATTTTATTTCATTTTATTTTTAAATATATTTTATTGACTTTTCACAGAGAGGAAGAGAGAGGGATAGAGAGTTAGAAACATCGATGAGAGAGAATCATCAATCAGCTACCTCTTGTGCACCCCCTACTGGGGATGTGCCCGCAACCAAGGTACATGCCCTTGACCGGAATCAAACCCGGGACCTTGCAGTCCGCAGGCTGACGCTCTATCCACTGAGCCAAACCGATCCCGGCGGCATTTTCATTTTAACCTTGGGTTAAGAGTCAGTTTATTTGGAAGTGAAGAGTGTAGTGTTAGGAATTCAATCAAGTGGATTGATCCATGGAGGGGAAAGCTTTATCTTTTGGTACCTCGCAGCAAAGAGGGTTTGTTTTGTGTTCTTTTTCTTTGTGCTTAGTCTCCCTCTTTAGGTGAACTCAAAGTATATACTGACTGCCAGCTCGTTTATTTTTCACAGTAACCCCTAAGGAAGGTAGAAAGCAATTATCATTACGCTCATTTAACAGATGAAGAAACTGGGCCATGGAGAGGTTAAGTGTCTTATTAATTATGAAAGCAATAACCCAGGGACTCATAGTATCAACAATAAAAGTAATAGCTAATGACATCATGGCATAACCATCACTATTCAGAATAACTAAGTGCATTAGTCATTTTGGCTCACCCACATGACCTCAAATGTTTGATCATATTAAACTTCTAAACCATTTGCATTGAGCCATTAGGGCAGATACAGCTATAACATGTTCTTTACAGTCTGCTACTTATTCTGAGCTTCTAGGTTCAATGGCCTTCTGATATTAAATTATGCTAGGTGACATTTTAGGTTTCTAAGCCTGGATTGCGTGTAGGACATGCCTGAAATAATTTTTTGAAAGAGTGAGTGATTTTTAAAAATTTTTTATTTTTATTTTTTTTCTTTTCAAATGCTAAAATAACATGCCATTTTTGAGTTGACAAACACAATGTAAAAACTTGACAGTTTACCACATGTAATTAAAAGGGATTTATATTTCCCATATTTTTCTTAATTTCTGCAAAATATTACTCTTATTTGTTTTTATGTAGAATAGTGTTGGTAATGCAGGCATAATATATTTATTATGAAGACATTTTCACACTAGAAAAGTAAATTCTGAAAATGGCATCCATTAGTGTACTTTTTACACTGAAAACTGTTTTCTGAAACAAGTCTTTATTTTTCTCTTCCTGTATTGGTGGTAAGACATTTTGAAAATTCCTTTTGCAATATGCAAGAAATTGACTTACAATACTTTTTAAGATCATCTAAAATTACTTTTGAATTTATTTTATTTTTTTATTTTTACTGAGAGATTTGATTTATACAGCACTGTGTAAATTAAGGCGTACATGTGTGATTCAATGCATCCATTCCCCTTTCTTTCATATTAGGGTGGGCATTTTGTCTTCTGAAACACAGACCCCACAAAATATCAGACAGAGGCATAAAGTAATCTGCTGACCATATTTTAACTTCTTTTGGATTATTACCCTGAATTGTCTTTAAAGACCTTTGAATAGATATTTGCTGAAAGTAAATAATCTAATTACATTTTCACTCTGATACCATCCCTTAATAAGTATGCACGAGAATTGCCATATAGCAGGATGAAGTATTAGAGCTTTTCCCTATCTCACAGAAATATGATGGGGTCTATCCTAACTTTTGTTTCTGTCTCTGAGTAAATATTTATAAAAACGTATGTTCTATGGGACCAAGGGAGTGAATATATTGACCTCTCCTTTATAAGTCTTTATTTCATGTTCGTTTACCATGGGGTGGGGGTGGGGGAATTGGGGAAGAGACCTAGAAGGGGGCATGTTAGACTTGAAGAATTGTACATGTGACTTCAGTGTTGGGAGACAGATTAAGAATAGATGAAGTACTTTACTTTATAGGTAGATATTGTTAGGTTCAGAGCAACAGTTTGAGATTTGAACTCATGTAGTTTTCTTGTCTGAGCTTATTGTACTATCCAAAAATATTTATTAAACTATTGTCATTCCTTTCCTTGTTGTGGGAAAAAAATAATGTACTTTTTTAAACTGATGGTAACAAATTATTGCACAATTCTAATTGATATCTTCCTTTGTGTCACTTTGTGATTGCTCAATATCCATCTCCCTATAGATCTAAACTAAAACAAAATGCACCTCAAATATAACATTATGCTCTAACTTGGATGATGGAAATCAGAATAGAATTAGGCTTCCAAGGCAACATCTATTCTTGATAATTTGCTTGCAAGTTACTAATTAGATAATAACTCTATGAATATTTAAAGTAAATAGAAATTTTATTTTGAATTCTTGTTTCATGAATTCAAGTTTGTGGATAAAAGTTTATTGTTTTAAATTTTCTGCATACTTAATGGAGCCAAATAAAATTTAAAAGCTTTGTGCATTTGAACAGCATTGTATCTGAGAGGTCGGTTTAGATTAATGATGAATATTATTACTAAAATTTTCTTTGGTTCATGTTGATGCTTTCTTCATTTTCTATCAGACACCTTTTCTAGTCATCTAAAAATATATCTCAGCAAAGCTTTTCATAGCCATATTATTTCTTTAATTCTTGCAAATTATTTTTTCTTTAATAATAGCGATAAACTATTGATTGTGGGTAATGGGTTATTGTTAACCTTACGTTAAATAGAAATACTATTTTATAAAGTAAGGTTGGTATTTTAAAAGTGTTATAGTCTTATTAGTGTCTAATGTGGTTTTGATAATTCATTATGTTTGAAATAAATATTTAATCCAAGTTTTTATTATGCATTTAATTGATTGGCATAGTAAGGAGATTATTTTTAGCCAAGAAGATTGTCTCTCTCCTCCACCTTCATCTAACACACCATTTATTGTATGCGAGGCCTGATTCTATGTTTATTACAGGGATTTGCATAAGGCCTACAGAAACCCAACACCATTTTACTATGTTCCCATTCCCAGACATAAAATGGTGCCTTTGAGTAAAGCTGCTTCATCAGACACTAGTTTCGCATGCCAAGTTACAGCCATCAATGGCGAAACAGCAGATGTGAAGGCTAGTTGGCATCAGAGCATATGAGTCAAAGACTTTCCTATGGGAAAGAAAGTGCTTCATTACCCTTTATCTATACTAAGAACATTGGTTCTATCAAGCTGTCTGAAAATTAGAATATGATGGGTTTTATTACCCTAGCTCTGCCAGAGTGAATTCAATAGTTAAAAAGTAAGCGCTAATACCATTTGGGGAATTCTAAGAAGTGATTCGAGTCTCAATGTATTTAAACTTGGAAGGAGTAGCGACTTTTATCTTAACTTCTCTAAAATGTCTGAGGGACAAAAGTTTAATTCTCTGTAATGGTTGGGTTTACCACATGTACCAGTGAAGCTTTGGGGACTTTAATTGAAGAATAAATTATGTGTTTGACTGAAATGTGTAATCTGAGAAACGAAGTTTTAATTGCCTTGGAAAGCCGGTGTGTGAAGTTGCTTTTATTCCAGCATACACTGTGGTTCCCTCCCTCATTTGCCCTCCCTCCTCCATCCTGTGCAGGGACCACTCTTCCTGTTTGTCACCTCAGGATGGCAGCTTAAACACTATGTTGCACCTCATCCATCTTAGGAGAGAGGTCCCCACAGGGAGAAAGAAAATTCGAAAGCCAGTTAATATAGTGATGTTGAGCTGGCATGTCAGGTGCTGGATAATGGATCATAGTTGTCACTGCAAAAGTTTATAGCCACTGGTTAGGCAACAATTTGAAGGAAGTCAAGAAGGACATATTTTTTGATAGAAAGAAGTAGACTGAGATAAGTATTATTTTAAAATTGTCCTTTAAAAATATAATGTAAATAAGTATAATTTCTTAGACAAAAAATAATTGCAATGAAAATTCTATCTCTTCTACCAAAATAGCTGATTAAAAGCATCTTTTGGTATTTCTAAAACGAAGATGCAAACAAACAAACAAACAAACAACCCAGACTCTTTGCTTTGTACATTATTTGAGGAAGTTATACCGATTGGCATTGTGGCTAAGAAAGATCCACTATTCATGCTTACTGTTTCCTTAGAAGTGGGTCCAGCTTTAGAATATCAAAAGAGACATTATTTTTATTCCTATTATTGCATTGATTAGATATGTATACACTGAAACTTTAGCTTAATTTAGAATATCCTTGGCAGTTAGTGGTCTGTGACCTGTGATGAATTTTTTAGGAAGCTGATCTTTAGTTGCCAATACAATTTATACTAATTAGCTTCTTTGGTCAGCTAAATTTTCTTTTGTTCTTTTATTTCCCTTTCCTTTTCCAAAATCGAAATAGCAATAATATCATTTTGTTCTTTGATCTTAGGAGTTAATTGAAGACATCACATGGTAGTTGATTCCTTCATTATATCAGAAAGAAAAATAAGGTTTACTGTTATTTACTTCTCCTGCCATCTTTGATGCTTTAGACTTTTATTTAAGAAAACACGGAACTGTTATTTCCCTTTAGAAGCAAACAAAATGTAAGGTCATGAACTGTCTGCTACTTAATGGTCTTAGCACTTCATCGGGCATATTTATGAGTAGAAAACATAAATCATAAATCATCTTTACTTTTTTTATATCCTTTCCACTAACTCTGCACAGATTGGAAAAAGAACAACATAAACTTTACAGCTTATTAGTAGGTGTTGATAATTACAAAGTTAATATAATAGATTCTTTAAAATGTTGCTTGAAACATATGATTAGATTGGACATTACTGCTAAATGTCTTAGTTTTAAAGGGATCAGATGCTGAAATAACTCTAATTTCTCTTTTTTGCTGTAATATTTGTGACTTTGGCAGTGCCTTCAGTTGTTTAAATCCTTAATGCATGCTGATGAGCACTTTCATTGGCCTCCCATATTAGAGTATTTCTTTAACAATTTCAATGAGAACTTTCCAGATGAGTGAATGTGTCTGCACATGTATTCATATATGCATAAGTAGTGTGTTCTGTAGTATTGAGACATGCAACCTTAATTGGAGTTAAATTGTGAGTAATATACTTTATTTTTCTTATACCCATAAATTTTCATATTGAATCTTTTTTAGTGGGAGAATAGTTCAGGGTTGCCAATAAAATTGTAATTTTCTATTTTCTGACAACAAATTAATACTGATTTTGATTGTTATTAACCTATTGTATGCACCATAGCACTACTGGAGTTCAGTGGAAAGATTTGATTATCTCTAAAAATAAGTATTTCATTTATTAAATAGTATAATCACAGCTATTTAGAAGCTATACTATAAATTAGTTTGCTTTTCAGAACACTATGAGTTTCTGCTTCACTTTAATTTATTACAAAAACAAATAAAGACCAGAGAATTGGAAAGCAGCATTAATAATGAAAATAAAGGATTGTTGAATCAAAGCAGTGCACTTTAACATAATGATTAGATGCATCAACTAGGTATTGGCATGATATCCTACATCTGACACTTACTAGGGATTTATTTAATCTCTCCAGGCAAATGTGGTTATAGATATATATCTTCTAGATTGATTATATAAGCACCAAATAGATACTAAACTCCCAATAGGTGCCTACAGTTATCTTTACTATAAGGAGCTTAATGGTAGGCTTACTAAACTCTATAGCCAGTTAAACCATTTTCCCAATATGAATGCTTGTATTTCTGGAAATACATTCAGTTTACCTATGGTTAATGCCAGGATCTGACACTCAGTTGCATTTTTTTCCTGTCTTTAATAATTTGATCCTGATTGTAATTTACTTACAATATTCTGGATTATTCTCTTGTACTGCTTAAAAGTTAAAATGCATTATAAATCCAGTTCCAGCTACACAATGTGGGTAGTCTTTTCATTAATGGTCTTTTATGCATGGTTGTTTAATTCATGCTCTTTCTATTATGTGTGAGATTTGTTTTGACAACCCATTTATGCTCAGAATTAATACTTGAATAGGGGGGAAAAAAACTCCCATTTTTAATCGTTCTTTCTTCCCATGAATATTAACCATTGTAATCTAAACAAGTTTCTTTTTTTCTTATGATAATAATGCATATGACTCATGAGATCTACAGATGTTAGGGGAAATTTCCCAAGGCCAATCTACAAAGATAATTCTTAATATCTTCTAAGAACTACTCTCACATTTTCTCTTTAGATATTTAGAACTTAAAGTTTTTTGTTTTGTTTCAGTTTTAAAAACTTTAAACAATACAGCTGCAGAAATTCTTCGGTTTTCCTATGAATACAGGTGACAATGCTCTTTTCAGAAATATCCTTTAAAGATTCATTATTAGTAAAATATGATTATAAGACTTTTTATAACCCTTTCAGAAAAATACTATTTCTTGAGATAGAGTCTAAAACAAATAACCTTTTACTAAATTCCAAATGCATTATAACCTAGTCATTGCAAAATTTCACAGTATATTTACATGTAAACACATATGTACAACAGAGAAATCACATCTTAGACACTTAAATGATTAGATTGTTCATTTTTCATAGCCATTGTATTATAATATCAGAAATTTAGTGCTTTAAATGTTACATTTAATAAGCATTTTAAATTGAACTTTAAAGAAAAAGTAGTAGAGGTGATATTAAAGTTATCTGTTTAGGATTCCTAATATAACCTTACTTTCAAGTGAAAGAGAAAAAAATAATATAAGGCAAATATATAGGAGTAGTCATTAACCTTTTTTAGTTAACTTCTATTGATGTATATTTAGAAGAATGATCATAAATATATATATATATATATATATATATATATATATATATATATAACCTGTTTAAGCTGACATAAAATAAAATTAATTTTAGCTTATTTGGTTAATAAAACATTATAATAATATTTATAAATTTAGATTACATACATTTTTTATAAAAAATCAGATCTTGTAAACTAAGACTTGTAAAATTTTAATTAATATGCCCTTGTATATTACATGACATTTACAGTTTATGTAAAGTCATATGTCTATTATTGAATCACAGTTATTAAGCCATCTGGTTGCACTTTTATCCATATTGTAGAAAATGGCTTTTGTGAAGCATATTTTGGAGGATATTACATCATTATTGTGCATTAGAAATTCTGTTTTTTTGTTGTTTTCTAAGTATATGTGAATATTAAGCAGTTATTTATTTATATATGGTACTTAGAAGAGTGATATTTTTAAATTTAAGAGATGCTTTAATTTTATGTATTAATACTCTCTGGAAATAGAAGTCAAGACCTTTTTTTCCATTTCAGACACAGTGATACATACTCACATAGATAATTTATAGCTGAAGTTCAACTACCTCAGCCAAGGGTCAAAAGTAAACAGGAAAAAAAAAAAACTTGCTGAACCAGATATAAATAAATATTTTCCTTTTCAGTGGGCATGAACCACTTTCCTAACCGATTTGAACTAATAAGCAAACAAAGAGATTGATAAACCAGATTATCAGTTCTCTTCCACCCAGTAGAGGATAGATTTTATCATCCATCTGATAGAGATCACCAAATTAGAAAACCAAATACTTAATCACTGTTGTTACCAATTTAGGATAATTTACTAGTTAGGCAAGATCTAGAAACAAAAGCAAAACAAAACAAACAGTAGAGGAAGAGGAAGAAAAAAAAATTGAGAATTGGAAAGTCAGAAAAGTTAAAGTTCTATTGACAGTTGGTATTCACTCTGTTGAGCAAGCAAATATGTGCCTTAGCATAAATAGCCCCATAGGTCTACTTCTCCAGCTTACCAATATATTTGGTTCTGTCAGGTGAATTCACTTGGGTATCTTGGTGAAAGTATTATAAAAAAAAAACGCTAAAGTATAATTTTTTAAAAAAAATTAAACATGTCTCGTGAAAATATAAACTGGATGTTCGATGGATATTTTATTTATTTATTATTCAAAGGAGAATTTGGAGAACAGACATATGTGTAAGTATACACAATCAAGAATGCTGAAATATATTTGCTAATAAATGAAAAACTGGTTAAAATCATTTAAACCAATAAAATACAATAAAATATTTGGAGATAATGATTTGCCAGATAGAAACCAGTTTTCCCAACCATGTGAAATAAATGTTACAGACAAAAAATAATTTGCATCACTATCATTTTTTAACAGGATAACTTCTATGCCTACAAAATTGCTAATAGAACAGTCAATAGAAAGTCAAAGGAACATACCAGATAGAATCAGATAATCCCCAGAGTGCCTGCTACATAACTTTATATACATAAATAACCCCACAATATGAAACAATACCATTTTGAAATTTCTAGATCGTTAACTTCAGTACATATGTTGCCTAACATGATCTGCCTGAAAAGAAGCCTATAGGTATATGTATTGTGTATGTTCTTTATTTTCACTTCCTCTTCATATCTGTACTTCTTGAATTAATAAAATAAAACCATACTCTTTTCCACCCATATTTTTCTTCCCCAGTAGGGGGTGTGCAGGAGGCAGCTGGTCAATGTTTCTCTCTCATTGGTGTTTTTAGCTCTCTATCCCTCTCCCTTCCTCTCTGTAAAAAATCAATAAATATATATTTTAAAAATAGTTTTAATGATAACCCAGTGCAGACTAATATAAGACAGTTTAAATATTTAATTTAAATATATAAATTTATTTCAAAATATAATCAGGCCATTTAATAAATACTTTTAAATATAATAATAAAATATATCTCAGGCTGAAATCTGATGGCAGACGTGGGATAGCAATATGATTTCAAATAAAAAAGAAATTATATATAAATTCTAAATCTTAAAAATAGTTTGAACATGTATTTTTAAACTGCATGATTGTGCATGGCGAGTTGCCATGATTTTAACATTCCACAGCACACATTTAAAAATGATGTAATATTTTTCATAAAAATATGAATGTTTATAGTATGCTGTAATTTATGAAAAAAGAAAATTTTAACATCACAATAAAATATAAAATCATTGTAGATTCCAAAATATTTACTTTGTTTCCTATATTTGAATTTATATATTATTTATCAAAGGCAAACAATACTTTTGGTTTCAAAATATTTTCCCACAAATTGTTACATGCTAGTTTTAAGAAAAATATCTATAGGAATATTAACAATGGCATCAATAACTTATTTTTACTCATAAACCCATAAAATTGCTAAAGGACAAAGCAAGAAGTATTATTGTGATAATCGTCAGTATAAAAAATCATGGTAGAAAATATAGTCACTTCAATAGCACAAAGAATCATTTCCAAAAAGATAATTTAAGTTTTGCTCACTAATAGAATTGGTTTAGGTGCATAATATGTAATCCAGCACAATAATCTTTACAAGTGAAATTTCAATAAATGTGTCTCAGATAAGCCCAAGTGAAATATAAATAAATAATGGAAAGCAGCAACAAAAAGGGTTTTTCCAGAAACTGCATTGCTTGGGAATGTATGTGATGATAGAGATCTGGAGCTATAATACCTCCATATTCATAATCACCATCTTAACTCTGAATTTTACTTTCTTCATTTCAGTTTCTTGTCTTCCTGCTGGAGTGGCTTCTATAATACATATTTGTGTGTGTAACTCTATCTTTTCTTGCCTGTGAAGTTCTCAGGCAACCCACCTGTCAAATTCAGTTTTTACAGCATTTCTTGGGAAAGTCTTTTTATTTTTTATTTGTTTAAATTAAATGTATTTGGGTGACATTGGTTAATAAAATTATATAGGGTTCAAGTGTATAATTCTATGATAAATCATCTGTGAAAGTTTTTTAGACCAAAGCCCTTTAACACCTGCCAATATTGTATTGATAATATTTTTATAGTTCACTTTTTTTATTAACTTTAAAATATTTTGTCTAGAACACATCCTTAATAAATATATATTGGATGAGTTAATAAATGATTAAATAAATGTATAACTTTAACCACTTGTGTCTAGGGAAGTTTAGCAAACTTGCCATTTGGAAAGAGTTTTGCATAATAACTGCTTCCAAGGAGTATTGCAAAGAATTAAAAGAAAAAAGACATGAAACATTTCTTACAATTTATTTATTTGTTTCAATAAATGTTTTTTGAGCATGTACTTTATTGCACTAGAAATTGTGTTACAGACTAAGTATACTGATCAATAAGAAAGCTACATCCCACCCTCCTGGAGGTTGTGATTTTATATAAAATATAAATATTAAAGATATAATTAGATATATATTGAATGTTAAATAAAAAGGTAGAGAGTGCTATGGATACTGTCAGTTAAAGTTCTCCAGAAAACTATTAAATTCCAGGTAATTATCTGAGACATACATAAATATACATATTATATGTATAAGATATAGACTTATATATAAATATTATATTTAAAGATTTTATATAATATAGAGATAGAGATTATATATATTATATATGTAAATAGATTTATTTTAAGGAATTGGCTCATAGGAATGTGGGAGACTTTGCAAGTTTGAAATCTGTTGGCAAGTGAGCAGACTATAAATCCAGGCAGAGGAGTAATACTATTGAGGAAGTGTTTCTTCTTCTCTGGAAAACCTCAGTTTCTACTCTTAGGACCTTTCAAGAGATTGGATGTGGCCCATTCACATCATCCATGGTAATATCTTCTATAGTAAATTTATGGTAGGTGAGACAACATCTAGGAAACTGGTCAGGTTGAAACATACAACTAACCATCACAGGAATATATAGAAGGGTAAATAAAAAGTCAACCATTCAGCCTGGAAGGTTCAGGGTATGTTTTACTTTAAAACAGACATTTAAATTGAAACTTGAAACAAAAATAGAGTTAGGTAAGGAACAAGTGTAAACTGTAGGATCAGGTTAGTTCAAGAAGAAAGGAAATTTTAGGTGGAAATAGTCCAAGGTAGCAAGGTTGTATGCTCATTGTATGCTTTGCTGTGTTGGTTGCTTTTCTTGTTTTTTGTAAGAAGTGTAAGCAAGGCTGGCGTAGCTCAGTTGTTAAGTGTCAATCTATGAACCAGAAGATCATGGTTTGATTCCTGGTCAGAGAACATGTCCAGGTTGCTGGCTTAATCCCTAGTGTTAGGTCTGCAGCTGGGCAGTGATTCTCTCATCATTGATGTTTCTATCTCTCTCCCCTTTTCCTTTCCTCTCTGAAATCAACATAAATATCTATAATAATAAAAGCATAATATGCTAATTAGATTAGACAGCCAAATGACCTTCCAGGTGTCATTCTGGATGTTTTTCCCACCAAGCCACGGCAGAGAGGCTGAGGCAGAGGCAGTTAGGGGCAGTCAGGCAGGCAGATAGAGTGGCGAGGGGTGATCAGGCAGGCAGGCGAGTGGTTAGAGGCAGGCAGGCAAGTGATTAGGGGATGATCAGGCAGGCAAACAAGCAGTTAGGGGCGAACAGGCAAGTGAATGGTTGGGGCTTTGAGGCAGGCAGGCCAGCAGTTAGGAGCCAGTGGTCCCCAAGGAGTCCCGGATTGTGAGAGGGTGCAGGCCAGGCTAAATCCCCTCTCTCCCCATCCCGAGCACTAATTTCATGCACCAGGCCGCTAGTATTTTTTTTTTAAAGTGTATCAAAAGGAAAGAGTCGAGAATAATTTATTGGTTTGATAAACTAAATTATGGGATCACAGAAGAAACAGAGTAGAGAAAAAAGCATAAGTTTGGACTCTCAACTTTGAAATGACACATCCACCATAAAGATGGATAGTAAGGAGATACAAATATGGATCTAGAGGGCCCACATTTGATAGTTATTAACTCACATAATTAAAATCTTAGAAATGCATGATATCACCTATGGAGGTATAGGGTGAAGAGATAGATATTCAGGCAATTACCTGTGGCACTTTATAAATTACTATTTCACAGCACAATGACTCACCAAATGAAACTGTGAGAAAAAGAGATCATTCCAAGAGGTTGGAAGATAATGTGGAATGCATGATGTCTGGAAAACCAAAAAAAAAAAGGGGGGGGTTCTCCTGAGAAAGAAGAGATCAACAATGTTAAACACTGCATAGAGGTCAAAGGAGATAAAGTTAGGGAGGAATCCAATATATTTTGTGACAAAAAGTAGATTTCTGAAGGCCTGTTGGAGGTGAATGAGGAAGAACTGAAACGGAATGGAGACAGCATGTGTGGAGAAATAATTAACTACCAGAGAATAAAAAAAGAAAGGTTGTGCAGAGATTAAATGAAAGAGAGATAAGCAGTGTCATTTACTTATTTGTTCATTTCATTATAATTATTTTTCTATCTGTACAATTTATTTTTTCTTGAGTTGATTTATGGAAGAGCAAGTACGAATGAGATTGAAAATCTAGAGACATGGAATATTAGATAGCATAACATAGCCAGAAAAGCTGAAAAGGATGATATACAGAAGAGAAATTATTTAGCTTTGGATGGATAGAGGTTCCAAGTTCTCTCACTGTACTGAAAGGAGAGAAAGAACAAGAGGACAAAGGAGAGTTTAGAGATTTCAAGAAAATGGACACTGTTTTAAAGTTTAACTTTGAAGAATTGGAGAACTGATTGAGTAACAGTAAAAGCATAAGACAATTTGAACAAGGTGGAGATGGTGACATGAGAGATGTCTAGCTTCTGTTCTGTGGTATTTTTCCCAGTGGAATAGAGTGGCCGGTGTGCAGCCCTGGAATAAAGGGTTGGATTTGTGCAGGGTTCTTAAGGTGAATGCGATGAAAGGAAGATGAAGCAGAGGAATCTAGGCTCCTCTCCAAAAATTAGTGGTTCACAATGGTCTGTGGAATCTGAATTTGAAATAGAGGTAAGTTTCGTTGGAAGATAGAGGGGGTGCAGAGTGGGGAAAGAAAGGCTAGTGGACAGACTGCATCCCCTCCAAAGAAGTGCAGTGGAATGAACTGAGCAGGACGTATGCATGTTTGTAGCTGTGCAGAGAAATGACATGCAAAAAGAGTGCAATTTCTATGGGATAGTGGGAAGAAATTTTTACAGGACACAAAAAAGTTAGGACTTCAACCAGTTGTCCTCAATGACATAAAATTGCCAGTATCACATCAAGAATTAGAATGAGAAAAATTGGGCAGAGCTGCTAATACCTTAAATAAGTGCGAGTGACCAGGAATTAGTAGTGACAGCAATGAGGTGTCATAGGAACTTACAAAAAGCATATGATGTGAACTACATAGGAGAGGGACTTTTTATAAGAGAGGGTCTAATGGGAAGAAAGTAGTGTAATTTTTACCTGCTTATTAATTTATGAGTTTAAGTACTCTGGGGAGACCCCAAGATGGAATTAGAGGTGGCAAGGTTTGTTTGAAAATGTTTGAGAGGAATAAAGGAGAAGGAAAGGGAGCAAGATTGGTCAAGAAGAGCCTCAGACAGCCATTCAGACCAAGACCTGTGAAAGGACGTAAGGAAAGAAGGAGGATTGAGTGGGAAGAACACAAGATCCCATGTCCATTCTGCAAAGGTCACATCAAGGACGGTGGGAGTCCCAAGCATTGGAAGATTCCACATTAGGCAGGCATGGCTGAGGCTTATAGAAAGCTCATGGGGCTGTCATTGCGAGCAGAGCATAGGAAGTGTGGCTTTGGTATGAAAAGTCAGGGTGGGTTCAAAGGTACAGTAGCTGGAGGCTGTCAGCCAACTCTGCTTCTGCAGTGAGTTTTCTTGAACTGAGATCTGAGCGAAGACCTCTCTGAGCTGTGTATACTTTGTCCTCTGAAGCATCTCACTGCTCATGCACAAACCTGTCATTCTTTTAAGTCTTTCCTCATTGTGCTTACTTTGTGTGGTTTGTTTAACTGTCATTTCCAAAAATACCCTATTTAAAAAAAATGACCTCTGCTAAATAAAGATCCTTTAATGGAGGTGGACTATGTAAACTTTCCCGGAGATGGGCTACATGATAAACATACTTGAAATGAATCTGAGTTATTATTGAGTTCAATGCAACAATGCATTTGGTTGCTTCATTTTAATTTCTTTCTGGATGTAAACATCTTTAAAAAAAACAAACAAACATGACACTTGCATTGCAGCTAATATGAGATTTTTCTGAGTCTCAAATATTTATATCTTCAGAGATTTAAACCTATAAGCTTAACTACTACTTAACTGCTTAACTACTAGTTAACTACATATGTTCATGCAGAGTATGGCTTAAATGTCAACATGTTAAGGATCAAGTATGCTGGATTAACATTCTGCATTTCAGGATTAATGTGTGTTGGGGCTGAGGGTCTTCTAATCAGAGAACTGATAGTTGATGTATGTACTCTGATGTATATTTTTACCCCCATTATGAGGAGTTTAAGAAAAAGTATGTCCGTATCTTTGCCATGAACTACCTAGATCTTAAAAAATGGCCTGTTTTTTTTTTGTTTTGTTTTTTAATGATTGACTATAGAGTTATACATTGCTGTTGATGTTTTTTTTTTTTTTTTTTTTTTTTTGACTGTCAGATAGTAACCTCGTGGTCTTTAATTCTGATTGGCAGCTGTTAGGTACTTACATTCATCTTACTTTTTCTCTTTAAATGTGGTTTACTTTAAGCCCATAATATCTTCAATATCTTTATGTCACAGATTTGAAACAATATGGCAGTTTTTGACAGAAAGAAGTTAAAATAGAAAAGAGAATTTTCCTCATCTTTTTCTGGTACTATTGCTGATGCTTTTGCAAATGTATAAACATTATGATAGAGTATTTGAATTAAACTATGCCAATGGGGCATCTATATATATAAAAGCCAAGCGACCAGAATGACAAAATGACCAGGATGACCAGAACGACAGGAACAACCGGTCACTATGACATAGACTGTAGTGGCCAACCAACCCAATCAAGGCCCCAACTGGTCCCCCCCAACTGCCTGTGGCCCCTCCCCCAAGCCTGCCCTGTCCCTGATTATCCATCCCCCCATTGGCGATGGGACCAGCCAACTCCAGTGTCCCTTCCCACCACCGGCCCAGCACCAAGCAGCCCCATAAGGGGGGGCCAGCTGGACTCCACCCATACACGAATTTGTGCAACAGACCTCTAGTAATATTAACAATCAGTTCACTTGTATAGAAAGTATGTGTGTAACTTTTAGAATTATTTGCTAATGATCTGTCTTCTATTTACTAGAAAACTGTTTTAATTTACTATTAATAAGTGGCTTCCAATTATTTTGCAGCATTAGCTGCTCACTCTAAATCCTCCCTCTAGTTTCTTATATCGATACTATTCACTGGTATTCCTATGGATATTTCTATAGCACTATGGTCCTTATCATGTTCTTATTTCTGTCTATTATATTAATTATTAGAGGCCCAGTGCATGAATTCATGTACCAGAGGGGTCCCTCAGCCTGCCCTGCAGGATCAGGCCAAAACCAGCTTTTCAAGATTGCAAGAGGGCACAGGCCAGGCTGAGAAACCTCACTGGTGCACAGTCGGAGCCGGGGAGGAATGTGGGAGATTGGCCAGCTAGGGAGGAACCAAGAGAGAGCTCCATGTCATGATTGGCTGGACCCCAGCAGCAAGCTAACTTATCAGTCAGAGTGTGTGTTCCTGGTGGTCAGTGTACATCATAGTGACTGGTCAATTGCCTGCCCTCTGGTGGTCAGTGCACATCATAGTGAGTGGTTGAATGGCCTTACCGTATGATTAGCATATTATGTTTTGATTGGTTGAATGGCCAACCAGACACTTAGAATATTAGGCTTTTATTGTATAAGACTAGAGACCTGATGCACAAAATTCATGCAAGAATAGGCCTTTCTTCCCTCAGCTGCTGGCACTGACTTCCCTCTGGCACCTGGAACCCAAGATTCCTTTCTTCCGACTGCCAGCAAGCACCCAGGACCCGGGCTTCCCTCACACCCCAGGCTTTGTCTGGAAGGACATCTGGTATAATTAGCATATTACACTTTTATTATTATAGATGGGTTACATCATCTTGTTTTTCACCAGTTTTGGACAACGTATCACATTTTCAAACAATTAGTTGTATCTAGTTGTCACATAAGCAGATGTTTGCATAGTGAAAATACCAAACAGGAATCTCGCAAATTCAAAGTTATACTCTTCCAGATTCAGTAAGTGTGAGCAAAATTTTGCTTCTCCTGACTACCATATGGGAATCATGAGGCTTAGTAAAGTTTACATTTAAATTTATTCTGTTGACTCTGAGCTTGCACTCTGTGAAAGGTCTTTTGATACATTCTCATTTCAAATGCTGTACCAGTGAAGTGTCTGGATTACAAATGTAGTTCCTTAATCAGAGTTAATCAAAGGATTAATGACCTTATTAGGAACTGTCTATACACTGTTTTAAGCTAACTTCTGTGTATAGTGCAAGGTACAGATCAAAATTCAGTTGTTTTGACATGAATATCCACTTGTTAAAATGTGAAAATTGAGGAGGAGCATGGAAGGGCACTTGATTAATGCCAAGGGGCACATTGGAAGAGGTGTGAGTGTCAGTGTGCAAGAAGAAATGGGTAGGGTAAAGTGGCTCCCCTCTCTGATCTTCCTGATGGAAATGAGCTTGGGCAGGGTTCACATGTGATCGCTGTGGGAAGGGATGGGTTTTTACTCCATGCAAGGGCTCTGCCTTAGTGAAATGTTCTGGTGAGGCTGGCCCTTACTGCTGGCATGCGGGCTCCTCTTCACCTGGATTATATAGAGACGCTAAAATGTACACATTTTTTAAAGTTAGATAATCTCTATATCTGAGGACCCTGAATATTTTGTCCTCTCATTATTTGCTCAGTAAATATCCATTGAATGTTTCCTACATGTCAGGTGCTGAAGTGAGCACTTAGTCTCCAACTTGCAGCCCAGAACATAGGAAAGATAATGTCAGTCATTTCACAAATAATGACCAATTAAAGCTATGAAAATGTCCATATAGGAAACCTTCATTTTGCAGAAAAACATATAACTGAGAATCTAGATTTCATTTTTGTTGTCAGAGGGCCTTATTTGAAGAAGTGACATTTAAATTTTTTTTTTGGGGGGGGGAGGGTGGCCCTGCCTGGTGTGGATCAGTGATTGAGCATTAACCCATAAACCAGCAGGTCATGGTTTGTTTCTTGGTCAGGGGGCATTCCTGGATTACTGGCTCAATCCCCAATAGGGAGAGTACAGGAGGCAGCTGATCCATGATTCTTTTTCATCATTTATTTTCTCTTTCTTCCTCTCTCTTTCTCTCTGAAATAAATAAAAACATGTGTATGTGTGTGTATGTGTGTGCATGCTTGTGTGTGTGTGTGTGTGTGTGTGTGTGTGTGTGTGTTTTAAAGGATGGATGATAGGTCAAATATGTCGGGCAGAGGGAAATTCAGATCAGAAACTGGCAGCCCTAGGTGTGGTGTTTTTTTATGCATTCTATGTAATTCCCCTCTACTTCCCATTAAATCTCATATAATCCCCAATACACACAAATTCTGAGATTTTCAAAAAGAGCAAAGGACTCCTGAAACCTTTCAAAAGAACTTCATAATGTGCATATGATTAGTTTCAGGAAGATGCAGGAAGAATGTTTTACCATTGTTCACGCTTTTCTCTGATTTTTTCTTGAATCAGAAGAAAAGGGAAGAGTCCTTTCTAAGTGAAGTAGTGTCTTAGGGCTTCCTAAGTAGAACTGAAGAATACTATATTTCCAAAGTAGTTTCTTAGGTTAATGGCAGAAGAATTTGAAGAGCAGGAAAGGAATGTAAGAACAATAGTACAGCTTACTCAAAGCCTTTTAAAAAAACATTTTATCTGGTTTTTATCGTAGGCTTTTACAGTAAACAAGCTTTAAGCAATTAGTATCAGCAATATTTACTGATTTCTTTCTATGTGCCATCAAAATGTGCATATTGCTTTGATCAATATCTCTTTTATAAAGATATGATCTT
Source organism: Pipistrellus kuhlii (assembly GCF_014108245.1). Classification (NCBI taxonomy): domain Eukaryota; kingdom Metazoa; phylum Chordata; class Mammalia; order Chiroptera; family Vespertilionidae; genus Pipistrellus; species Pipistrellus kuhlii. Next base: position 35,613,204 of record NW_023425551.1, on the reverse strand, counting down.
GCTAGGAATTATATTTCTGAATTTATCTCATTTGGTTTTCTAAGTATATGCCATAGATTTTTCATAACTCTGAAATAGTTTACTGTTTGCTCTTTTGTTTGTTTTTGTTGCTGAAATAATTATAATTTGCTTAGGAGATTTGCATTACTTATAAGAAAGTAAGCAAACTGTGTGTCCTAGTCTGCTTGGACTACTACGACAAAATACCATAACCTGGGTGGCTTAAACAACAGGTGTTTATTTCTCACATTTATGGAGGCTGGGAAGTCCAAGATCAAGTTGCTGGCCAGTTCAGTTCCTGCTGAGGTCCCTTCCTGGCTTGCAAATGGCCACCTGCCACTGTGTTTTCTCCATTATGAACTATAATGACTCTCTTTCTCTTCTTTTAAGGGGCTCCATTGTGGGAGCCCCACCATCATGACCTTATTCAAACCTAATTGCCTCTCAAAATCTTTACTGCCAGGTACAAACACTTCGGTGGGTTAGGCTTCAATATATGAATTTTAAAGAGGCACAAGTAATTTTTAAAAAATTATTATCTTTGAAAAAGCAGATGGTTAGAAGCAGCAAATTAACCATGACCCTTTTATTTTATTTTCAGCCAGGTAGCTTGGCTTAGGTTTGGTGAGTCAATAAAGCCTACATCTTCCTGAGTCCCTCCCCAGAACAATTTTTTTAAACCATATCCTCAGGCAATAGAATTCTGCCTCAATCTCTCACCAAATAGTAGGCCATCCTGCCACCTGCTTGAAATACGTGTATTCCATTTATAACATAGGTGCAATCTCACCCATCCCTGCCAGATTCCGTATGCAGAACCAAGCAGTCTGCAGGCATCATCCCACCCATTCTTTCTACTTTGTCTTGTTTTATATTGCACTAGAGGCCTGGTGCAGGAATTTGTGCACAAGTGGGGTCCCTTGGCCTGGCCAACAATTGGGACCAATTGGGCTAACTAGCTGGGGGGAGAGGCTGTGGGAGGTTGGCTGGTCATGGAGGTTATCTGTGACAGTGCTCTGACCATGAGGGGGCAGCTCCTGCGTTGAGCATCTGCTCCCTGGTGGTCAGTGAACATCATAGCGACTGGTGACAATGGTCATTTAGGCACATATATATGTGTGTGTGTGTGTGTGTGTGTGTGTGTATGTGTGTGTGTGTGTGTGTGTTTTAAGCTTATAAATATATTTATCTATTCTTAGCATTATGGACTTAAATTTTTATCTTTTTATAGTTCCATCTTTAACTGAAAATTCTGATATATTTCTTAATTTATGAATTAACCTAAAAATGTATATACTGTAACAGATGATGGCTCAATATTGAAAATGAAATGTATTTTAATAAACACTGCCTTTATAAATATTCAAGTGTGTGAATACGTTTCCTTCTATACTAAGATGTTGAATTTGGAAAAAGAAGAAAAAGAAAATTCTCTTGGGAGGGAAGAAAACCCTAACAGGTAGAGTTCAAATACCAATTTTCTTAGGATGGTCCTGATTTTTCACCTGTTTAAATCAGTTCAGTCCTTTCAGTTATTTTAGCACCCTCTATTGATTCTCCAAATTGTGCCATTATCATGGCCACATTTCTAATAGGGGACCTAGACTATTAATTAGTTTAATATGTATACCGAATTGTTAGCTTTAACTTGAAAGATAGTAAACTTGGCCAGTTTATCAACAATTGCTTTTTGGTTGGTTTTTCTATTTCTTTTCCCAACTTTCCTGCGTATCCCACTATCATTGGAAACTCAAACTCCAGAACAACATGAAGTTAGCTAAATAAAATAATGGTTAATTTTTCATATTAGTTTAGGTGTTTATGTTTCAAGCTTGCTATATTGATAATGGGTAGACAGATCATTGTGAAATGAAAGGACAGTATTGCCGCTATGTCTCCAGGTGCTGTTTTTTGCCATTATCTTTTAGGGCATCCACAGAGAATCTTTAATGCAAGTGTAAATCTAGGGTTTCCTATTATTATATACCACAATTGTGCCATTAATAGGTAGGCTGTCAGAATCTCATTGAATTTCTAGTTCTGTATAACACATCATCTTAAATTATTATCTAGTATATTAATGTAATTATTGGTTTAATGCTTGAAATATTTTGCTTGGTGGGAAATTTATTTGAAATTACTCTTTCTTTCCATGCAAAGTATGTTTAAAATAGACATCTTAAAGTACCCTATAATTTTCTTTGTTTCATTTTCTTATGTTTGAATTAGGCTGTTTCAAGAATGTGTAGTGATCATTTACCTACAATTCCTTAAACTAGGTTTCTTCATTTAAAATATATATATTATAAATAAATATATATATATATTTATTTATTTTTTTTTTAAATTCTTAAAATCTATATCCTGGTTTTATTTTCAGAAGGTGAGCTTGAAAATCCCCATATCTTTGTAAATTTGGAAAACATGTTTGCCAAATTGCTTATAACATAGTTATCTTTTGTCATTTGTTCAGAGAAAAATTAGAGCAAATTAGATATTTTCAACAAAAAATTAAAAATTGCATAGTGAAGCTACATAAATGTAATCCTTTACAAATTAGATTGAAAATTCAAATGTTGAATAGGTAAAATTACTCAAAATCTCAAAATATTCAGTTATTAATTAATTGGTAGGTGTTTATGTAATGGGGAGAGAACAGAAGTGGGAGCTTTGACTCATGTTCAATTTTAAATGATAATTTATTATTCTCATCTGGAGAGTTCATTATCTTCAAGAGAAAAGTCATTTGAAAATGTATCAAATTAGGTTGTTATGGTTTCTGTGTGTGTGTGTGATGTTGTTGTTGGCTGTCACTGTTACACAGAGAACCACATATGTTTGTAAAACTCCCTGAACTTGTGTGTGGAATAGAGTATGGTCAACAAAGAATTATCCCACACAAAATGTAACTTTAGTGGCTAGGAACACTGCAATCTAATATTATTTTATCTGGCCAAAGTGTATCTTCAAGGATACTTCCTGTTATTAAATACCATCCAGATTAAACTATGCCCTATGTAGTTTGGCTAGAAGGTTGGGCCATGGTCATAGGTTCGATTTCAATCAAAGGCACATTTCTGTTGCAGGCTCAATGTCACAGCCTAGGTTGGGACACATGCAGGAAGCAACCAAAAGACCTGCCTCTCTCTTACCTGTGGAGAGCGAGCCTAAGCTGTCAGTCAGACATCCCCCAAGGGCTGCGAGAGGGTGCAGGCTGGGCTGAGGGACCCTTCTTCCCCCAAGTGCACAAAAATTTGTGCACTGGGCCTCTAGTATATCTGTATCTATATCTATATCTATATCTATATCTATATCTATATCTGTGAATAGATTTGCATCACACACACACACACACACACACACACACACGTCTTCATTTTTAACAGTATTTTTTTCTATTTGATAAAAGTCTGTTCCATTTAAGAATCAATCTGATGAGAGTTATGAAAAAAGGGACTTTTCTTAAGATTAGTTTTCAGTAAGGTGATCCATAAATCAGATCCCAATAATGAAATGATACTAAATTTTTAGAGCAGTGATTTTATAACATGCAATATAAATTAAATTCCAAACATACCTTTTGCACCTTATCATTGCCTTTCCTTTCCGTCTCCATTCCCTCTACTTCATCAAAACAATTTTATCCCTTCAATAAACTAATATATAAATATCCAATATTTAAAGTGTATGGAAGTTGAGCTCAATGTTCAGTGAGACCCATAAAATAGTGCACACTTTGTCTTCCTGTCAGGAAAATATACAGACTTCTCCACTATATCCAAGTTAACCATAGAAGACAGTGGCAAATTTATTACTATGAAATAGAGGTGATCAAACTAGTGAATGGTCAGATAATAAGCAAGTGAAATCAGTTGTGCTAATTCTGGACCATCTGTATTGGTAGGATTGAAATGAATTTAAGACTCCATACATATAGTAAAGCATTCAAACTTTTATTCCTTCACTGTAACTAAACAACAAAAAAAACACCTTGATTTTTAATATTTCAGGCCCAGTAACCCTAACCCTAACCCTAACCCTAACACTCTTCTGTTACAATGTATGATCTCCACAAGAATCCTAAGGACTTTCATAACCATCCTGGGCCATTTTTTCATATTTTATACCACCCACTGGTTAGCTTTTTGCTTTTTCTTTATTAAAGGCCAAAACATATTTATTGTCCTGTAGAGATTGCCTTCATTAACTCCACTAAATATAGGTAATGTTCACGTGTTCAGAAAAAGGTAATGAACATGTGGATACTCAGCATGAAGTGTCCAGTGGGTTTCAGAGGCCCACTGAACAGTTCATGCTGAGTATTCAGAAAGTATGCAGAAAGCAACATCACTGAGAGAGATGTAGAAGCACTTCTCTACACTGCTAAAAGGAGTTAGAGCTTTATCATATTACTGGGCCTGAAATATTAAAAAGCAAGCTGGTTTTTTTGTTGTTTAGTTACAGTGAAGGAATAAAAGTTATGCTAACAATGCAATAATGCCTAGTTTATGATATATCACAAAACACCCTTTAAAAGCAGCTTACGGTTTATATTTGCAGTTCTTTGACCTGAAAAATTTTGCATATAGTTTGAATGCTTTACTATATGTATGGAGAAAAAAGAAAGTGGTGATGAAGTAGAGGGAACGGAGAAGGGAAGGAAAGGCAGTGATAAGGTGCACATATGTTTGGAATTTAATTTATATCATATTTTGTGGTATGTGTAATATTTTCGCTCTCATATATTTTATATAAAAAACAGAGAAGATATAAAACCTATTGCTTATTTTAGACTCGTGATATTGAGAAGACATCTCTAGTGCAAAGTTTATGCCGTATGCATTTTATTCTATGAGGAACTACATTTGAATATAAATTTATGCACTTTTATCTCAATGTCTGGCTTTCAATCTCTTGCAAATGAGCTATTAGATTGAACTAAGTGCACTTTTGATATAATTTAAATGCAATTTGATTCTTTTTCAGAGCACACATAACTATGATTATTTTATTTTAGTGCACTACAATTATGAGTTAAAAAATGAAAACTTACTTTTCATTTTTTTCAGTGACAAAGGAGTAGAGAACTCAGAATTCAGAATAATGGATATTTTCCTTAATTATTTTTTTAAATTTAAATTCATTATATTGTAATGTATGTGTGAGACTTGTGCCTCATACTCACAATGAGAAGAGTGATATAGCAATTGATGAAAGTGTTGGTGTGGTCTTACCCAAGCTAACCATGCATTAGTGAGTTTTTATATTTTCTTCTGGTAGTTAGACACTGATAACTCCTTTTCTGTTATTGCACCAGCCCTGATAGTCAGCTATAATAATAAAAGCCTAAGCAACCACTGGGGGTTAGCGAGGGGCAACCAAACGACTGAGCAGCAAGCTGCGTGGGGCAACCAGGCTCTCAGAAAGGGCAGCTGGGGGCAACCAGTCCATCGGGAGGGGAGGAGCAGTGAGGGGCAACCAGGACAGCAGGGAGGATAGTGAGGGGCAACCAAACAACCAAACAGCAGGCTGCATGGGGCGACCAGACCCACAAGGGGGGCAGTTAGGGGAGACCAGACACTGAAGGGTGACCGAGCTGGCAGGGGGTTTAGTGAGGGGCAACCAGACAACTGAGCAGCAGACTGTGTCGGGTGACCAGGCCGGCAGGGGGGTTAGTGAGGGGCAACCAAATGACTGAATAGTAGGCTGCTTGGAGAGACCAGACCAGCAAGGGGGGCTGTTGGGGTGACCAAGCTGGCAGGAAGGGGCGACCAGATCAGAAGAGGGGGGCCATGAGGGGCTGCCAGTCTGGCAGGGGGAGCAGAAATCTATTGTAGTTTGTATTAGATGGAATTTGGGGTTGTTTTTAATCCTGATATGAGAGATGGCAGGTTGAAACTGCAGATTGCAAAAGAAATGGCAAATCAATGTAATTACAAAAAAAATACAGATTCTGTGACTGCACTGCCAGTTTCACCACACACTAGTTATTTTATATTGGGCAATCTACTGAATACTTTGTGACATCTACAAAATGGAAATAAAGCCACCCACTTCATAGAGTTATTAGGAGTTAATTCTTGTAAGTACCTAGAACATATTACTAATGAATGTTTTGGATCTAACCAACTAATTGAAAAGCATTGATCTTAAACTTTAATTATAACTTATGATAATTAATTGTTGATGATCAGAAGAGAAATTTAATTTACATGTATAAATTAGTAATCTGGGTTTTAGTGTCAATAAAATCAGTTACTGGGCTGCATAAATACCATGCATTTATTTTTCAGCCGCATCTTTAAAGGCAAAATATATTAAGTATGTATTTTTTCTAAAAGAACCTTAAAGAGCTTAATTATTTTTAGGTGTCCTTGCAAATAGTCCACTTCTATTGCACACCTCAAAGCTTTATGCACATAACTGCTTCACAGTGCTTTTGATGTTTTCAGATTCTTACTTTATCAAAGACATTTATTAATTAAGTTAGTTTTAGAGTGTGTTATCTACGTTATGGTTTGAGGCATGCATACTTGAACAGAGCATTAGATTTTAACTCATATCACTTAGGGCATTTGTTGTTTGATATTACATCTTCTAGACAACTCATTTGGGAGAAGAAAGCAAATGAATTGTGAGTTGAAAACTTAGTTTCTAGTTAGCAAGTTTGAGATTATCAGTTGTTTTGTCCAAATAAGAAAATGCAAGTACCTGAAGTAACTAGTTTTTTAACTTTATTTTTACTGTTGACGCTATTACAGAGGTGCCCTTTCAGCCTAACCCTTTGCCCACCTCTAACCAGCTCCTGAATGCTTGCCTGGGGTCATCACCACACTATTGTCTGTGTCTATGGGTTATGCATATATATGTTCTCTTCACCTTCTTTAGTTAACCTTCCCCCGCCTGCCTCCCCTCTGACAGCTGTTTGTTTTGTTATTGTTGTTGTTTAAAAAACCTGGCAAGTCGTTATTTGTCACTAGTGCTACCTTGAAAATTTTCTTCACCTAAACTTTAGTTTTCTCAAAACAATATGGGGCTGTGAAATTTTACTTTGCAGAATTCTTTACATCTGACAATCATAAAACATACTTAACAGAGGCCAAGTGCCTCCTTGAAAAACTTTAGGGTGTTGTTTTTTGTGTTTTTTCTTTTTAACATGACATTTTTTTTAAAGCATTTTTGTTTATTTTGGGGCATTTTCATGATAAAAGTCAGACATTTAATAAATATAATTATGGCTGAAAGAGCATTTAATATAATCTTAGAGTATGCACCGTGAATCCTCCTGAGTTATGAGAGCATTTGTGAGGCCTGGTTCCCCAAACTGTCCTCCCCTGTAGGTCTGGTCCCTCCCAACTGCTCACCCCTGCAGGCCTGCCTCCCCCCCCCCCCCAGTTACCCTCCCCTGCAGGCCTGGGTCCCCCCCCCCCCCAATATCCTCCCCTGTAGGCTTTGTTCTCCCCAACTGCCTTTCCCTGCGGGCCTGGTTCCCCCAACTGTTCTCCCCTGCAGGCCTGGCTCCCCCCCGCCCCCAACTGCCTTCTCTGTAAGCCTGGTCCCCCCAACTGCCCTTCCCCTCAGGCCTGATCCACCCAACTGCCCTCCCTTGGGGTCTGATCACCCACAATTGCCCTCCCCTGCAGGCCTTGGCCCCCAACTGCCCTTCCCTGCTGGCCTGGGTTCCTCCCCCAACTGCCCTCCCATGCCATCTTATGGTGGCCATCTTGTAGTGGCCATCTTGTGTCCATATGGGGGCAGCCATCTTTGACCACATGGAGCCAGCCATCTTGTGTGTTGGTGTGATGGTCAATTTTTATATTACTCTTTTATTAGATAGGATAATGCTAATATCCATTAACTGAGAAATAAATATAAATGAGCCAATTAGTCATTTACAGAAATCAGCTATAAACACCTTTCCCACAGAGATTCAGGTTCCCAAGAAAAGACACAGTTACATGACCTCAGATTATCTTTCTATTGAATATTTGATTTTTTTGGAATAGATTGTTCTTTGTTCTCAAAGTAAAAGGGTGATACATTCTAATATTGCTGTAGCATTTAAAATTAGATAAAAGCTTATTTAGCAGGGCATAAGATCACCATAAGCCTCTTGTCAGTTTCCACAAAATTCATACATATCAAAAAGAACTCTAAGAAAAATAACCAAGAGGCAAGATAATGAGCCCTTCAAAGCAAATGCTTAATGCAGCTCCACTTTGGCATTAATCATACTGTATGTGAGTGAGGGTCAAAGCAGCTGATGTCAATAGAGAGGATTTTGGTAAAGGCAGAAGGAAAAACTAAGCTAGTGATTTCCGACAGATTGAAATTTGAAAAGTGAGACATAAGGTCACAAAATGAGATTCAATTTTTAGAAGCACAATAGGCAAGTTTTAATGACTTCTCAGCAGAGCTTTTTAAGAGAGTCACTCAAGTTTAAACCATCCAGACAAACTAAACTTTTTTCTTTAATCAACAGGAAAAAAGGTGGAATATTCCAAAGATTAAATGACATTATACATTGCTTTTATAGAGGGAATGCCACTACTTTGGATTATTAAAGTAGTTTCTTCTAAAAAAAGGATTTAAAATCTGTACAGGTTTTATTCCACATAAATATCACAGATGAGCAATATGCATATATGTGTGCATACATAATTTAAAATATTTATAAGATAATTTACATAATAAAATATAGATACTTTTTTATATGTTTAAGGCTTTTAAAATATTTCTGTAAATTGTATGCCCTGAGCTTACTAAATCCTTTTGACAAATGCTGAGAGTGAGAGGCAATGAAGTCTTTTCAAACTCCATCAACTTTATCAAACCATTCACACTCCACACAAAATAAAAAACAAGGACGAAGACAAGGAGCAGTAAAAGGAGGAGGGAGAAAAAGAGAAAGAGGAGGAGGAGGAGGAGGAAGAGGAGGAGGAGGAGGAAAGCAGAAACAGGAACAAAAAAATCTTGTGTGTAATACAAAATAGTTACTTGTCAATTCTCTCGCTAAAATGTTAAACAAGTTTTATTTTTCTCAGGATTTATTTTCAGATATATTTATTATTATTTAATTTGGTTGTTTACTGGAAGTTTACTTGGCAAGGTATCTTCCAAAGACTAGTGAGGGCTCAAAGATTACAAAATGTATATGGTCTATGCTTCATTGGTTTTATATGCTAACATGGCTTTTACTAGAAACCCAGTGCACAAAATTCATTCATTCTCAGCCTGGCCAGTGCCTTTTCACAGTCCAGGAGCCCCGTGATTGATTGTCCCAAAGAGGTAGGCCCTGCCCACCCACCGCATCACTGCCGTGGGGTAGCCTGGGCCTCCCTCTGCAGGGCGATCATGGGCCGATGGCCAGGTATCAGTGGGTGTCATAACATGGTTGTCCAGAGGCTTGTTACACTGTTCGGCCTTTCAGTCAATTTATATATTACTTTTATTATTATAGATAAGTAGTCATGAATTTGGACAATATTGGCATCTAGAATAAAATCATACATATACAAATGGCTACCTAAAGGTTAATGCCTTAGTTCTGTGCTAAAATAACCCTTAGAGTCCCTGATCCTTCTTCTTTAGACTGTGAACATATTTATTTATATATTTATACATAGCATTCCTTGAAAATAAATGTAATTGGATTTATTGATAATGGCATGTGCTTGAATAATATTAGGCACTACTATATATTTATTTATTGGTTTATTCTAGTAAGTTAATGATGCAGTCTTTATGTTCACAATGCCACCAATTAGTCTATGCAAGCATCCAGGGTTATTGTAGTCTCCATTGGACTTTCTATTCATAGTCATCCCCAACCTCTCAGCGATCTCAGGTTCACAATCCAGCTTTTGAGATTTCCAAATGACAGGACCTTTAGCCACATTTCTTGCATCAGGTATTTGCTTATGTATTTTTAGTGCATAATGCTTTATATGCCCATATTTATTGGGTGAAGTAATTCATAAACAATAAAAAGATGCCTTACTCTACTTTATGAATATCTAGAGTTTTTAAATAATGCTAATGAAAGATCCATTTTTTCTCTTGTTACAGAATTGCACAAAATTATGATAAAATAAAATAATATTTAAATATATTTTGTATTTTTTGGAACATATGAAGGACTCTGTAGTGTACAGAATCCTCACAATACTCTTAAAAATTAGGCACAGTATGACTAAGTTTACTAATTTATAGAGGGGAAAGTTTATGATAGATAAAGGGACTTTCCCAAAATTCCTCCCCTAGTAAGTGATTAACTAGTAATGGATCCCAGGATTCCTGACCACAAATCCCTCATCTTTTTCTATGAAAGCTAGGATGAACATCTGTCCCAATTTTTTTCAGAGAAGTCTCACTTTAATACCTGGTATCCCTGGATTGGTCATTAATTGTGCCCTCTTTCACTCTCAATAGTGTCAATAAATTATAAGCTCATCATAACTATAGCTCACAATGAGAAATAAAAATATATATATTTAAAATGTATCAAAGATGTTGTATTTATGCCATTGTTGTTCAGATCATATTAGCTTATGACCATTAATGATATATCAGTTTTCTCTTTTAAATAAGTCATGGGATAGAAAGCTTACCATGTAAATATTTACTATTATTTTGATATAATTCTTAACTATTTTATATATTATTTGAAACTACTGAATAATATCTGAGCATTTCTAAAAGCTGCCTGAACAATTTTAAGATGTTACAATATGGGACCATAATAGATCTGAACAAGTCAAGTTTGACGTGCAAGAGAAACTGACACTCTTGCTTAATCAGGTTAAGTAAGAGAGGTTCCTTTTATTTAAGCAGAATACAGCCTTGACTAGAACACAAAATGAGCATTAGGCTGTGTTTCCTCTATAAATTAATAATAACTGACCACCAAACTAACATTTTTCAAGGTTTTTTTTTTTTTTTTTGATAAGATAACTTTAAAACTGGTGGTTTGAAAGCTGAGTGTATTTAGACGGATGCTTATTTTCTTTTGTACTTCATGGATTTCTCTACAGAAATGAACTCTTGACATTAATGGTCTTGACTTTTTTTGTCCAGTTTCAAAAATCTATGCTGTTTAGAAATCTGTGATCATAGTTACTGTTTTCCAGCAAATAGCAGACTGCTTTAACACTTCTCAAAAGCTTTCAAAGAAGTTATTTTAAAAATGTTATTTCTAAATGTGAAAAGATTTGACAAAGGTTAAGATCTGTTCAGATTTATCAATCCCAAATTATGTACATAATATACGTATGTGTGAGATATAAAATGTGTGTGTGTGTCTGTGTGTGTGTGTGTGTGTAGGTGTGTGTGTGTGTGTGTGTGTGTGTGTGTGTGTGTGTGTAGGTGTGTAGGGGTGTGTGTGTGTGTGTGTGTGTGTGTGTGTGTGTGTGTGAATGTATATGAGTATGTGGATAAAGGGCACATGAGCCTACCAAAGAACGTGGAGAAAATTGTTTCTGATGATCCTATTATGAAAAGCAAAGGAAAGAAATGGAAAATCTATCAACATGCCTATACAAAAAATCATTTAAATAAGTCTGGTTTGGAACAAGACACTAATATAACTATTTTATATCATCTCAGATAAGTAATTTGATGAAAAAAGTACACATCTATATAAATAAGTTTCTTGTATGTTAAAACTGGAAATATTTCAAAGAGAATATAAGAAACATAGATCCATGCAGCATCTCTGAATGTGACAGAAGTGAAAATCAATAGTGAGCTATTTAAATAAAATGTTACAGCTTTGATTCCTTCAACTGTTATTGGAGATTTCACCATATATAATCCTTGATTAGTTGTGTTCTTAAAATTAATGTATATTCTTCACTGTGCTGAAGTTCATATAGAAAATCCAGTGTAATGGACACAGAATAAAGTTTGGTAGAAGTTATTTAAAAATTTTTATCTCCTTCTCTGATTTTTATTACATTATATTTTATATCCAGAAAGGCCATTACAGTTTGAGGGAAATGCTTGACAATATAGTGAGTGAGGCAGAATATTTCAGGTGATGAAAACTAATTTTTATGGCTACTGCAAATAGATTTACTTCATTTTTATTGTGTTTGATCATTATGGCCCAGTTGTTCACTAATGATTTTTGTAGCTAGCCAAAAAAAAGTGATTTTCACTAAAATCTTTCAGCAGGTCACTCTTCATGTATAGGATGTGCACAAAGCTCTTTTTCATCTGCTCTGTAATTTTACAGTGTTATTTCTTTTGTAATTGTCAATATAAAATGGAACCTCACTAGTGTTAAGAAGGAGGTTATAATTGCTCAAGATTAGGCATCATAATGTGCATATGCTATGCTCTCATCAGAAAGTCCTTGCTTTGGAAAGCAGACACAGAAGGATAGACTTGTTTAGCTGGCTTTAGTTTTATCTTGATTCCCCGGATGTGCTTCTCCACAGATCTGTGCCCCTTGTATTACTCACTGAGGCTTGGACACAGATTTGTAGTGCTGAATAATTACTAAAAAACTCAGTTTCCTCCATCATTATTCTATTAGTGTTGCTAATGGTAAAAGTTCCCAATTTTTTAAATATCTTATATTATTTTTAAGCCTGGGATTTAACTCCATTGAAAAAAATTACTTTCTTCTGTTTTACTCATATTTAGCTCCTTCAGTAGGTAACTAAGGATAGCTAGCTGTGCTTTCTTTTACATATTATTTTACGGAATTTTTATAGCATGCTAAAATTACTAGGCGTTTCATTCTTTTAACTATGTAAAAAGCCAAAATTCTAAAACAAAACTAACCAAACAACTCTCCTTTTTAAAAAACTATTTTGACTATTTTAGGTTCTTACATATCCTATCTGTTCAAAATGATTTTATGTGTTCCAATGCATTCAGGGTAGACTCTTAATGTGTGAATTTTAGAATCAACATGTCAACGTCTATAAAAATGCCAACTGAAGATTTCTGGGAATTGCATTGAACTTATGTATCATTTGGTTAAGAAATGTGGGGAATTTACATCCTAGAGTATCAAGACTTTTGATAAATACAGTATATGTCTCTTTTATTAATGTATTTAGTTTGTCTCAGAAATGCCTTTTAGATTCAGTGTCTAGGTCTTACATAAACTTTGTTAGTTATCTATAAGCAATTTGAAAGGCAGAGATGGAAAAGACAAGGAGGAGGAAGCATACTTTTTGGAATGAAGACTTGAGTAGAGGCGGAATACATGATCAAGCAACAACATAAAGGGGTGCATACAGGAGGGAGCGGCTCTGATGATATGTAAGGAATCTGGGGGACACAACAGGCTTCAGTAAGGGCGGAGGCAAGGCTGTCTGACCACAGAGCAGTAACAATGGGCTTCCATGGTTGTGTAGCGTAGGAAATGTTTTCTCTGGACATAATGAGCAAGAGGTCAACAAAAATGATAGCGACAAAGGAGACTAGTGAGAGGATTTGAACTCCAAAAGTAGATCTGCCTCTAGAACAAAGAATGCAGTAAACATAAATATTACATAGCTGACATAATGTTTCTTTGACTTCTCCAACCATAAAACTTTCTAAAGGCGCCTATCTGTTCAAAATGATTTTATGTGTTCTAATGAATTCAGGGTAGACTCTTAATGAATGATAAGTGAATCTTACTGAAAGTAGTGAGTACTTCAGGACTTTGAAAAATAACAGGCTACTCTGGAACCATGTATATCTAGGACCATCACTATCCTGTATAATAAAATGTTAATATGCAAATTGACCAAACAGCAGAATGACCAGTCGCTATGATGCCCACTGACCACCAGGTGGCAGATGCTCAATGCAGGAGCTGTTCCCTGGTGGTCAGTGCGCTCCCACAGGGGGAGTGCTGCTCAGGCAGGAGCTGGACTCATGGTTGATGAGTGCAGCCGTGGTGGCTGGAGCATCTCCCACCTCTGCAGCAGCACTAAGGATGTCCCACTGTGGCTTAGGCCCGCTCCCTGGTGGAAGCGGGCCTAACCCATCATCAGATATCCCCTGAGGGCTTCCAGTCTGCAAAAGGGTGCAGGCTGGGCTGAAACCGGTTTGGCTCAGTGGTAAAGCGTCGGTCTGTGGACTGAAAGGTCCCGGGTTCAATTCCAGTCAAGGCCATGTACCTTGGTTGCGGGCACATCCCCGGTAGGGGGTGTGCAAGAGGCAGCTGGTTGATGTTTCTCTCTCATTGACGTTTCTAGCTCTCTATCTCTCTCCCTTCCTCTCTGTAAAAAATCAATAAAATATATATATTAAAAAAAAAAAAAAAGGGTGCAGGCTGGGCTGAGGGATACCCTTGAGTTCACAAATTTTATGCATTGGGCCTCTAGTTGTAATATAAAACAATACATTTTATGAAGTTCTGAATTATACATAATATTTTTATATTAGCATTTTATATACAAGCATGTGTGTATTATACATATGTACATATTTATAACTAAATAATTCACAAGAACTAATTCCTACTATAAATTACAGAAGACACGGTTTAGATGATATTCTTTAAAACTAATTCCACAAAGGATTATTTGTTTAAAATTAATTAAAATAAATTAGCCCAGAAAGTTATTTCGAAAAATGTACATCAAATTATATAATACATCAGTTTTTGTTTTAAAAACTTTTTGGTCACATAGATATTTACTCCATGTTCTCTTAACACACACAAAAAATGAGGTGGATGGGGAAAATTGACTGGAGAATTCATATGCATATATGCATAACACATAGTCAAAGGCAACAGTATGGTGAAGACCTGGGAGGAGGGTTGCAGGGGTGGAGGCGGTCAATGGGCAAAAAAACCACAAAGGGTCACCTGTAATACATTCAACAATAAAGATACATTTTAGAAAATGATAAACAATTGAGAAATGAAACTAACAACAAACCATTTTTTTCATAATTCTCTTTTAAAATTTCTTTTTTGCTTAAGGTGTTACATATGTGTCCTTATTCCCCCATTACCCCTCTATCCTCCGCACTCATGCCCTCACCCCCCTGTTGTCTGTGCCCATTGGTTAGGCTTATATGCATGCATACAAGTCCTCCCCTACATTCCTTCTGAGGTTTGACAGTCTGATCGATGCTTCTCTGTCTCTGGATCTAATTTTGTTCATCAATTTATGTTGTTCATTATTTTCCATAAATGAGTGAGGTCATGTGATATTTCTCTTTCTCTGACTGGCTTATTTCACTTAGCACAATGCTCTCCAGTTCAAACCATTTTTTAAAAAGTAGTTCAGTACCATGGGCTTACTTTTGTTTACCCTTTTAAGAACAGTGCCCCACTTCGTGATAATGGTTATTTCTGGCAAAGCTTGTAAATGCATCCTAAGTTTATTTGGTCTCTGCTTGTATATAAAAGATTGTGTACATCTTCAGAAACTGTAGCTCTATCATTGTACTAGAAGCCCGATGCATGAAGATTCGTGCTAGAATGGGCTTTCCTTTCCCTGGCTGCTGGCACCGCCTTTGCCTTCCAAGGCCCAGCCCCTTTCTGCTCTGGCCCCACCTTCCCATGCTGCCCAGAGGCCTTGAGAGCCCTGGGGTGAGGCAGAACACCTTTGTTGTTGCCATGGTGATTACACAAGCTTCCCCCACTCAGTGCCTGTGTATACAAATTAACTGCCATCTTTGTTGGGTTAATTTGCATATCACTCCTGATTGGTGGTGGCATAGAGGAAGTACAGTCAATTTACATGTTTGCCTATGATTAGGTAAGCTACTATTGCTGTTTCTAGCTTAGATCAATGTGATTTTTAAAAAAAATAAAGCTCTTCATTCATTTACACTTCATTCATTTACACTTCACTCTCTTTGAAATGCCTTCAGCAGATACTGTTAAAGAACAGAAACTTCCATGATTGAGCATCAGCCCATGAACTAGGATGTCGCTGGTCGGGCACATGCCTGAGTTGCAGTTCCCATCCGCAGTAGGAGCATGCAGAAGGCAGCTGATTAATGTTTCTCTTTCATTTATGTGTTTCTATCCCTCTCCCTTCCTCTCTATTTAAAACCAATTTTTAATATATATATTCTATATATATATATATATATATATATATATATATATATATATATATATATTTAAAAAATAAAGAAGAGGAGAAACTTCTCTTTTCCCACTGAAAGCAATAGATTGATACAGACTTCAGGCCTTTCAGTGGAAGACAGTGACTTCTAGATTAATAACTACCTAAAGCATCTTATTGAGAAAAATTCATAAATCTCTACTTCTCTTAATTTTTCTATATAACTTCCAAGTGTCTGCCATGTATGGGTTACATGCACACATTAAGAACATTGTATATGATTTAGGTAGGCAATTGTATCACTGTGTATCAGATGCCTAGTTAAATAGGCATGTGCAAGCTCTTTAAGAAAATTTACTAAAATCATTATTTTATTTAGAAGACTTTGGAAATTATAAAATGTAAGAGCAGATATATGTGTGCATATTTGATTACTTGTGTGTGAAAAATAGCTATAGTTTTTTTGTAAGTTAAGCGATATATATATATATATATATATATATATATATATATATAATTTTAAAATGACAATGTACTAGGAAATATTTGAAAGAAATTTAATTTTTAATTAATTATTTTAATAATAATGGAATGTGTATTCTCACAGTAACTACAAATACTTTAAAAATTCTATGAGGCATTCTAATGGGACATTACTTCATTTGAAATAAATGTTCAAACATATTGGGTTTCGTTCCTATATAATGATTGTCAGGAATAGTTTTCAGCGTGCTACTAGTATATGCCTCAAGTTTTTTAAACAAATAATTTGCCTGTGGCTTCATTCATAGATATTTAACTGGTAGCATTTGCTTAGGCACATTAGTTGGTTGTACTAGCAGTTCTGATACCTTTATCAAGTCAAAAACATGTTATCAGCCAAAATTTAGGGCTGAAGTCAGTCAAACTGCTATCTAGAAACATGTCTTTACCATCTGGTTTGATGCCTTCTTGACATCTTTTTGATGGATGTTGTAACAGGAAACTCTCCCTCAGCAAAGGTAGCATTCCTCCACATCTGAAAATTCATTAGAATCGACAACAGGCTCCTGGTGAAGTGGTGTGACATCCACCTCAGCAAATGCTGGGTTGATGCAAACTGGAAAGGCAGCTCTCTCTTCCTGTGGCAACTGCTTTTTTTGTGGTGGCAAACACTAACATTCTTACTCACAGCCTGCATTTCTCCTGGGGATTCAAACAGCTCTGTGCCATCCTGGAAATGGATGCTGCCACTTCTCATAGAGGCATTTATTCTTTGGCTTTCCTAACTGTATGAGGGGCACCAGTTCTCTATGTCAATTGATGATAGTTGTTACCTGTCAACCAGTTTAGGAATGAATATAAGGTACATGCCACACATATTATTGCCTAAACCAATGCATAGCTCTCTCCTAAATTATTCTCAAACCGTTAATTGTTATTATTCTTCCTTGTCTTTTTAAAGAAATTAATTGCTTCTAGATCTACTATGAAATGTCTTCATGGTTGTGCTTTTTCAGTGTTTTATATCTGGTTTTTCTTGGTACCTCAACTGAAATATCCTATTTTACTTCAACTTACTATATACACAGGTGTTAAAAAGATTGCTGGCAGATATAGTTTATATATAACTAGAAGCCCAGTGCACAAAATTCATGCATGGAGGAGGTGTGTCCCACAGCCCAGCCTGCACCCTCTAATCTGGGACACTTCAAGGGATGTCCAACTACCCGTTTAGGCTCGTGGGATTGAGCCTAAACAGACTGTTGGGCATCCCTCTCACAATCCAGGAATACTGGCTCCCAACTGCTCACCTGCCTGCCTGCCTGATTACCCCCAACTGCTTCTGCCTACCTGCCTGATCACCCCCTATGAATATTTTTTAGCAATCAGGTTGATTGATACCTAATTGCTCCCCTGCCAGTCCAATTGCCCCTAACTGTCCTCCCCTATAGGCCTGGTTGCCCCCAACTGCCCTCCCCTGCAGTCCTGGTCACCCCTAACTCTCCTCCCTTGCAGGCCTGGTTCCCCCCACAACTGCCCTCTCCTGCTGGCCATCTTGTGGTGTCCATCCTGTGTCCACATGGGGGTGGCCATCTTTGTGTTGGAGTAATGGTTAATTTGCATATTACCTCTTTATTATATAGGATATTTATCTATAAAATAAATGGAAACACCATAAAGAAAAAAACCTCTAAAGCTAAAAAGACTATGTGTACTGATAGTTTAGATTGTATCCAGCATGAATGCCATTCCACAAAGGGAATGTCTCGGGATACCGCCTTTGATAATCTGATTGCTAAAAAATATTCACAGAGCTTTCATTTTTGGGAATAATTTTAGAACACACTTACATGCACAAATATCAACCAGCCCCTTTACTTATAGCTATATCTGCCTTTACAACAATAACAGCAAGAATAGTGTATGGCTTAAATATACTTTTTTTTTTTTTTACTCTCAATACTTTGATTTAATTTCAAATGCAAAATTTTCCCTAATAGGACATAAAAATATTAATAATGAGAGTATTTAAAAGAATATAGTGTAGCCCAGCCAGTGTGACTGGTATGCACCAGGAGGCCGCTCGGTAGACGCCCAGCCAGGGCACATGCCAAGGTTTTGGCCTTCATCCCCAGGAGGAGAGGTGCTGGCCCATGTTTCTCTCTCATTAATCTCTCTTTGCCCCACCTTCCTTTTCTGAAATCAATAAAAACATATTTCAAATAAAAAATTTAAAGGATATATTATAGTCAATAATATTGGGATAAGTTTGCATGGTGAGAAAGGATTAGTAGAATTAGTGGGATGATCACATTGGAAGGTCTAAAAATATTAAATCTCTAGGCTATCTACCTGAAACTAATGTAACTAATATTCCAAACCAACTATTATTAATTTATAAAAATTATAGTATATCTAAAGGTAATTCTTAAAAACATTTAAAATGCAAGCAAATTTTAAATTAAGTGACTACTTTGAAGGTACAGCAGACATTTGGATGTATTGATTTGATGCTGTCCCTATAAAAAGAAGTTACTGTTCATTTTCTCTTCATAGAGAACTATGTACTTTCTGGAAATGGTCCCAAACAGTTTTATGGGAAGTAAAATTTTAACAAATACATTCTATTGAAAAGACTAATGCTTTTTATGAAAAACCTCTTTTGTGGCAGGATAGAAAATCTAGCTATAAAAATAATGACTAAACAGTGAAAGTTCAAATAATATTGTATTGTATTTTAGATATTTTTTGTTATTACCTCCACAGGCACTAAGTTTCAAATTAAAGTACTTTGTTTTCCTAAAATATTTAAATGCAAAATTATCATTATGTATAAATACTGAGGGTAAGTTAGACCTTCATTTTTACTTTCTTTGATAGTAATTAAATAGGTAAAATGATTCTCTCAACAAGGCGAATAATTATGTGTATATATTATAAAAAGTTATTTTTACTGAACTTTAAGTTTCTCTTCAGATATTTTATATTATTTATACTTCAAATCTTACTAATGTTGTCAATCAACTTACATTCAGGTAATTACTAGTTTATATTTTTAATACTCATTAATGAAAGTGGAAGTGATGACCTAGTTTACTTTTTTGTCTTCTTAGAGATTTCTTGACATTTTTATTCACATTTTTATATTAGGTTTAATATTTTCATTTTGCACCATATTTTCAGTTGCTCTCTTTTTTATTGAACTAAATTCACCCATATCTAATTTCATGCATTTTTAGTTACAGATGAGCTCCCATGCTTATATATTGAGAAGGTTGAATTATGGTTGTAAATTTTAAAGTGCCCTTGAAACTTCAACTCAGTCCAAAATGAATTTCCAATTTTAAAAAGTTCCTTTTGTGAGAGTGAGTCAGTTTGTGTGTTTTTGTTTTGTTTTTACTATTTTTTATTGATTTCAGAGAGGAAGGGGGGGGGGAGAGAGAGAGAGAGAGAGAGATCAATGATGAAAAAGAATCATTGATTGGCTGCCTCCTGCATGTCCCCTACTAGGGATTGAGTCTACAACCCAGGTATGTGCCCTTAACGGGAATTGAACCTGGGATGCTTTGATCTGCAGGCTGATGCTCTATCCACTGAGCAAACACTGGCTAGGACCAGTTTTTGTTTCCTTCATTTGTTTCAACCACAATATGGCCAGGCTGATACCAACACATTTAAATATAAAAGCTATGGATATAAATATATCAAAAATGTTCTTGGTTTTTATAAGTATAGATAGATTTAAATATTTATCAAGCAATCTACATTGTTTTTTTTAAGTTTGTTGATATTATATGGCATAAATATACATTCAAACTTGAATATTTCCTTCAGCAATTCCATAATAACTTTATGTAGAATTAATACCTTTCAGAATACTTTTCCTTTTTAGTTTTTATAGTTAATTATATATTATTTTCATTTTATATGAGTCTTTTTACTATAATTTGACAAATCACTTATGTACAATTAACTAGGTAACATTCTAAAATAAACTCCATAAAACATAATAAAAAGCTTTATGCACTTTGTTCAATGGACTAAAAGCAACATAGATAGATTTTGCAGTTTAATAGTTGTTCCTTATTCTAAAATTTGATAACATTGGCTGGTTAAATAGAAAAATACACTCACACTCACATGCACAAACATATCTCCTATAACTATACTTTGGAAGCCTGGCTTATTCATTTGCTTTTAAAAAATTTTTAAATATACTGCTGTGTATTTGGTAATTCACTCTAAAAATATGAGCATCTATCTGAAAGGGAAGTTAAAAATTCTATGGATTATATAGAAGGTTATTTGTGATTGAAGAGAGTTGAAGGATTGACCTATTTAGAAAACAACACAGTCTCTCGTACAAAAAGCGTGATACTTAATCCACTCTTCGCGAGTGACCGTATCTGTGGAGAAAGAGGCCTGGCACCGGCATCCCTATTATGGAGCGTACTGAACAAAAGTAAAGCTTCAGCTTCTGAGAGCAGATATAAAATGGAATGAGATAACCAGACCCTTTATCCACCCAGACATGGGGCTCTAGCTCAGAGATGGGAGTTACAAAAAAATAAAATAGAAAGTAGTTAGGCACCAAATTGATTACCTTCATAGAAGAGAAGAAAGTTAATTACCAATATGACTGAGACAGTACATAAAAGATAAGCATCTATACTAAATTATAATGATTATTACATACTAGGAAGTGATGTGTACTAATTAGAGGGATAGCTACATATGACTTGGCTATTTCCACTCTAAGTATATACAGAAGCTTCTAGTAGAGTTTTCTGTCAAAATAAAGGATGAGGTCATGAGGAAAGTAATTTTAGTTAAATACCTAAGTGTTAAGGTTAGGATGCATGCAGGCTGTCTCTCCCACCGCCTGTGATGGAGGACAGTATAGAGCACATGTGTCAAACACAAGGCCCGCAGGCCAAATCCATCCCGCCAGGCCTTGCAATGTGGCCCGCACCGCGCTGTCATCACTGCACTCCGCTGCGTTTCCATCACAATGACAGTTTATGACTGTTCAGTAAACCATTCGGCCCGCGATTTAGGCTGGATTTTAGATTTTGGCCCCTTCTCTGATTGAGTTCGACACCCCTAGTATAGAGTAATAAAATCATATCATTGTCTTATCTATTCTTATTAGCACTGCTGCCTGGAAGGAACCCACCACATGCTGCCAAATGGTAGATACTATTTGTGTTTTGTGCATGTTGGTCTGGGATTTGGATCATTTTTATCCTCTAGGTGCTTACAATATTCTTCTTGCACTTCCTCATGGGTTTAAGTGGGAGATGAACAGGTTGTCAACATATCACACCGGCACTCATACACTCAAACTATTCTTATCACACTCATAGGATTAAATTTAGCTTTATTGAATAATCTCTTAACACATGCTTGAAATGATCATTTTTGGAAATTAATTTCAAAGGATGGTTCTTGAAAACTATTTAAATCAATCATGCTATGCATAGCATTCTGTTTTTGCTTTTTTTGTATTTCTATTTGATTTATTGGTTTTTGTTCTTTGAGTTTCATTAAATATATTATCCTTCTATGTAAGTGTTTTAGGTGTTTCCTCTTAACTTTATTATTGTTTAGTTAGTGAGCCAAAATCTATTATCTTACATCTATTTTGCTTCATTGCATAGTATTTACTTTAGAAAATATATTTTGGTTTATCACTAAATCACTCTTAAATAATACAAAAGACTAATTACAGAAAAACAATTTTAGCAAAATTGTGTATACTGTTATAAGTCACAGCAAGTTGCTTAAGCATATAAATTAAAAGTCTGCCTTAAACCTTGCATTGAGATGTTTAATTACCCTAAAATCTCATTTTTTAATGGATTTCATGTAACCTATCCATTAGGGATAGGAGAGTTTAAATAACATTGTGTACTTAAAGTGCTTAACACAGCATATTGCACATAAGAAATTCACAATCAAGAGTAGTTTTTAAAAAGCAGCTAAGAATATGTGTTATTTATATTATCAGTAATAATATTGACCCAAGTCTTCCTTTAGTAAATTACAATGTTGTGGAAATTTCCCATTATTTAAACATATCTGCATAAAAAATGAGATTTAATACATTTTCATGATTGATCAGTTATTCTATAATAATAACTTTATGTAGAGTTAATACATCTCAGAATTAATTGATAATAAATATATTATTGCATTTCCTTGGGATGAATCTTCAGCTATATAGTTCTGATAATAACCTAGTGTTTCATAGCTAATTGCCTTTTATAATTTCATTAATGTACTCTGCTCATTTGTTGAGACATTTATAGAGTGTCTTTCTGCCAATTCTCATACTAGGTACAAAGATATACCTAACACTATGACTCAACAAGAGCCATAAAGAATACAGAAAACAGCCAAAACCGGTTTGGCTCAGTGGATAGAGCAATCGCCTGCGGACTGAAGAGTCCCGGGTTCGATTCCGGTCAAGGGCATGTACCTTGGTTGCAGTCACATCCACAGTAAAGGGTGTGTAAGAGGCAGCTGATCGATGATTCTTTGTCATCAATGTTTCTAACTCTCTATCCCTCTCTCTTCCTCTCTGTGAAAAATCAATAAAATATATTTTTAAAAAAAAAGAATACAGAAAACTGCCAAGATTGGGTATATGTACTTTGAACCTATCTAGGACAGGGAACATGCCAACCGAGTCTGCCTTATCAAGAAGAATTCATCAAAGCTCCATTAATGTTTCCTAATTATATAAATGGAGATACAATTGGGCCAAATTGCTATGAATGATAGGATGGGAATTTATATCCTGTTAGAAAGAAGTTAAAGAGGAATGAGGACAAAATAGACAACTGGCTTTGCCTGTTTAAGTTTTGTAACCTGTGTTATTAATCCCCTTCATT
Organism: Pipistrellus kuhlii; assembly: GCF_014108245.1. Classification (NCBI taxonomy): domain Eukaryota; kingdom Metazoa; phylum Chordata; class Mammalia; order Chiroptera; family Vespertilionidae; genus Pipistrellus; species Pipistrellus kuhlii. The sequence continues at coordinate 35,589,791 of NW_023425551.1, read as the reverse complement.
TTAGGAGAAACAGGGAGCCATATACGTCAGTTAATAAAATATGGTTTGAAATGGCCCAGTTTGAGATTTAGAAAGACCATTTTGGGTGAAAGAAAGTTAACTAGAGGAAAGGAAGTTAAGATCTAAAAGACTTAAATATACTTAAATATTGCCAGGTAAAGGGAGTTTTGTGTGTGTGTGTGGGGGGGGGAAGGGGGGAGTATGTGGTGGAATCCAAACCATAAAATGAAGGATTCTTTATAGGATAAAGGGTACTAGACAGAAAGAGAAGAAAAGAGATTACAATATAAAAAGTGTTTTGTTATAAGAAGGCTTTGGAATGGTGTTTGAATCTGTCCCCATACGTGTGTGTGTGTGTGTGTGTGTGTGTGTGTGTGTGTGTGTGTGTGTTTGTTTGTTTGTTTTTCTGTGAAACAAAAGCAAGACCAACTGCAAGCCATATCCTTAGGTTTGCATCATCTCTCAATAAAGTTTAGAAAACCTAGAACAGGTTCTGGCAAGATGACAGACAATAATATGTTCCGATAATTTGACCAGCAACACTCTGACTGACTTGAATCTTAAACGAATGAGAACTATTGTACTTCCTCTGGTTTTCTGTCATCTCACCGCTCATCAATTAGGTTACGCCTCAGCTGTCACACATTTTATAATTCTTAGTTTGCTTGTCACACATTAGAAGATTTTAAGCGTTGTTAGGACAGGGTCATGATTCGTTTTTGGTTCATCTCTGCCTGTTCAATGTCAGGCATGGTCATTACACCAAGCTGGTGCTCCGTAAGTATGGGAATGAAATAATGAGTGAGTAAATGAGTAAGCAAGGGAAGCATTCCAGAGGATGAGCTGAGATTTAAAATAAGACTTCCCTGCCCCAGAGTTTTCCTTTGTGGAAAAGTCTCATGAGATAAGCCATGCAGGTTAATGATGCTCTCTCAGCCAGGACTCAGGATACTTTTGCAAATCATACTCAGTAGGGTTATCAGGTCAGGTTACAGGGACGTAGGGGAGGAGAGGTAGGATGTTTCCACATTCCTAAAAGTTATAAATTATACAAAAAATAAAGGCATAGATATAGGAATGCAGTGACCTGTGTTCCAGTCTTAGCATAGAGTTACTATGTTTCTCCATTGATTGATCACATAAACTTGCAATATAAATAAAATCTGATTGTTAAGTATGATTTATATGAATTTTCTCATTTATTCCTCATAACATTCCCCTGCAATTGGCAGGAAAACTTTTTATTTGATAGGGCCAAGGAACTGTGGCATATTCAAGGCTCTCCATTGACCAAATGAAATCGGATTTTCTAATTTTATTTAAATTTGGCAGAATGACAATAAAATATATTGCTGATTACTATTAATTGTAACAAAAGGAAAAAAAAACTGACCCAAAACATTCAAGATATCTCATTTAAGGAATTAAATGCAGTGACTGGAGACTGTCGGTGATTTTGTAAAGTGCAGGATGAACCATCTAATACTGGTTCGACTCCCCAAAAGGGATAACTTTTTAACTGCACCAAATGGTTTTAAACTTGCTGCCTATCATGTTATGCTCATTTATTCCTTGCCTAACTCTCAGTAACACCAAGAAGAGCAATTCCCTCTGTTCCAGTGCCCTTCCGTTCAGATATCCTGTTTTAAGAGTTTGCAGATGCTTTTAGATAAAACTGCCAGAATTATTCCAAGGACTGACAGGTTTGCTAACAACCAAATGTTTCCAGATCACTGCACTAGCCTCAGCTCCATCTTTGATAGGAACCACATATGGCTTCAGTCCTGTTTTCCTGAATTAACTCTAATTTCCTAATGACCAAGGTCAGATGAGTCCAAATAGGGCTCAGCTGTTCTTACCTAGCACATATGTTCCAGTATTGTTGGTAATTTATTTACTGTAATAAAAAATTAAAATGCAAATCTCAGCCAAATTCTCCTTTACCAACAGAGACCTTGGTATAGGCTTTTTCTCAAACCATAGATTATGAAATATTACATGTGACTTTTTCATAACAAAGTAAGAAATGTTATTATGACATTTTAACAAGATATTAAAGTTAACATTAGAAATAAAATTGGTCATGTGGAATTTATTGAAAAGGAGTAAGTGCCAAATATAACCAAATTTTGGTTAATTACAAAATATAATAAAAAAAATTACTTGTTTTTTAAAGATATTTCTCCATATTTATTTTTTTTATCAAACTTCAAACTAATTCTACCAGACATTATGGTTTAGGAGCTAAAATGTTTTTTTCATGAATAGTTTTAGATATAAAGAAGTGAGTTTCTAATATAAAGTACTTTTTAGGTTTCTTTTAGATGCTTTGGGTATTGTATGCCCTGCTTAACTTTATTAAATAATCTGATCTTTAATATATACTGAAGGCCTGATGCCCAAAATTCCTGTATGAAGCAGGGGTGTCCCTCAGCCCGGCCTGTACTTTCTCCAACCTGGAACCCCAAGGGGGATGTCTGACTGCCAGGTTAGGACTGATCAACTGCTGGCTCCCAACCATTCTTTTGTCTGCCTGCCTGATTGCCCCTAACTGCTCCCCTGCTGGCCTGATTGATGCCTAACTGCTCTCCTGATGGCCCAATCAACTCCAACTGCCCTCCCCTGCCAGCCTGATCACCCTTAACTGCCCTTCCCTTTCGGCCTGTTTGCCCCCACCTTCCCTCCCCTGCTGGCCATCTTGTCGTGACCATCTTGTGATGGCCATCTTGTGACAATGTCACACAACACTACCTAGGCTTTTATTATATAGGATAATAAATCATATTACAAAATAATTATTTGTGCTATTGTTGTTTGTTGTTATGATATTTCAAGCAATACATATGTTGAAGATTTTCTGTCTTATTCATGGAAATAAAGTTTCTTCTAGAACATATTTAAAATACTAATTTTAAATTCTTACTTCCAGAGGTCAAACAAATATGTTCTTTTCTTGTCATATTTTTGGCTTTCTGACAGATTTATAAAAACAGGTCCAATGAGCATAAAATGGTTCCCAAAGCTTATTTTATACTTAACAGCATCAAAATGAATTGAGGTGAAGAATGCATTTGTATACTCAAGAAATTTAAGACAAAGGTATTTTTTTTTTAAAGAATATGACATTGGCCGGGACTGGTTTGGCTCAGTGGATAGAGCGTCGGCCTATGGACTGAAAGGTCCCGGGTTCGATTCCAGTCAAGGGCATGTACCTTGGTTGCAGGCACATCCCCTGTGGGGTGTGTGCAAGAGGCGGCTGGTCAATGTTTCTCTCTCATCGACGTTTCTAACTCTCTGTCCCTCTCAATTCCTCTCTGTGTAAAATCAATAAAATATATTAAAAAAAAAAAAGAATATGACATTGTATTTATGAAATATGTTGCTCCAGATAAGAAAAAGATCTATGCAGGCTGAATACTAGTAACCCTTTGTTTCATTAAATCTCATAAACTTTTCAAAGGGAATAAAAACAAAATTTCAAAGCACTCTTCTTATAACATCTTAGAAGTTCTAAAGATCTCTCTTTTAAATGCTCGGGGGGGGGGGGGCGGGGGAATGTTGCCTAAAACCATTACTTACATAAGAATTGCAAAGAACCAAATAATTTCAAGTTGCAAACTTTAGAGTTAAGGAAAAATGTCTTTTTTATTTAAAAAAATATTTTTATTGATTTTAGGGAGTGAGAGAAAGGTAGTGGAGAGAGAAAGACAGAGAAATATCAATTGGTTGCCTCCCAGGAATATTCCAACCGGAGACTGAACCCACAGCCTAAGTATGTGTACTCTGATGTGGAATCAAACCAGAGACCTTTCAGTGCACATAATGATACTCAACCAACTCAGCATTCACGGCTATTCTAAAGTTTTAAATCATTAGCTATATGTTTTAAATATTAACGTGTTTATACTAAATGTTTTTTTTTAAACACAAAATCACTTGGCATCTGTGAATTTTAAAAAGCATTGCATTTCTTATTCTTTGTAAGGTTATTCTCAAGAAGAATCCTTTTTTTATTTTTTTATTTTTATTTTTTTGTTGGTGTTTCAGAGTCCAGGAAAAATTCCATTATAAAAGTACATTGCTTTATGAACTGGTTTTATTTGTTTTGTGCTGATGTAGCAAAAATCAAATAAGCTTACAAGCCTCAGCATTTTGACACAATAAAGAATGCTAAACATTGACATCCTAAATCTATTTGCTGTAACATAGAAAGAATATTGTCTTTAATGTGGGCACAAAAGAAAAAGAAAAAGAAAAAGAAATTGTTTTGAGTATTCAATATGATGGGATTCAGTTGCATGAGGAAATACAATGATTTTATTTAGAAAAATTTAAATATGCCATTCCTCTGTAGGGCTTTGACTTTCATATGCATTTCAAGCAATGTCTCTGAGATGTCATTTAATTTATGTCCTTTACATATTCTGTCTAAATTACTATGCATGGCATAACTCTAAGGATGATACTTAGAAAGGCTTTACATTTTTGCCAAAGAAGTAATTTTATTATATAAGTAAAATTCTTCTATAAAACCATGATGTCACAAATCCTATCATCATTTTTCTCTTTACAAATCTACCTTCACTGGTAATTTCTTTTCTTACCGATGAAATTTCTCATCTGTGAAATTAAGGAGTAAAACACGACGCTAATTTAATTTGTACTAATTTAATATTTCTTTTACTTGACCACTATATGTGAGCACCTATGCTCTAATTTGTCATCGTCTCATTCCTCTCCTTATAGAGGATGATATTATTTCACTAGAGCCCTGGTGCATGAATTTGTGCACCAGTGGGGTCCCTCAGCATGACCTGTAGGGATCCAGAGAGCAGCCACTCCTGCTCATCCTAGCCCTGCTCATCCAGGTCAGCTGTGTGGGACTCCCAATGTGGGGGTGCACTGACCACTAGGGAGCAGCTCCTGCATTGAGCATCTGCCCCTTGGTGGTCAGTGCATGTTATAGCAACCAGTTGGCTGGTCATTTAGGCTTATATATATAGACATTTAGCTTATTACCTAACGTTGATTTTTCATATTTCTCTTAAATAATACATTTCTCCTGGAAAGACTTTGTAATCAATTTGGCAGCAGCAATGCATAGGGCCAACCTATATCCCAAATTCTGAGTCATTGTTGGTGTGCTGCCTTGGTCCTCACTTCTTTGCATATTTCAGCTCAGCAACTTAGTTTCTATCCATAATTTTATCACATCCCTTAATAGTGAACAGTGCTATTTCATTGAATGAAACTAATCATAGTGATAGGATATTGAGCACAACATAGTGCAGGTGGTTCTCTCAACATGTCCTACGTTCTACCAACAAACTTTTGTTCACATTGCAACTTGATTTGTCCTTTCTTCAAAGTTTACATATAACTTTCATACCCAACATGTTCATATGTGATTAATTATATTTGTATTTATTTCATTCCTGACTTTAAATGCATTTTAATTCCTAATCTTTAGCTTGTACAGTTCCATCATCTTAGAGATCCTATAGTTTATTTTACTATGAAGACATTCAACATTTTTCTATTTTATTAAAAAGAAATCCACCTGAGGTTTTTTTAATTTCTCATTTCCTTATACAATAGGTTAGTGTATAAATATAATTCTACATGTGTTTAATATAAATATTTAGAACTCAGAAGTCAAGCCAAATTACAGTTTTTTAAATCCTCTTCAATTCCATTTGTGACTCACCTTAGTAGAAATGTTAAATTCTTGATTGTTCTTTCTATCTCAGGCATGTTAATCCTTTTCCCCTCAAAATACCCCATTGTTGTCGAAACCGGTTTGGCTCAGTGGATAGAGCTTCGGCCTGCAGACTGAAGGGTCCGGGGTTCGATTCCGGTCAAGGGCATGTACCTTGGTTGCGGACACATCCCCGGTAGGGGGTGTGCAAGAGGCAGCTGATCAATGATTCTCTCTCATCGGTATTTCTAACTCTCCTTTCCTCTCTGTAAAAAAATCAATAAAATATATTTTTTTTAAAATACCCTATTGTTGTTTAAACATGCTCAAATCTCTTTAATCCTTGAAAATCTTACTTAAACCAAAATATTATATGCCCTTCCCTGTAAATCCTCTTCTCCAGTGACCTACTTTCTGATTTTTTCTCTTTTTGGCATTTACTGGTTTCATTTTACTTTCCCATTCTTTAATCTGTTTCAATGTTATTTCTAAGTGCTTCACTCCCCTAAATTAACTTTTGCTAAAATAACCAAGGAACTCTCTGTTGCCAAATCCAAAGATATTATTCCATTCTCATTGTGTGCATTTTTGTCTTATTTTGGTAAATCATTACTGTGACAACTTCCTCAATTAATATTCTGTTGCCTTGATCACAGTACCACAGTTTGCAGATTCTATTCCTTAATTTAATTTGATAATTCTTTTTATAAATTTATCTTTATTGTTGAAAATATTGAATATTACAGATGTCCTCTGTTTTTCCCTATTAACCCCCAGCTCAACCTCCCCTACAGGCCTTCACTGCACAGTTCTCTGTGCCATGGATTATGTCTATGTGCACATAAATTCTTTGGTTAATCTCTTCCTGCTCCCCACTCCCTTTTCCTCTGAGACTCTTCATCAGTCTATTCCATGCTTCCATGTCTGTGGATCTATTTTGTTTATCAGTTTATTTGTTCATTAGATTCCACATATGAGTGAGATCATGTGATACTTGCCTTCCTCTGACTGGCTTATTTCACTTAGCAAAACTCTGTCCAGGTCCCTCCATGCTGTCTCACATGGTAAGAGGTCTGTCTCTTTTACTTTTTTTATGTTTCACTTGCAGGCTCAGTCTTCTCTGCCAGCCATTGTTCAAAACTGTGCAAAGCTTGACCGTAGGACTCCCCTTTGTCTAAGACTATTTTCTCCTCCAGCTGCTACTTTGTCTTCTGTATCCAGGAGGACCCCAAGATCCATATATCTTGTCTTGAATTACCCTCTGAAGCCCAAACTTACATATCTAACTTCACATCACAACTGATCCATTTGGATGTTCTTTAGGTGTCTCTGACTTAATATATGTTTTCTTTACTCCCAGATAAAGCAAGGAGTTAACCTAAATCTCTTCTTTACTTCCATTATTCCAATAATGACCAAGTGTTATCCATTGCACACACACAACACACACACACACACACACACACACACACACACACCTTGAATACTTCCATTTCTTTCTATTTTCCACACTACTCTTCTAATACATGTACTGTTTCTAACATAGAGTACATACTGTTGGTATGTACTCCTTCTTACATTTAACTTTGCCACTGCTGATCTCCACATAGCAGCCTCAGTGGTCTCACAATGCAAATGTGATTGTATCCTAAATCTGCCTCACACCTGCTTCCACTTCTCACTGCTCCTATAAGAAAGGCAAATATCCATGATCTCCTCGCATGTTAAGTTTTTGCAACACCTGGAATCTGGACAATATCTAGAATTATTTCCAGCTTATGTCAAACATTATGGCAGCATAATTCAAGAAACATAATTTAAATTAAAAAAGTGTTTTGGCCCTATCAAAGCAAAAATTTCATACATAAATTTGGATAGGCATAGAAGACACTGATTGCCAATATTTTAATAGCTAAAGCAAAGCAGATAATTTAGGCAATTTGTGGCCAATACAGGTAAAAATAACTTTTTGTTCACTTTCTCATTCCCTACTTGGTTTTTTCCACTCATGTTCTGATATTGTATTATCACTCCTGCTAAAGATATTACATTTTAAATTTTCAATCGATGTGTGTGTGTGTGTGTGTTTATCACAAAAAATTTAGTGTTATCCTTTATTGAATAGTATTTATTTATTTTCAGTCACAGATTTACTAAATCGAAAACTGCATTCATTTTTTTACCTAAAATAATTGTAATCCGCAGGTAAACTATAATTTTAGTTTTGTTTGCATTTAATCCTCACTTAATGCAAACATTAGGAAAAATTTTCTTACCTTTGAAAGGAAATGAACTTTTTCTGACTATTATGTTACTGATTATTAGGATTACAAGTTTGGGCTGCTATTCGAGGTGTTTTCGCTGCTCTCTTTTAGAGTATGAGCCATTGTCCTGTTAGAATGTTTCAGTTTCCCAGGAGAGCAAAGGTTTGCATTTCTTACCTCTCTTAGCCCTAATACTATACTTGCTTTTCTATAGCACGCACATACCTTTACTTTTTTCCTCCAGCTAAGTTAGGATTTCTCTTCCCCTTTTATCATTGAAACAGTGCAAGAATTTTTATAAACATTGTTATGATATGCTTTTTTATGTTTTCATTAATTTTTAGAGAGAGGGATAAAGGGAGAAGGATAGAGAGATAGAAAAATCGATGAGAGAGCCGAAACCGGTTTGGCTCAATGGATAGAGCATCAGCTTGGGGACTGAAGGGTCCGGGGTTCGATTCCGGTCAAGGGCATGTACCTTGGTTGCAGGCATATCCCCAGTAGGGAATGTGCAGGAGGCAGCTGATCGATGACTCTCTCTCATTGATGTTTCTAACTATCTCTCTCCCTTCCTCTCTGTACAAAATCAATAGAATATATAAAGAAAAAAAAAAGAGAAGCAAATGTTACAAAAAAAAAGTATAGAACACAATTTAAAAAGAAAAGAAAAGAAAAGAAAAATCAATGAGAGAAACAACATATATTTGTTGCGTTCCACATGCCCCCTTTCTGGTGACCAAGCCCACAACCCGGGCATGTGCTCCTACCAGGAATCTAACAGCAATCTCTTGGTTTCTGGGTCGATGATCAACCACTCAACCACAATGGACAGGCTGTACCTGCCTGTCAGTAGAAGCCATGGTACTATCAAATTTATGACCTGGCTCATGTAGGATTAAAAGCATGCTTACGCTGTAAAAAGATTGCATATATATTTATTTGAAAATCATTTGGCTATTTTAGCTTTTTATAACAGTGCAACCAGTATGATGAATATCTTCTGTTTATAGCTTCAGTATTGTGATGTATAAGAATTAAACTATGGTAAGGGATTGACAGAAGAGCTTTCCATAAGCAGATACTCACCTTTTTCATGTTTGTGTTGTTCCAGTTCCTTCTGAATAAAACTCATTTCTTTCTCTTAGCAATGAAAACCTAGTAAAGCCCACAGAGAATTTGCGTTGCATATAAAAATTATTCAATTTTATTGGTCCAGAAATCTTTAGTTTGTTAATGGACCTAAATGATAGATTTTCTGTTGTCCAGAGGCAGGCTGAGTCTCAGTGGAAATGTAGTCATTCATATTTGTAACACCTTTGTTTGTAATGAGTTACTCTCATCTCTTTAACCTGTGTCTTTGAGTATCCTTGGGGGTGACATGACATCTGTCTTACAGTCAACCGAATTGAGAAAAATAACCTCTTGAAGTTTTACAGTGTCAATCGTTGTCCAGTGTCTGTCTCTATCAAATTAATGTTACCGTAATGTTGAAAGACAAAATTATACACATGAAGCACTCATGTGAGATATAAGCACAAAAGACCCTCCCTATCAATCTTGTTTATTTTCCTTTTTATTAGCTTCTGTGATTTTCTACTTGTGCATTTTTGTGCATTGGGACACAGTTGAAATATTTGTTACATAAATCTGTACTATTCCTGGAAACATATGAGGAATTGCTATGAGAAAAATTTTATACAGATTTTGGTTTTCTGTTTAGATGTTACTATTGTTAATAATGCAATTAAAGGTAGTATGAATAAAGTAAATATAGTCAGTCCACCTTAATATTGTAGGATCACATGGATACTAAGGATTGTCTTTCTTATGTGTTTTATTTTCCCTCCAGAAATCAAAAATATCCACGTATGACAAAATGTGGGCCTTTATGAGTAGCAGGAGGCAGTCAGTGCTCGTCAAAAGTAATGAGGAAGGAATCCAGCGAGTCCTCACCTCTGATTATGCTTTCCTAATGGAGTCAACAACCATCGAGTTTGTTACCCAGCGGAACTGCAACCTGACGCAGATTGGTGGCCTTATAGACTCCAAAGGTTATGGCGTTGGCACCCCCATGGGTATGTTTGATGTCAGCCACTTGTTCTTTGCTCATTAATCTTAGTTGCTGTGAGAAAGTGATAAAAATGGTGCCTGCATAGACCATTATGAGTTTTGTTTTTTGTGAATGCATCTTGCTACATTCTGTTACTGTGGAAAATCAGGGAAGCAATTTAGACATCTGCTTCTAAATGGATAAGTAACAAAAGACAATTTTATTTCTGCCAAAATGGTCAGTAGGTATTTTTACTGAATCAATATTGAAAAATCCTCCAGCATCCCTCTAAAAGTCCTTTTCAATCGGACATTTTAAAAAATGTTTTACTGATAAAATGAAGCTTTTGCAACTTTCTCTTTTTTTTTCCTCAAATTTGTGGCTTATGTGTGTTGTATCTGAGTTAGAAAGTTAATGAAAAGAATGAGCAACAAATGGTTTAGTTGAGTATTTATTTTCTTAAGAGAAGATACATATAATAAATTATTCCTGTAACATAGCTAGAATATTTGACATGCAGGATTCATTATTTTTAATATCCCCTTTTTTCCATCTGACAAAATTATTTTTAATAATAATTATGAAATAAAATAAAAAATCACCAGAAAAAAACAAAACTAAAAACTAAAATTTTGTTTTATACTTCATATATATATATATATATAGAGAGAGAGAGAGAGAGAGAGACATATATATATACGTATATATATGTATGTATGACAGAGAGAGGCAAAAGTATGTTTACATTTATAAATACACAAAACAGAGTTTATTCTTGTATTATAATTTATTAGTTATTGTATTATTTTCTATATGAACATATAACAGGGCCTGCATTCTTTGAGACCTAAGTTATTATTTGCTGAACAAATGAATTCTACATCAATACATATGATGGAACAGTAAGATTTACAAGCAGAAAAAAAATAACTTTTAGAGCTAGCCATCTTATATTATTAAGTGTGATGACCTTATTAAACTAAGTTGAGTAGTACAGGGTAGTGAGAATTGAGTAAGATTTGAGGAGGATGTAAAAGGACCTTGAAGTATAGCACATACATTTTTTAGGAATAGTTACATAATAGAACTCATAATTTTCAAATTTCTTAAATAAGTAAATTTGACCTATACTTAATATAAAACTTTAAATTGGAGGGTTTTTTTTTTAAATTATTATTTGCTTATTTGTTTTGTAAATACAATGTACCAGTGTACTATCTTGCTTTGAGGAAAGGTTTGGTAAAAATAAATCAAAAGAGTATATTATAAAAAATCTCAAAAAACAACCAGGATATTTCAGATATGAGAACTATTTTAAAAAGAAAGATAATAGTTGAATTAGTTGTAAGGAAGCTTTTTGTTATAGTTTATTGTAACCATATATAGAACAAATTTTGATCTCTCCTTGCCCTTGGCCCTGTTTAGTAAAAGTTATTGACTTATCAAGAAAACAAAACAATTTAAAATAGTATGTAAAAATTTTATTTTAATGTAACTTTAAATTGAGGAAAATACTGGGAACAGAACTTGGAATTTCTACTTCCTCTATTAAATTTACAGATATGATGAAAACAAAACAAACTAAAAGCCTTAGGATGTAGATTTTTTTTTCCTTTTATCTGTTCAACTTGGCTAATAGGTCAATTATTTACTTCTGAAGAAAGCTGAGTTATTTGGAAAATGTTTACTGATATCAGCAAGGTCACTTTCATGAGAAACTTACAAAAACCCAGTTGGATTATATATCTGAGTGGAATTATTTTTTTGTCGTTTGTAGATTAGTGTGATATAATAGTGTAATATATTGGTGTATTGATTAAAATTATTTTTTAAAAATTGGCAATAGCACATGATAAATTTCTAACTTTTTAAAGGACCTTGTCATTTTAATCAAATTTATCAGCACATACAAATAAAAATTTAAAAGGTCTGAATAACATAGTGACTTAGCAAATATGTAAATGAGGAATAATATTATAGAGCATTCTTCTTTATTCATTGCCAAATAATGTCTAAATTTTTTAATGTCACATTATTATTAAAAAGTTATTTAATGAATTTAACATATATTTTGTTTTTACACTAAATTAGATAAAATTGAACACTATAATATAATTTTAAAGAAATGAATATTCAAATCACTCTCCTAGATACCACAATATACTTTTTATCTCTCTAGTTCAGATAACATTTATTCTCTTTGACATGATAGCATTAAGTTATTAATGTTTAGTGTATTATACTTCATTCATTCATAATATGACATAAATCCAAAATTATTTTGGGTTCTGGCTCAGTTGGTTGGAGCATCATCCTGTGCACCAGAATTTCATGGGTTCAGTTCTGGGCAGGTCAGGAATCTAGGTTGCAAGTTCATTCCCAGTTGGGGAGCATATAGGAGGCAACCAATCAATTTCTCTCTCTCTCTCTCTCTCTCTCTCTCTCTCTCTCTCTCTCTCTCTCTCTCTCTCTTTGTTCTCTCTCTCTTCCTCTCCTTCCTCCCTTTCTGAAAAATCAATAAAATTCTTTTTAAAATAATTAACATAAAATAAAATTATTTTAACTCAATACATTGTGAGTGAATGGTATCTCATATAATTTCATCAAATAATTTTATTTGGGGGAATAAACTTTCACATTTTATTCCCCCAAATACATAACTTCTGAGAAAAAAATGTTAGGCACTAATTTATTATTTGCTATGTCATACCACTGATAGAAATATGGCTTCATAAGTTATTTATATTTATTTAGTCACTAATAAGCACAATGACATGCAATTCTAGTGCTTGAATGAGATTCTGATTTACCCAAACTTTCAACTAACATCTTAGTCTGCATTTCTCAGCTAGTTAATTAGCATTTATCTTTTATGCCATCAGTGTTCAAGTATACTGGAGATTATTTGTAATATGTTATATTTATTTAGTTTTAATTTTTTGTTAATTATAAGGAAAAAATAAACAAAATAAAATAATTCATTTAGTTGTGAGCAAATGTTTATTGGAGGATCTCTATCATTTGCTGCAAGAGCTAATGAGATAAATATATTCAAAGCGTAATATGGGATCGATCTCTGGAAATTTAGATCATTACCAGAAATTCCCCAAGAGTTTGTGCTTATATCTGCAGGAGCCATAATCCATAATGAACATTTTAGCTATACTAATATTGGGAATGTGATCACAGAGAGGAATTCCCTTTGTTAGTACAATAGCTCAGGTTTTCAAATGTCACAGAGGCACATGTAGTTAAACACAGGAGGTTAAAATATAAAATACTGTCTTTTGGTGTGGGAAATCATAAATATTTCAAAAATTATATATTTTTTTTTCTCCTAAAACTCCATGCATCTTCTTAGCATGTTCAGCCTCCTCTTGAGTGATTCATCTTTAGAAGCCCACCGTGGTCACCATTCATCACTCTGAGAGTGATGATTACTGACCAGCGTGTTGTGAAATTGCTGAATGACTCAGATGTAAGCCATTTAATTAGGGAAGCTCTCTCTACACAAAAATACCTTTGCAGAGCTATCAACAATAATGTGGAGATAAACGCTAAATAAGCATAAACTGCTCTAATTAAGCTTGGAGGACATTAAATCTCTTTCATAATTTTCCTGATGACAGCAATGTTATTTTAATGTGGTATCCATTGAAGGTAGAGTTGTGAAGTTGTAGGTGTTCTTACTCATAATAAGCTATTGGAACTTCCTATTTCATTCAAAAGAATTAAGAAAAGCCCAGGCCTGGTGGTTCGCTCGGTTAGCGCATTGCCCCATATGTGAAAATGTTACAGATTGGATTTTCCCAGTTGGGCCTGTATGGGAGGCAGCTGATAGATGTTTCAACCTCTCTTTCTCTTTCTCTCTCTTTCTCTCCCCTCCCCTTTTAAATAAATAAAAACGTGTCCTCGAGTGAGGATTTAAAAATAATTAAGAAAACAACAACAGCAAAACCCTGGATGGGGTAAAGCCAAAAACAGAAAATCACAGCAGTTTCATTAAGGGCTATTTAAAATGTGTGCACAGTTGCAATCTTGCCTCTTAATTCACTGTAGGTGATAATCTTACCCAAACAGGGAGCATTTCCACTGTAATAGCATTTTCGACTATATTGCCTCCCTTCCGACTGCTCCCACTAAAAGCCTTTTTGGCTTCTCTCTTTCAGATGTTGAGTGCATATTGCATTTTGAGGACTAGGCAGACTCAGCAGTCCATGAGCTGGTGGGAAAGCAGCAGTATAGAAAAAAAAATCCATTAGGGCCAGTTTGTGTTATTTTGCTTTGCTCTGTTCACTATATTGTAAAGCAACTGAAGGGTCTCATTAAAACTATTTTACTTTAACAATAAGCTAGCGGCACCCTTCATTCTTTTTTCGTTCCTCACCACGTTGATAACATCAGTGAATTATGTGTCAGCAGAGAAGGGGATTGAGAAAATTGTATTCATGCTTCTCCATACTGTCAATGATGCTAAGTTTTCTATGACCGCATTTTACGTGTGGGGTTAAATTAATAAGATGTTTCAAACAGTTGGTGAGTTGTTATTTCAGTAAACAAAATCCAAAATGGCAATGTAAACATGAATGTCGTAAGTTGAATATATTGATAATGCCTTTAAATGCTAAGGTTGAATTTCAAAGATAATTTATCACATACAAAATTGTTGTATATACCTTATTTCTATCATATTTACTGTCTATATCATAAAAGGTCTGTGGTCATGGGTATCATCACCATGAGGTGCATGGAGTACCTTTTGCAGGCTGGGACTTACGGCGAGGTGGGACCCACGTGGCCCGTGGCGGGAGGTGGCAGTACGTGGGGGAATGGCATGAGTTGGGAGTTATTTATAACATCCTCCATGGAGCATGGGAGGCATCACAGAGCAGCAGACAAGGCCCTGATGGCAGGCTAGGCCTCGGGGGCCCTATACATGCTCTAGGTAATCATGTGCTGGGCCTCTAATTTAATTATAAATAGGAAGGTACATCCTTATTTCATAATTAGATTTTAATGTTACCTTTATAAACTGTTTTCTAACATTTTATATTAAGGAATACAGAATAGATCCTCAAGTAACTTTCATCTCATTATAATGCCCTTACATATAATCAATCTAAAGTAAAGGGGGGAAAAGCCACAATAGGTTATATCATTGACTCTTTATGGTAGAAGTATACCACTGACACAGAAACAATTTGAAATGTTTCTTTGTTTCTTACTTTTGTTTTCTAATGTTAAATGGGTAAGATCTCACTGATTATTTTTTCTCATTATTTGATGAAGTAAAAGATGTAGAAATAGTACTAGGGGAGTCATGACCTTAATGGATTTTTTCCAAGACTGCTGCTTTCTTACCAGCTCATGTTGTTTGTTTAAAGCATATGCCCATGTTTATAACAATAGAAATCAGCATGAGAAGCATGTTTTCCTCATTTTGCTCACCATCCATTTCTAGAATTCCCAATTCATCATATAATAAGTACTGTAATACTCATCATTACAGATGCATAAAATTGCCAGCCTTCAGTTCTTCAGTTTTACTGAAGTGAATGAATACATTTATCTTCATTAGTTGGACATAATGCACAAAAATTGTTGCAAATTATTCATTTTTTCTGCAGGTCAAACCTTCCATTAAAATGCATTCTATTTTTTCATTGCACAAGTAGCACACTTTTAATGTTGGTGATGTGATTTTGAAAGCTAAATTGAGATCTAATAATTCTCAGAGCCTGAATTAAACAACAAAAAAGTCAAATTACACCTGTAGAGGCTGTACATTCCTCCCATAGTTGTGAAAGTCCACATTTCAAGTCACGGAAAACAGATGAGCCTCAGTAAGCTGTGCCTGCTCACCAGACATCATGAATCATGAACTGACTTTGTATGTTAAAATCTAGAAAGCTTCCGGTGGGAATTTGATGAATTGGGAGCACCAGTGTGTGAGTAGCCTTCATTTATATTGTAAATGCTGACCAATGATATGCAAATAATGCCTAGAGATAATTTTCATGAAAACACTTCAGATAGATTTTATATGCAAACATTCAGTTAATGAATTTATTTAGTAAGCATCTTATGTTGATTAGTCCAAGGTCATGTGGATTCAAATTCTATTATAGATGAGCTAGCCAGATTGACTATGTCAGACTGTCATCCTTTAGTTAGCAGGACTAAGTAAGATCAATAAGTAACACTTGTTAGAAAATATGAGTCAAAGCATAGAGTTAAATTTTGTAATTACTAAATTACAAAGACAAATGCCTTGCATCTGCTGGCACTCATGTGAAAGCAATTTTCTCATAGAATCTGTGGCCTTTGAAGTCAGATGACTTATGTATAAACTAGAGCAGTGTTTCCCAACCTTCTCTCATGATGAGAATCACCTGGTGGAGTTGTTAAAACACAGATTCCTGAATCCCAACTAAGAAGTGCTAAACTAGAATTTTTGGGAACATATAGGTAAAATTGCATACCTAACTTAGTGCTCTGTATATAAAATCTGTCTTAGAGCACTAGTTAAGTATACAATTTTACCTATATGTTCCCAAAAATTCTAGTTTAGCACTTCTTAGTTGGGATTCAGGAATCTGTGTTTTAACAACTCCACCAGGTGATTCTCATCATGAGAGAAGGTTGGGAAACACTGAACTAGAGGCCCAATGCATGAAATATGTGCATGGGTAGGGTCCGTAGGCCTGGCCAGCGATCAGGGCCAATTGGGCCTTCCTCCCCCTGGCTGCCAGTTGCCTGCCAGAGCCTTCCTTCGTTCCACACCACAACCTGGTGGTCAGGGCACATCATAGCAAGCAGTCGAACTGCTGAGGAGACAATTTGCATATTAGCCTTTTATTATATAGGATACAACTTCTATCTCTGTATCCCAGGTGTCCTGGGTACAGTTGCTGATCCTTCCTTAGATTCAGAGTCCTCATCTGTAAATTCGTAGAATTATGTCTATATAATCAGAATGTGATAAGAATTAAACATATTATAGTATTTTCGACCAGAACATATGTGTCACAAAGAATTCCAAAAGACTACCTTGAAGAACTATTTTATTTTTATTTTTTAAAATATATTTTTATTGATTTTATAGAGGAAGAGAGAAAAAGAGATATATCAATGGTGAGAGAGAATTGTTGATTGGCTGCCTCCTGCAAGCTCACCTCTGAGGATGGAGTGCACAACCCAGATATGTGCCCTTGACCAGAATGGGACCCAGGACCCAGTCTGCAGGCTGACACTCTATCCACTGAGCCAAACCAGCTAGGGCCTAAAGAAATGTTTCATAATAATTGAAAGAATGTATTTGTGGTTTTAAGTTATTTGTATCATACTCTTTTTGCTTTCTATTTTTATATATTCAGAAATATTGAATATATTGTAGATAAAGTGGACTGTTAATATCGCCCATTCCTAACCAGTTAGAAGTATTTTCCTTTGGAACCTAACTAGGGTTTTACCATCAGCCAATAGACATACTGTAGTTAGCTAACCACAATTTAGGAGGAAGTGATTATCTATTTTACAAACATAAGACAAATCCTATTATAGGGCATTATCTAAATAAGTAAAGTGAAGTTTTTTCTTCTTTAAAAGCTTCCTGAGTGTTTACTAAATGGAGTCTAAGAGGTATTCATAGAAGGTTATCTCTGGAGACATAAATGCTTCCCTTGTATTTGGTCAATCTATAAGAAACTTTATCACTCTTCAACCTGCTTAGCTCTGTAAAATAATGAATACAAAATGTTGATACATATCATTCCCTTTCTTAAGAGACAAATTGGAAAAACAAATATAACACAAAACAAGGGAAGTACAACATAAACAAGTGCCCTGTTATATAATATAGGGTCTCAGATTGGTAGAGTTCATTGAGTACCAAAGCCAAATTTTAAAAAAGCACTTGAGTTCTACCTTAAAGGATGGGTACTTTACTATCTTTAAAAAGTTATCTTCTCTCTCATTTTGGGGACTCTTTATGAGTACGATGATGATTTTATTTAAAATCATCCAATTTTTATAATTCATTTATTAAAGTTTGATATTGGATTTGAAATGAAAATAGTATAGTTAAAAAAGCATTCCTGACATTTCCGTGTTTACTACTTGTCAAATGATTACTCTGCAAATGAAAAATTGTAAGAAAGGAAGGGTTTCCAGGATAAAACTATTTATATTTTCATACTTAGCATCAGACAATATCCAGGGGAAAAATGTGACTACAAATGTACTTCACCAGCCACTTTTAACTAATACATATGGAATAGGTCAAAACCAGCGAACAAAGTTTACTTTTTCATTATATGCTGATAACATTCACGCTTCCTATTTTTCATGTGAGCTAAGGGATATTCAGAAAATGAATAAAAGGCAACTGGATAAAACACTCTATAATTTGATTATTTTTATTGGTACATTTGCATGCCTCGTATAAGTATCTCCCTTTGTGATCTTAAATACTTGAATATTCTCCTGAGAATTGTGCAACTAGACCTTTCATTAGAATGTATTTACACTACTTTTCCTTGAGGTCATAAAGACATTGCATTTTGAGATCTATGACAGAGGAAAAAAAGCACAACTTCTGTCTAATTTAAGCCAGTTTTTTTATTTTGAATATAGTTTCTTAAGTTTAAAATTGACTATCTCTACAACGTCCTTAGGGGTACATGACTTGATATATATCTATATCTATAACTACATATATATATATATATATATATATATATATATATATATATATATTAGAGGCCCAATGCATGAAATGAAATTTGTGCATTGGTGGGGGTGTCCCTCATTCAGCCTGCACCCTCTCTAATCTGAAATCCTGAGGGGGATTTTCAACTGCCTATTTAGGCCCGATCATGGGGCCAGGAATCAAACATCCCTCTCACAATCCAGGAGCCAGCAATCCTGCCTGCCTGATTGCCCCGAAACCACTCCCCTGCCAGCCCGATCACTCCCAACTGCCCTCCCCTGCCGGCTCAGTCACCCCCAACAACCATCCCCTGCCATCCTGATTGCCCCTAACTGCCCTCCCCTTTCTGTCTGATCACCCCCTCCCCTGCTGTCCTGGTCACCCCTAACTGCCCTGCCCTGCCATCCTGGTTACCCCTAACTGCCCTCCCACAACTGCCCTCCCTTCCCTACAGGCCTGGTCCCCCCCAACTGCCCTCCCTGCTGGCCTGGTCACCCCTAACTGTCCTCCCCTGCACACCTAGTTGTCCCTAACTGCCCTCCTCTGCTGGTCTGGTCACACCTAACTGCCCTCCCTTGCCAGTCTGGTCACCCCTAACTGCCATCCCCTGCAGGCCTGGTTACCCCTAACTACCCTCCCCTGCAGGCCTGGTCACCCACAATTGCCCTCCCCTGCAGGCCTGATTGCCCACAACTGCCCTCCCATGCTAGCCATCTTGTGGTGGCCATCTTGTGTGAGGTCATGATGGTCAATTTGCATATTACCTCTTTATTGTATAGGATATTTACTCCCTAAAATTGTATAGTATCCTCTTTGTGGTGGTTTTTTGTTGTTGTTGTTGTTGTTGTTTTACCTCTTTTCTCTCATTTCCACATTTATGGTGGCATTTATATTTAACTTTATTTCACTATGACTCTAATATCTTATACCTAATTCTATTCTTTATAGCTAGAAAAATGAAAGAGGTGGGTTATGGATGCTGTCATTATTATTTTCCTTTCCTGTATATCACTTCCTAAAACAAGAATTCATAGAGAGAAAAAAGGCAGGCAAGGAGAAAAAGGAATTGTTGTCCCTACCATTATTTTAAAAGTAGTACAAGCTCTTTTGAGGATCTATTCATAAAACTAAGATAATTCATTCTGTTAGATGGTTTCTATAATATTGTGTTCTTTATTATTACAATGGTCCTCATATTTGCAAAAAGTTGTTCAATTTTTGTTGTTTTTGAAATGAAAACTAGAAAGGCAGGGCTTGTGTTACAACATTCATGATTATATACCTAGCATCTAGCATCTGTGCTAAGTAATATTTTTGCATGTAATAATTAATAATGAAAAACAACACATGATTCAGACATGATCCATACCCTTACGACCCTCAAAATCAGCATCTAGTAGAGAAGGAGATATAGAAAAACATTGGAATATGATTAATCAAATGCTGTGCTAGAATATTGACAATGTGATATGGCACCAAAGAAGTGGAATTCTGTATGTCTCTGTGACAGTCAAGGATAAATATGCAAAGTAGCAGAAGTTTACCTTGAGTAAGAGAAGTTCAACTAGAACATTGGAGGAAGTATGAAAGCAGAGCCGTTTAGGCAATGGAAAATACAACTAACTTGTATTGCTGTCAGGTTAGGTAAATGAGAGGAAAATCATAAAATCAGAGAACAACCCTCTGGTATGTTGAAAAAATGAATTGCTTGACATATTTAGGAATTAGTTTTTATTCTATAGCTTTAGGGCATCACTAAAAACATTTAAGCAAAGAAATGATGTTCATAGACTTCCAATGAGGAAAGATTTCTAGGATCATTGAGATTTGATCACTTTTATCTGTCATTTACCATTCTGTGATTAAAATATTATGAGTTGATAAGTTGTTTTCAAAATAAGACTACTCTTGTTTTACTCTTAGGATTGAAACTCATAAATTTTTTAAACTGTCAAATTGAGGGTTTTTGATGAGTGCCTTCAAAAGAAATACAAGAAGTTATGACAATAACTCCACACTAGTTTAGTTATTGTCTAACAGGGAGTCAGAAATGTGCCTCAGGAAGTGGTTAGTTGCTATACATATTAAATGCTTCTTGATATAAATATAATTATTAGATAAAGATAAAATAAAGATCTAGATATGGTTTGAATTCATAAGAAATGACTGAAGATAAAATTGCAAATATGCATGACCAATTACTTAGAACTTAAAAATATCTCATTTTATGCATGTATTCATTCAACAAATATTTTCCTACTGTGTGACAAGTGTTATACTAAGAAAGAAGATACAGTGCCTGCCTTTATGGAATTTTCATTCTATTAGGATAATCAGCATTAATCAAGTAATTACAGAAATTATTTTTTAGTTACTTATTAAGTTATCTGGAGGAATAGAGCAATGATGATATGTTATTGTAAAACAGCATTATTGACTGAATAAAACATAAAATTGGAAATATAGAGAAATAAAATTGAATTTGAAATGTAAATATAAAATTTTTTTAGCACTTTCTAAAAACAAATATGGGAAAGAAAGTGCCCCGAGAGCTAATAAAACCTATCTTCTGCAGTGGAAAAGGCTCCAAGAAAATTTAGTCTGGCTCCAACTTTATTAGAAAATTGTATCATGAAAAGGATGGTAAAAAAAAAAAAAGATAAAGCTCTAAAAGCATCCAAATTTGCTATGTATTTAGGGCACTCATCTCAAAATAAAAAGACAGGGAGCCATATTTTAAAATGTAACATTGCTAGAACATTGTAGTAATGGAATAGAATAATGTAATCCTATCTAATAAATAGGGGATATGCAAATTGACCATCATGCCATCACAAAAATGGCAGTGCCCACAGTGGAGGCCAAGTTCCTGTAACAAACCTTAAGAAGCAATCACCAGGGACCTGAGGCTGCATGGCACTGGGCTAGGGCAGGGGATTTGAGATTGTGACCCCTGCCAAGTGGGCTTCACAGGGGACCTGAGACTGTGTTCCCTGCCCTGGCACCAGGCTGGGGGACCTCAGGCTGTTACCCTCAACCCTATGCTGGGCCAGGGGATGTCAGGCCATGCTCCCCACCCAGCAGGGATTAATGGGGGACCTCAGGCCACATCCCCTGCCTGGCAGGGCTTGACAGGGAACCTCAAAGCATGCTCCCCACCCCAGCCCAGGCTGAAGGACTTCAGGACATGCCCACCTCACTGGTGCTGGACTGGGGGACCTAAGGCCATGCCTCCTGCTACGGCATCAGGCTGGGGAACCTGAGTGTGCATCTGGGGACCTGAGGCTGTGCCCCCCAACCAGAGGGGATTGATGAAGGACCTGAGGCTGTACCCCCTGTACGGTGGGGCTTGATGGAAATGGGGCCAGAAGGTTCTGGATCTTATGTGATTTGAGGCACACACAGGAGGGCAGGGATTTGACTCTGGGTCCTGTGGTGTGCCCCAGATTCTGACAGGAGGAAGATTTTCATATATATATTTTACTAATTTTCTTTCGTCTCTATTATAGAGAAAGGGCAAATAGCAATATTAAAACATTTCCTCTAATTAATTCCCTTTTAATGTGCATGAATTTAGTGTACTGGGCCACTAGTATTAAATAATAATATAACAATGTAAGAATTGAAGATGATGGTTCCAGCAGACATACTCAGGTCTTAGAGCTAGTAGGTCTTTTACATATGAAGGTACTGACCAAAAGAAATCACTAACTATTGATATAAATACAAATAATTTATAAATGTATTTAACCATTTAACCTATTATAGATGGTAAATAATAGATACATAAACTAAATCTGCTTATGGACTCTTTATTTAATTTAATTTAATAACATGAGAAAATGTCCAATATCAGAAGTTCTACTTTGACATATTTTGGTTATATCATAATTAATATATTATACTTTATTCAATATCTCATTCAAAAAGCTTTTGTTGAATGATTAATGTGTGATAGGCAACATGTTAGATGTTGAATGAAATAATGTAATAGATAATTATTACCTATAACTGACATGTAGCCTAGCTTTAAGGGCTTCAAGTTTTAAGTAAATGTTTTAGAAACATTTATTAGATTCAATTTTTTGAGAGAAGATAAATATTTAAGAAATTATTAAAGTTTTTGAGGCCAGTCTTAGTGAATTTGGTATAGTCTCATACCTATAAGACATGTAAATTACCATATTTTAGAAAGTTCACAATATCTTGAAGTATGAGGAACTAGAAGAAACCTAAAATTATGAGTAGTCTCTTTCATAGAAATATCTTCCCATCCCCAAAGAGAACAATTAATTCTGTGTCATACACAGAATATCCTATCATTACAATGATATCAATAACTATCCTAACATATAAAATCCACGGTCAGTAATATCCAAAATGACCAAAGGCTCAACAAATTGGCGGTCAGTGCTGGGTTGCTGTGTTGACCCAGCACTGACTGCCACTGCTGCAGGCACCCTGACCCAGCACTGACTGCCAAGGGGGCTGCAAATCAGGTCCCAAGAGAGGTCTGGAGAGAGAAGCAGGGTCTGATTCATAGCCTCTGTGGCAGCTGTTGATCAGCACTTGCCTCTCTCTTTCTCTCTGGGCCTGACCAGCAGCTGCGCCTCTGTTTCCCTTTCTGATCAGGCCCATTGATTGGCCTGGAGATGCTGACTGGCTTAGAAACTGACGAATCAGAACCAAATTTAGGTGAAGTGTGAAGGCAGAACCTAAGGTGGGAGGTGAGGAAGGGTTTTAAGGGCAACAGCTGTTTGATGTAAGGTATAAGAAAGCAGTTCAATGTTTTAATGACCGGTTTGGCAGTATAGGGCATATGGCTGGCTATCAGTCCAGATATAGGGATTATGTATTTTTGTCTGCCAAGAGCATCTCCTCCTGATTAAAAAGCCCCTCTCCCCTACCCTGATTTAAGCAATCTTATCCTACATAATCTATCTATACTACTAAAAGGGTAATATGCTAATTAGACTGGGTCAACTGGCCATCTTCTGGATGTCTGACTTCCTTTGTGACAAAGAGGCTGAGGCAGAGGATGTTAAAGGTGATCAGGCTGGCGGGAGAGGGCAGTTTGGGGCAATCAGACAGGCAGGAAGGTGAGCAGTTAGGAGCCAGTGGTCCCAGATTGTGAGACCGGTGGGATCAGGCCTAAACCTGCATTCAGATATGCCCCAAGAGGTCCCCTATTGGAGAAGGTGCAGACTGGGCTGAGAGGAACCCCCTTGCAGGCATGACTTTCATACACTGGGTCACTAATGAAATATAAAACAAAGAAAACTAAAGTTCTTTAGAAGGTGGAAAAAGATGATTATGAAAAACAGCAATACTTACATAAAATTTTAACAATATATTTAAAGGATATGGATGCTATTAGAAGGAACAAAGGGTTGTGCAATTAAATTTTTAATTGGTTTCAGCAATTTTGGTATACAAATATATTTAAGTAACTTTTATAACTCTTATCTTCCCGAAGTATCTTTAAAAGCGACTTCAAAGCCAGGCGTGATGACCTGTTTTAAGGCAATCAGTATGATGTGAATTCTTATGAGTTGATGTTTCATGAAGCATATGGAGTTATAGAGGATGAAGAACATAGAAAATTTTAACTTAATGATCTTTAATAATGTGTGAATTCAAAGTCAGAGTGGAAGATGTCTAGGCAAGGATCAGCAGGAAGATCTAAAGAGGAATTATTCCCCCCCCCCCCCCCCAAGAGAACTCATGTGGTAACAGTAGTAATTATCGTTATTGAAGGCAGTGCTTTTTAAATCAAGTAATTTATGGAAACTTTAAAATATGCAAAGGAAGCAATTATTTCCCCCAAAATAAATTTAAGCATTTTATACCAGTTTTGTTTCTTCTTTTACTTTTATTCCTACAATGGAGATTTGTAAGTCTTTATTTTGATTGTGTATAATTTGAATTTTCAAGAGATGTATTTGATATGGAGTATTCTTCAAGCTTATATGACCAAGAAATCATTTAAAAATGAGACACAGATGTACATTTCCCATAAAGAGAAGAGTGTGGGGAAAACCCAGTTTTAGAAACACTGGTGTATAATGGGTTTTAGAAAAATATATTTATAGAAAGCATGAATGATCTTGTTTCTTATCTTTGCAATTCATTATTTAAAACATGCAGAAGCCTGATTTTAAAAAATAAAATTGACAGGATAGATGGGAGATTGCCAGTATATGTGATTTTAGTATAATTCACTAAAGAATGATAAGTATTAGACCACTTGCTGTGCAACCTTTAAAGAAAAGCTTTTAATCAATCAATAAGTGTTCCCAAGGATTAAATGTAATGCTGACCTCATTTACTTTGTAATTTCTGTATTATCTAGATGTATGGAAATAGGACAAAAACGTTAGTATATACTTAAAATTGTTAGTTTGTAAAGAGTATAAAAAAGATAATCAAATAAGCATATCAATGTATTGTGTTTAGTAGGCTTAGTTTAGAACTAAGAATGCATAATAGCCATAGCTGGTTTCACTCAGTGGATAGGGTGTTGGCAGGTGGACTGAAGGGCCTTGGTTTCAATTCTGGTCCAGGGCACATGCTCAGGTTTCCAGCAGAATCCCCAATGCGGGGTATGCAGGAGGCAGCTGATCAGTGGTTCTCTCTCATCATTGATGCTTCAGTCTCTCCTCTCCCTTTCAATCTAAAATCAATAAATGTGTGTGTGTGTGTGTGTGTTTGTGTATGTGTGTGTGTGTTTGAGAAATAATTTATTTTAAAAATAATGCATAATAATATGGGCCTTCTAGTCCACAAGTAAACACTTTAGGATGGTAGAAATGAGGGGGAGGAAGGGGGAGGGGGCTAGGAGAGGAGAGAACAAAGGGAGGGGGGAAAGAAAGCTCTGAAATATTTGGTGAGATTTGTATTAATTGTGTACAATAATAACAATTTATTTTTCTAAGAAATCCTTTAAAAATGAGACCAAGTTGTTTTCCAAGTTGTAGGCCCCTATGCCTCCTTTGAGTTCTCATTTTGAACCCTAGGTTATGTGCATCTGACATCTCAAGGGGCTTCATTATGCAGTAATCATATGAAGGTCTCTCTCCCTCCCTCCCTCCCTTCCTCCCTCCTTCCCTCCCTCTCTTTAGCTGTGAGGGGTTTTTGGCTTATCCTGTATGATGTTTTTTTAAAAAATGATTTATTCATCAACATTGAATGAGGGAATTTTAGACAAAATATTTCATGCAATTGCACAAAAGACATTTAAATACCCGACAATTCTGTGTTGAAATTCCCACAGACTTTTAATAAAACTGGAACTGAAAATTATCTTTCTACATTGGATGTTGCAGTGTTCCAGGTATTTTTGCCTAACCTCCTTCTTCACTCAGTCATGGTGATCTGTCTGCCCTCTTAGCATTTGTGAATTGACTGCTAGGTGTGTAATATATGTTATGATGGGCATATTTAGAATTTCCTTGGTAGTTTTCTAATTGAACTTGTGAAAATGCACACACACACATACACACACACACCCCTGGAAGCAGCCTTACTGTGTGAAAACCCAGCTTCTCTCAGTTGCCTGTTAGGGCTGCCTCAGTTCTTAGTTCTTTGCTTGCTAGCATCTGGACTGAGGCTGAGCTGTAACTTGGGCGAAACACATAAGCTCTATCTGACTAATGGCTGTTCGCTTTATTAGAGCTAAGCGCATGGCTGTTCATGTCACAAGGATGATGAAAGATGCTTTTGTCTTTGATCTCAATATGTCCTTGAGATTTTTGAATTACATGAGATTTCAGTCCGTGTTTGACTTCAACTAGTATCTATATAGAAATGCCTTCCAAAGAACATCAAATATTGTACCAAAGAATTAATACTTCATTGTTGAATTCTTATTTCTTTTTAAGGCCTGGTGGGGGGCAGGTGCCAGTGGGAGGAGTCAATGGGGAAAAAAGTGACATCTGTAATACTTTCAGCAATAAAGATGAATAAATAAAAAAAGATAAAAATATTACTTAAACTAGTAGTAAAGGACAGAATCACAAAACATGACAATACTTTACTGTCAATGCTTCCCCTGCTATAACTGAAATATTTATGTTCTAATCATAGGAAAGAATAACACTTTTTATTTATTTTTTTTAGGAAAGCTGTGAAAAATGTTATATAGAAACCATGTACTTAACCATATCTAAACAAGACGGTTTTAATTCATAGTTTTTAAAAACATGTGAGAGAGCTCAATTATATTATTCCATCCTGATAAAAACCTCAAAATGAGGTATATTAACATTGTAGCATTGATTCAAATGCAATGCCATTTCCTCATTATTACATTTACACTGGGAAACAGGTGTGGCAAGGTTTACCAGGAATGGGAAGTGTTTATATATACAATAAGTGCTGGGAATAAGAAGCTCAGTTAGAGAGAGCAAAATTTACCCACCATTTCTTAAAAAAGAAATGGATGCTTTTATTTATCTGTGCCTTATTTTGAGAATTCAGTGATGAATATTATATTTGAAGATATTAGAATAAACATCCCAATGCAGGTCAGTGTATAGGGTGAGTTGGCAACAAAACAATATTCTTTCAGTATCTCTCAGAATGAGAAATATGCTGGATCAAAACATTACTTAGCTGAATCAAGAATTTTTCATATTTGAAAGTTTACTTATCAAGTCATTATCCACCAAAATGTTGCTTATAATTGTACTTCCAGAAAGGAAACCACATTTTATACTAGCCACATATGGCCCTTTTTGCCAGTACTATCAGCACAAAATTTGTTTGAGATGCTGTATTGAAATTGAAAGGTATATTTGATAAACTACAGTTCTGCTTAGAATGAGTTTCCCCCCTCAGTCAGATATTTACTTTGCAAGAAATATACATGGTTAATAAGTATGATAATTTAGAGTAAATGTGATTTTAAAGCTGGTGCTAGACTAGAATTAGTGAATTAAACGAGATGATTTTAATTCATGATTTTAAAAACATGTGAGAGAGGCCAATAGCTCCAGGCTGTCACTCTTATATTATGTTAGTGGTGCCTCAATCATATTGTACTCCTTGTCATCGGAAACATTTGTTGAGAGCCTATGATGTGAGAAAAGATTGAGAATTAGGATAAACTATACAGATGATAAATATATAGATACATAGATACGTTGATACATATATGATAGTTTGATAGTTCCTCTATTCCATAGAATTTTAATCTACTTAGGAAAAGAGGTCACATCTTGAACGGTAGGTAGTAATAATACTAGGTGACCTAAGCTAAGTGTCCAGTGAGTGATCAACGTCGGAAATTTTGCAGGCTGGAGTAGTATTATAATTCCTTGATATTTGAAGTGACGGAAGGGCAGAATTTAAAATGAACATTCCCGCCGAAACCAGTTTGGCTCAATGGATAGAGCTTTGGCTTGGGAACTGAAGGAACCCGGGTTCGATTCTGGTCAAGGGCATGTACCTTAGTTGCGGGCATATCCCCAGTAGGGGGTGTGCAAGAGGCAGCTGATCGATGACTCTCTCTCATTGATGTTTCTAGCTCTCCATCTCTCTCCCTTCCTCTCTGTACAAAATCAATAAAATATATTTTAAAAAATAAAATAAAATGAACATTCCCATCAGAGTAGTATTTGAAAGAGCACAGGAAAGAAACTGAGAAGCAGGATTTCCCCTGCTGTAACTGAAATATTTGAGTTCTAATCATAGGAAAGAATAACACATTTTTTTTAGGAAAGCTGTGAAAAACGTTATATAGAAACCATGTACTTAAACATTTCTTCTGAGTAGGTTTAAGAATTAGGTGGGGGTTTTTAATAGCTATTTCTTTATATCTATCAGGCTGCATTTGGTAGATTTTCACTTTAACTTTTTTAAGAGGCTACCTATTTCCTATGATTTTCCTTGTTTTTCTTTTAACTAGCATATTCTTGCTAAATGAATAATGTTGAATTAGTCTATTATTCAACATAGAATAATAAATAATAAATAATATTATTTATTCAACAATAAATAATAAATTTATTCAATAATAAATAATATTATTTATTCAACATTAATAAATAATGTTGAACCTTTTCAACATTATTTATTATGTTGAAATAATAAATAATATATAACATAGTCAAATAAAAATAAAAACAATGTATATAGTAGTATCACTTTTAAGGCAGAAAAATTTCCTGACCTGGTTTGTGATCATTCTTAGCAGAAATAAAGCTTTAGGTATAGTTGTAGGTATATTTAAATCAAATCAAAATCACAGCAACATTGACTGCAAACTGAAATTAGTATTTTTCTGTAGCAGATTAAACTTTAGAAAGAGGCTATTGCTGGGTGGTTGAAAGCAGTAAGACCAATCCCTTGGGACAGATATTAAAAGATGTAAGTAGTCCCAGCTGATTTGGCTCAGTGGATAGAGCATTGGCCTGTAGACTTAAGGGTCCCAGGTTCTATTCCAGTCAAAGGCATGTACCTTGGTTGTGGGCTCGATCCCCAGCAGGGGGCGTGCAGAAGGCAGCAGGTCCATGTTTCTTTGTCATTGATGTTTTTAACTCTTTATTCCTCTCCTTTCCTCTCTGTAAAAATCAATTAGATATATATTATTCTATGACTCTTGGAAACCAATTAGAAAAATTATTGTTTATCACATAGTAGCTAATACGGGTAAATATCTACCCCCATCAGCAAAAAATGCTAAACTTTATTTATATTATTGCCTCCACTGAAATGAACATTTCCTCCTAAAGCATAAAACAACAACTAAAAAATAACCTTAAAATTCTTACAATGCATTGATTTCCATAATGATATTTAAATGATCCAAATTTGTACAAACCTGTTATTTCTGTTATTTATGTCAAATAAGAAAATAAATTATCTGCAAAGTATTAGCTACCCAAGTATCGCTTGTTCATAGTTGCCTTAAATTTTTTCACTCACTAAATAGAAATACTATTTTTTCATAAGTTCTCTAAAAATAGAGGTTCCCATTTTATCAATACACTGTTTCCAGTGTAAAATTATTTTTAAACATTAGCCAAATATCTTTGTACTCTCCATTTTCCATTGAAAATGACTGCTTGCTATTTTACTTATTTTCCAGTGCTGTGAATTGAGTCACCTTTTATAAAGGGATATTTTTCTTTCATAAAACAAAATTAATTTTACTCTTTACAATCAGAAAGGCCACGTGCCATATTTATCTTAGTAACCTTCTATTCTTTGGTGCTTTTCAGTTTCGTTTTTTTCTCTACTGGGAATAAGCATTGGCACACGTTGGAGCATTTGGAGAAAGCTCCGACCTCCTCACATCATGTTAGCCTTTAATTAGGAAACCCTGGGTTCCTTGAAATACTTAACAAGATCTCTCTTTTTCAGGTTCTCCCTATAGAGACAAAATCACCATTGCGATTCTCCAGCTGCAAGAGGAAGGCAAGCTGCACATGATGAAGGAGAAGTGGTGGCGGGGCAATGGCTGCCCCGAGGAGGAGAGCAAAGAGGCCAGCGCCCTGGGGGTGCAGAACATCGGTGGCATCTTCATCGTCCTGGCCGCAGGCCTGGTGCTCTCCGTGTTTGTGGCCGTGGGAGAGTTTTTATACAAATCCAAAAAAAACGCTCAATTGGAAAAGGTAAATGTCACCTTTTTACAATTTAAAATGATGGTTGTTATAATAAAAGAAACTATTTTTTATCTTTCCAACCAAGGGTAGTGCTTAGAAGTGTGACTCTTAATTGTCTTCTGCCATTCATTTATTACCAAGGTTCCCAGAGAGGACGCATGATCACCTTCGTGATTTTTTAATTTAAATGTAGTATGTTTAATTGAGCCAGCTTTGGGGCGAGTGACTATTTCTCCTCTCTTGAAGCCTGGAAAAAAAAAAAAGAGAGAGAGAGAACTGCTTGGAGTCTGAGCCGTTAGACTAGTGGAGGAATATAATTAAGGATGGAGACAAAAATCAGAAGCTATAATAATGAAGGAGAAATACTTCTCTGCAATTAAAACGTGTTGTGAGATGCAGTGCTGATTATACAGTTTTAAGACAGAGAGTAAATAAAATATTTATTTGTAAAATTTTAATTGAAAAAATCTTAATTTGCATGTGGAAATTACAATGAACTTTTTAAAATTATTGAATGTGTGAAAATATTGTGGGACGTTTTTGGCATTGTTATTCTTAATGAGCCGTTTATTTCCTTGCAGTGTCTTTTGAAGAATATATATAAACGTAAAAAATATTGAAATTATTGCACTTTTTCTTAGGATTTTAAAACATTTGGTGTTTTTAATGTATAAATATCTGTATATTCTAATCTTTGCAAACTTCATTCAGATAATGTATTTCCAGTGCTATAATTTTTTTAGTTCTATAAATACGAGGAAGAATGTTTATTTTTTAAAAATCTCTCTTTTAGATGGTACAAAACAATTTTTGTTCTGAACATGTAACAATGCTTTAACATTTTTAAATTTTCTACACTTTATTTGTATCTAAAGATATCTTCTTTTTAATTAAGAAAAAACAAAACATTTTTGGGGCTTAACTAGTTAACCCTGCATAAGAGTGAGACCATATTTGAAAAGTATATGAACTTTTTAAATAAAGATGAAGAGTAGAAACATGATATTTAAAAACATCATACATGAATAAGGGCAAATATATTCTACTAATATTCTTTGAAGCACTTACATCCTTAAAACTAATTTTTAAAAAGAAAAACATTTTCTTACATTGCTGTGTCTTTAATAATTTATGTTGCAATTATCCTTTCTAAAATAAAATTTTTTGATACAGCATTTTAACATTTTCACTTGACTATAGTACTTAACTCTTAGAAAAAATGTTTTTATAAATGAGTAATTTGATGGGTAACCAGATCAAATTTTTAAAAAAATTAAAAACAGCACAACTTATTTTTTCACAACATTAAAGATGGCTATGTGCTGACTTGGCTAAATCAAATATTTGTTGCTCTTGTGGGACTTACAATAAAATCTAAGTACACATTATATATTATAATCTTCTTTATGATGTCAAAATGAGTTTTAAAATCAAATCCAAAAAGTAATCAAAGACAAACAGATTAACTCATCAATTTTGATTTATATTATAATTTCTCAATAGATGTGATATTTGATTAGTTGATGTTTAAAATAAGTCCAAAATAATGAAGAAATTTGGTTTTTCTAGTTGGAACCTTAGATTAGTCATATATCATGATTTTCTTTCTTGTATAGCTCATTATTAAAATAAAACTAAGGAATTAATCTCTTGATAGTATGTGGTATTCTATTGTCCTTGTTTCTTTGTGTCCTATACTTGTTTCCTTGTGTTCCTTTGTGTCCATGATTTACCTAGATCATGTCATTATGCACAATCCTATCTAATAAAAGAGCAATATGCAAATTAACCATCACTCTGCGACAAAATGGCAGCCCCCATAGCCACAAGATGGTGGGGCTGAGTTCCCTCATCCCTGCTGCCTGCGGGGACAGATCCAGCCTTCCTGCTCCACCAGTGCTGCAGAGTCTGGGCCCATCAGCCCTGCAGGGGTTTGCACAGACCAAGTGGCAAAGCTGGATCTGGACCCAGACATGGCAGACAGAGCCCAGACTGCAGGGCTTGTCCGCTTCCTTAGTAAGGTGGTGGCGGGAACACCCCAGGCCCCACAGACAGAGCCAGGACAGCAGGGCTTGGGAGCTTCCTTAGTGTGTTGGTGTCGGGAAAGCTCCCAGGCCTGGCAGACAGAGCACGCTGCAGGGCATTGGGGCTTCCTTCGCATGGTACATGGCAAGGCAGGCAGAGAGCGGAGAGCAGGGCATGGGGGTTTCATCTCCATGGCTGCAGCAAAACCCTCAGAGAACTACGGAAATGGGCCTGAGCCATCAGTAGGACATCCCCTGAGAGATCCTGGATTGTAGAGGGTGCAGGTTGAGCTGAGGGCCCCCCATGCACAAATTTTGTGCACTGAGTTTCTAGCTGCTTTATAAACATTCTGCTTAAAAACAGAAGAGTGGATATAGAGATTTAATTCTGTAAAATACTTTTATTATTATTATTATTATTATTATTATCCTACTAGAGGCCCAGTGCACAAAATTAGTGCACATGGGGGTGTCCCTCAGCCTGACCTGCACCCTCTCCAATCCCAGAGCCCTCAGGGAATGTGATAGCATAGGCCCACTCCCCATGGTTCTCTGCTCTCTGCAGGCCCTGCCTGCTCCACACCATGGTGACTATCAAGCAGGCTGTGCTGGGAGCTACCTGCAGGCTGCACTTACCTGTTCCCAGGTCGCCATGGCAATGGCCAAGCAGGCTGTGCTGGTAGCTGTCTCCTCCCTGCTGTCAGTTTCCACAGAGATGGTGAGATTAATTTGCATACTCACTCCTGATTGACTGGTGGGTGTTGTGGAGTGGTGGTCAATTTGCATATTTCTCTTTTATTAGTGTAGATATAATAAAAACCTAATATGCTAAGTGTCTGGTCAGCCAGTCAGCTGTTCAACCAATCAAAGCATAATATGCTAATTGTATGCTTGCTAAGGACACTCAATTTCTCACTATGATGTGCACTGACCACCAGGGGGCAAATGCTCCAACCAGTAGGTTAGCTTGCTGTGGGGGTCCTGCCGATCAGGACTGAGCAAGATGGGCTGAACACACCCTGGAGACCCTCCCATGACCCTTTCCTGCTGGCTAACCTCCTGCCTCCCTCCCTGGCCCTAATCGTGGGGTTCCTCCACCTGGCCTGCACCCTCTCACAATCTGGGACCCTTTCGGGGATGTTGGAGAGCTGGTTTCAGCCCAATCCCACAGGCCAGGCCAAGGGACCCCATTGGTGCATGAATCTGTGCACTGGGCTTCTAGTTAGAAATAATGAATTTGGTTGAATTTTAACATAACCAGCTCTCATGAATGGCCTTATTAAAAGTTATTAAAAGGAATGTACTTTTTTTTTATTAAACCAGATAAAACATTACATTGAAAAGAAATCAAAGAATACAAAAGAAACAACTGTTTTGATAATACATAAGCATTATGTTTCACATTCCCCAATGCTTTCACACATGTCTCCTCCTGGCTTCCACATTGGAAGTCAAACTCCCTAGCTTATCAGACACGTCAGGACCTGTCTCTGTAGTTTTACCTTTTCCTTCCCCGCAGCTGACACTTTCTCCTCTAGCTGCACTAACATACTTTCCATTCTCCAAAGTCATCCATTTTTTCCAAACCTCTTCCATTTGACTTGAGCAACCCTGTGTATTTTTATACCTAGCTTATTTCAGGTACTATCATCATTCCAAAAAGATATTCTCCCCTTTTGAAAAAGTTGAGAAGGTATTTCTGACATTTCAAACCACATCCATCAACAAGCCAAGGAACCTTATCTCTGTGAGGCCTATGTATATCTCCATTCTCCCTTAGCATGTTATTTTATTGCACGTCATACTTGTTGGTTTCTATGTGTGAGTGCATCTCTGCCCACTGGACTCTTAGTTCCTGTAGGAAAATGACCCAATTTTCTGATTTGTACTCTAAGGAAACAAGTAGTGCTTATTGGCATAAGATCTATCTATCTATCTATCTATCTATCTATCTATCTATCTATCATCAATTATCTAATTAATCTTTCTTTCTATTGACTTAAATTAATAATGAAGTTGATTCCAGTGACCTATTTTATAAAAACTACAATAAAGAATGAAAATGAACTGTTTTTATATAATTCAAAAGAATTGGGTTTAGCAAATAAATAATTATGGTTTTATTAGGGTGACCTATATTTTTATTGTGATAAATTAGGTTATTAAACTCAATTTTCTTCATTTTTCTTGAAAAAAAATTACTCATTTGGGCTAAACAGTTTAATACCTTATTTAATTTATCAGAGTTGTCAGAAAATATTCCTAGAATATGCCAAAACTGGTTTGGCTCAGTGGATAGAGTGTCAGCCTGTGGACTGAAAGGTCCCAGGCTCGATTCCGGTCAAGGGCATGTACCTTGATTGCGGGCACATCCCCAGTGGGGGAGTGCAAGAGGTAGCTGGTCGACGTTTCTAACTCTCTATCCCTCTCAATTCCTCTCTGTGTAAAATCAATAAAATATATTTTTTTAAAAAGAAAATATTCCTAGAATTTATTATAAGTTATGCTTGATGGTATATAGAAATCCACAGTTTATTTACACTTATAATTGTGCCTAAAATCTAACTTCTTAAATTAAAAAGATGGTAAACATTTGTGGAACTATTCCTTTGCTCTAATAATTATTTATTGAGAGCCAGGCATGCAATGGATTATGCTTTGCATATTTAAAGCAAGGATTCGCCATTTAGCTCCAAAGTGTTTTGCTATTTTCTCTTCTCATTCTCCATTTTCTTTCTTTTTTCTTCAGTCTATAATATTCTACTACTTTTTAAAAGACAAATAATTTTTTCCATCTCAGTAAGTTGGCAGATATAATATACACTGAGTCTAGTTGAATATGAACATTATGGAAGTTGATGACCATAACGTTTTATATTTCCAAGTTGTTTGATAATTAAGAATCATATATGAATACATTATCTTAAAATAAGAATAGGTTAAAACTGAATACAATGGGATAAGGACACATATGTAATACCTTAATCAATAAAGAAGGGAAAAAATGAATACAGAAGATAATGCTGAAAGAGATAGTCCTTAAATTTTTCAAAAACTCTAAATTGCATTCCTTTTAGATAACCACAAGATGGTGTCTTCCAATTTTTATAGTACTTAAGGGTTTTGATTTTGATGCAGATATTAATGCCACAGTGATACCTTGATTTTTATTTATTTAAACTTTTAAAATAAATACATATTTATTTTTTTCTGAAAGTGTCAATTGACCATTTGGAAAGATACCCAAAAAGTATTCCTTTTCTGAAGTGTCTGAAAAAATAATTAGGTATCATGTGCATTTTTTATTGATTGTCTTTTTTCCGTACCCTTCTGCTGATTTTAAAAACATTACTAGTTAAGGTTCATTCAGTAAGCAATCCAAGAATCAGCTGTACATCCAAAGCAGTTATTAGTCCATTTCAAGTTGCATTTGGTTTTTTGTTTTGTTTTGTTTTTTTGTTTGTTTTTTGGTTTATGCAACTTTATTGAAGAAAAATAAATCAATTACTAGCAGAGCTAGTTGATCACTCATCCATTGCCAACTTGCTTCATTTATTCAGTGCTATATTAAACAGTGTATTGGAAGATAGATTAACTAATAGCTCCAACCCTCCTAACAATTTAAATGAAAATTACAAAATGTTTGAGACCCTATTTTGGAATACAAAGGGTGTATGACTTCAAAAGGAAGTTGCATTTGTTTGAAGGTCCTGATTCTCCCTTCTAACTGAAGAAAGCAACCTAATATGCAAATCTTTGTTTTCTCTGGTATTATTTATGACAATATATTGGTTTTATAAGCATGAATTAGAAGTAATTGTAATAATTTGAATTTTTATAAGAATATTTTATAAATAACCATGGTTTATTAATTTGCTTAATATTACTGTTTCTTAAATATTTTAATGTGTCCTTTTTAAAAAGGTAGGCATAATTCTGCCGTCTTTTGATTTCCAGCAATAGTAATATAACATACATTTTAACTTTTTGTTTTTGTCTGATTTGTATACAAATATTTTTCCTATGTAACTGAAAATAGGTTAGGCTGTACAAATTGTTTCCATTGAACACATTAAACACAAATCTCTGAGTTTCTTGGACATGAACTAAAACTTAACAGAAATATTCATTTTCTTATTACTTACATTTAAACAAAGTATAGTGAGTATATCTGAGAAATAAAAATATAAGTTATTGCTCAGATATTGAATTTGTAACTTATGTGTTCTGTATTGGACACATATAGTTATTCTAACTTGCCTCTAAAATGATTTATGTGTATATTCAGAACTACTAAATATTTATATTTTCAGTATATAGTTCATTTTAGTCAATATAGTTTGTTTGTTTTTTATTATAGAACACTGGTAAAATAAATCTAAAATATCTCTAAATAATGGTAATTTTCCAGTCACTGGAAGTTCAAAAACATTTTTGAGGGCACATAGAATGTCCTTCAGTCTATAATTGAATAACAAATGTAAAAGGCATAGAAGGACAAATTAATGAAACAATGCAATTGTGGAAATTTATGGAGAAATGAGAATGGTTTCATTTAAACCTGAGATCCTGGGTGAAAGTTTACTCACACAGGAAACATTTTTCAAAGTTGGCTGAATTTGTATTTCATGTGACCAGAAGAATGAAAACAGATTGTTCACTGATGCTTATACATAAATTGCTTTCAGAAAGTTGAAATATTAGTTCTAACAGAAGCAATTTTTATTTAAAAAAAAAAAGTCATTTATTGAATAAGATATAGGAATGCAAACGCTGCTATAAATCATTGTAAAGAATTATAAAGTGCCAAATAAATCTTCAATAATGTAAAATTTATCTATAGAGCATGTTGCTATTCAGATGTTAAACGATGTAAATAAGCTTTGGATAAATAGTCCATTTTGTATTCTTTTATGTTACTGCTTTTCTCTGCAAGGTGGCAGATCATCTTTCAATTTCCATTATGGAAATTCCATATGAGGGATAAGTGGATGGCTTTTAAAAATGTTTTTATATGTAAATATAAAATCACACTTTAAAATGAGATGCCAATCTTTGTTTTACTCTATAAACTACTTTAATGTTGACAAAAGGATCTTTAAGTCATTTCTCCAAATGACTATAAATGATGTGTTAAAATTAAAATTGTAGCTTGACAGGTAATAATTTTACTTCCTCATTTTTATAAACCACTTTAGAGCTTTTAGAGCATAATATTTTCTTGGGTATGAAGTGATCATGACAACTGTGTAAATATCCATATTGTTCAGATGAGGATAAGTATTTCAGGGGTGAAGTATATTTCCCAAGGTCAAAGATATCTCAGCTAACACTACTTATGCTATATCATATTCACAAAATCAAGAGTGAATACTTAACTATTTCTCCTAATAGTTTTTTTCTTTCTGAAGCTGCATTGATAAAATGTATGGAGTGGGAGTTTGATTTAGATAAACAGATTGTAGGCTTTGGTCATAAGCATAGTTATTTCACTTTCTTATTCTTTAGGGTGAATTTTGAAATGATACAGACTTGGAATCATTTCTCAACTTTGTATAACCTTGAATAAAATTACTTCACTTCTCTATGTGTCTTTTAAAATAAATAAATAAACAAACTACAAATATGCCATAAATTAAATGTTTTAATAATTAAGATAAGTAATTTACATAGGTGGGATTTTTTGCATGTGTCTGATAACTATTGTTATATTTATTATTATTTACAAAATGGATACATTTAACTTGCGGGGCCTTCAGAAAAGAGAGCTCTACTGCAATTAAGCATTAGTTAAATTGGATTAGATAGATAGATAGATAGATAGATAGATAGATAGATAGATATAGATAGATATATTATTGAAAAATTGTATCATTATGACTACCAGCAAGAATGTGATGATTAACATTGCTTTTTCTTAAAATGCATTTCATAGCTGTGTTGACTAAAGTGGTGTTGAAACTTGACTGAATTTATTTATTGATTTTTCCAGCTTAAGTAGGGGACATGTACAAATGTATAATGATGCCTCATTTTTCTCTGTCTCATTATATTTGCAAAAAGCATATCAAGATATTTGGTGACTGTTTCTGTAAGAGTCAAGGTTTCTGAGAATATTTTAATCTTTAGTTATGTTTATTATTGTAAAATAATCCAGGCAAAAGCGTGGATGCTTTAGCATTTTATTAATTGAAAGGGGGGAATCACATATTTCTTTTTGTCCCTTAATTTTTTCTCTGATTTATTGTTTAGTATTCAAAACATTAAAGTTATTAAGAACATACTCCAGGTAAAAGACTCAGCTAAAATACAGCTCACTGTTAATGAGGCAGGCTAATATAATGAAGCATTAATAAAGTGGAAGTCAAGGAAACGGCGCTTCTCATTTACCTTTGATATCAGTTATGTGCATAACCTTAGGTAGATATCTTGACTTCTTGAGTTTTAGTTTCTCTACCTGTAAAGTTCCAATGATTAATCAATAGAATCATTAAAGAACTTACATATAAAGTCTTGTCTGACTGCTGCACAGCTAGTCTATATAATGTAAGTTTTTCAGAAAGATGGCTGCTATAAAACTGAATATCAAGGTCAAAGTTACTAAATATATAATTTTTTTACATGAATGTTTTAACTAGTCATTTTTCATCTCTCATTGCTTCACTATTGCATTTATACAGCCCCAGGTCCATTCGTTATTTTGATGTATAGCATTAGCTATTTGATATTCTTAGAAGACTGCCAATTAAAAAGTATAAGTCTAAAGCAAGGGTTGCATTAAATTACATGTATTTTATTCATTTAATATACCAATATTACATAAAACACTGCATTATATATACTTTTCATCTCATTTTCATGGTTTAGTTATTATATAATGTGAGATCATTTTATGCAGAATTTTTATATTTCTTTATTACCTGTGATGTGGAATTCTTGGGCAAATGGCCTACAGGATCAGGAATTAATTGGAAAAGTGTCTAAAAATGGATTAGATATCTATAATCAGTAACATATATATATTGTCTTTTTAATATATTTTATTCATTTCAGAGCAGAAGAGAGAGAGAGAGAGAGAGAGAGAGAGAGAAACATCAATGATAAGAGAATTATTGATCAGCTGCCTCCTGCATGTCTCCCACTGGGGATCCACCTGGCAGCCCTGGCACATGCCCTGACCTGGAATTGAACAGTTCATATGCCAACACTCTGGTTCATAGGTCAACGCTAAACCACTGAGCCATGTTGACCGGTCATTAACATATAATTTAAACAACAAAGACAAAATCAGTTTGATTGACATGTGCTAGTCGATATTCAAACACTGAGCTGCACAGTATGAGAGAAACAGCTTGAAGATGTCTTGATAGAGCTTAAGTAGGAACTGGATGCAAAAATGGGTAATGTTTTTCTAAATGAGTATCAAAATACTATGTAATTTTAAACTATCAAAATATAGGATAGTAAGATGTAAAATACAGTTCTGTCTTAAAAATATAAATATAGACTTGATAGTAGTTTATAATATTTTATGGCTATTTCTGCAAAAGCCAGTTTGGCTCAGAGGTAGAGCGTTGGTCTGCGGACTAAAAGGTCCCAGGTTCGATTCCGGTCAAGGGCATGTACATTGGTTGCGGGCACATCCCCGGTAGGGAGTGTGCAAGAGGCAGCTGGTCGATGTTTCTCTCTCATCGACGTTTCTAGCTCTCTATCTCTCTCCCTTCCTCTCTGTAAAAAATCAATAATATATATATATATATATATATATATATATATATATATATATATATATATATATCGGGTCTAGTAATAATTAATGTCGTTTTTAATCTTGCTTGGCGTTGACTTGTATTGACATAACCTTCAAACACATGGTATCTACAGAATGTGTGAAGTGCAATTAACAAGTTTTGCTTGAAAAAGTTTGTGTTTGGTTTGGTTTTTGTTACAAAACTAGGGCTAAGAAGATGGCGGATGAAGAGCATATTCGGCACTGCATGCTTTACGAGTTCCAATTAGGAAGAAAAGCAAGTGAGGCTGCAAAAAACATCTGTAGTGCTCTTGGTCAAGATGCAGTTAGCGCCAGAAAATGCCAGCGTTGGTTTGAGAAATTTCGCGAGGGAAATTTTTTGTTAGATGACAAGAGTGGTCGAGGCCGTGTGTCCAATTTTGATCAAGAAGCTCTTCAAGCTCTTTTGGTGCAAAATCCTCAAATTACCCAACAAGAGCTTGCGACAACTTTAAATTGTTCACAAAAAACAATTTCCAATCAACTGCATGCACTTGGCAAAGTCCAAAAGTTTGGAAAATGGGTTCCTCATGAGTTGACCGACAACAACCGTAATCAAAGAGTCACAATTTGCAGTTCGCTCCTCTCTCGTCAAAACCGTTTGTCGTTTTTAGAGCAAATTGTTACCGGAGATGAAGAATGGGTGCTGTCTGTTAATTTGAAAAGGCGGCCTCAATGGTTGGACAAAAATGAGGCTCCATAGCCCACGCCAAAACCTGATTTGCATGCAAAAAAAGTGATGTGTGTTTGGTGGAATTTTAAAGGAATTCTTCATTATGAACTTTTACCATCTAACCAAACCATTAAAAGTGCAGTGTATAGTGCCCAATTGGAAAGGTTAGCCCAAGCTTTAAGAGAAAAAGAACCTGCGCTGATTAATCAGAAGGGCGTAATTCTTCACCACGATAATGCATGACCACATACTGCAAGAATCACTGCTGAAAAACTGCGCCAGTTGGAATGGGAAGTTCTCCCTCAACCTGCATATTCTCCTGATATTGCCCCTTCCGATTACCATTTGTTTTGTTCTTTGCAAAACTTTCTTCTTGGAAAAAAATTTAATAATGAAGAATGCCTCAAAAATGCATTGACCAAATTTTTTGCATCAAAATCACAAGAATTTTACAACAGAGGGATTAAAATGCTTCCTGAGCATTGGGCACAAGTAGTAGAAAACAATGGCAACTACATTGTTGATTAAATTTTGTTGTATTGTTTAAATAAATTCGATTTTAAAAAGTATTAGAAAACGACGTTAATTATTACTAGACCTAAAATAAATATATATATATAAAATGACTATTTCTAATTTGGATGATAAATGAGTACATTTATTCAACATGAAAATGATGAGTTTAAGTTTAAAAAAATCAAACTGGTTGCTTTCCTTCAGTGGCTGTTTTTCAAAATGACAGTGCTAAATATAAAGATCTTAACTTAAAAATGTAGTTTAAGTCATTGTTCAATGTGGGGCATATTTACAACTGCATCTCTAATATTTAAACAATGATGTGCTTCTCTAAGTGCTGTCACATCTATTATCTACTAAGCATACCTATAAATTATATAGTTAAGTTATTAAGAATAAAGTATTCTATAACACCAATAATGACATTATTTAGAACAATTATCTGCAGATTATGTGTTGTCTTATTATGCCCAAAATAAAATTAGATAGCTTTCAAAACAAGCAATGCAAATATAGTCAAATTAAAACTTTTAAGGTTCCCAGACCCTCATTGTTTTAAGAATGAGAGATGTGTAAATACAGGTTGCCTCATTAATTACAGTGAATTTTATAATGACTTTTACTAACTTAAATGCGATTACATGCTAACAGCTCAAAGATGTAAATTTTCATTTTCAGGAATCTTCTATTTGGTTAGTGCCACCCTACCATCCAGACACTGTTTAGTAAATTTTGAAACTTACTAAAAGAGGTTTTTAATAATGGTTAGTATCCTTGTGCCTTTCTTTTTTCTTTTTGTAGTCTGTTATATTAATGTGGAGAAACATTTTTGTTATTGTTTTCACCCTGAAAATGTTACTTATTTAATGACACAATTTGTGCATTTCCATCCCTACGAAGTGATTTGAAAAGCAAAATAGTTTTCTTTATTTTTCTCATCCACTCCATCCCCCTTATGCTTTCTTCTTCCCTTCCTCCTGCTTCCTCTGCTTCTGTTTTTTTCTCCTTTTCTCCCTCTTACTTCTTGATGACTATAACCCAGGAGACTTCTGTTAAGTGCCCTTGGGTTTTTCAAAACCTATTTCACAGTTTAATAAAAATACATTTAAAAATTCCAATCATTATATGAAGTAGGAAAGACAATTTGTCTCTATCAAATGACATTAGAACTTTAAAAATCAGACATAGTAATTTTTTTGAGCATACAGCACAAGGAAATAACTATATTTCACAATCATCTCTACCATCTCAACTTTAGATTTTTGTATAAATCAATATGGAATTTGTATTCTAAAGCTTTAAAAAAAGAAAATAATATGTGTCTGCCCTACTGCCACAAGTAAACAGGACTTTATGACATTATTTAATTCACTATATTGATTCCAAACTCTTGCTCAAATGTAAAGGTTTTCATAGTTTTTGTGAAGGATTAGAAATAGTCTGTCACATAACTTTATTAGATAAAACTATTTTCACATATAGTTGCATTAGTACATTAAAAAATGCTGGCAAAATTCAGCTGATTAACAGAAAAATTCACAAAACTGGTAAAATAGCGTGTAATCAAGTCTACTGATTGATTGATTAAATTTTTACTTTCTGATGGCTTTGTAAATAGATAAAGCCTAAAAATGATCATGGTCAAGTTATAGATTTACAGTTTTCAGAGTTTCTAAAATTGTAGCTATAAGTTGTTTAGTTAAATTTATAACTATAATTTACTTAAGGTAATTTTAAATGATAAAAGATGAAATTTTCTTTTATCTTTTAAATTATAAAAGATAAAAGGTTCTAACTTTGGGGCCAGGCTTTTTACCTACATTTTTATATTACTTAACATCATACATTTTATAGTACATGAAATTTCTTTTAAATAATTTTTTGTCTTTATTTGTGATCTGACATTATATAAGGGTGCTAATACATTTTATTTCTTAACTTACTAGAAAAAAAATGTATAATTCCATTGTTGAATGAGATTTATAAGATTTTCCCCCTAAGAAAATAAGTTGTTGAGATCACTCTATTTGTATAGACAAAAATTAATTAATATATCTACTCTATATATCTTTTAAACTAATATAATCAAACTGCCTAAAAACCAAGTTTGCCAAGAAGAGGGTGTTATAAATTATGTAACATTTGAGACATTTGTTACTTTTAAATGAAGGCTTGTTTCAAACAATTCAAAATTATTCACACCCTATTGTGTTTTTAAGTGTCATTAGCATTAAGTTCTGACCTTGTTGTATTATCTAATCAATTCTTCTGTTAAATGTTTCAACAGAGAACCAAGATTAAGTTACCTCAAGACTATGTATTCCTTCCCCTTTTGGAGTCAGACTTTTCCATTTCTACAGTGTTGTCATCATCACCATCTTCATCATCATTGTCATCATGTTCTTAATAAGTACATCTCATAGTAGGTATAAAACAACAAGAAACACTGTGTCCATATAATGGCTGTCAGATGCCCAAAATTTTTTAATGGAAATATAATTTATGGATTTCAGAAGTGCATAATTTAACATGATAAAAGAGCATAGCAGTAACTCTATTATTTAATGGGGGATCATGTTTAGCAACATCATCCATTGTGAGTACTAATAAATTAATATTTTACTAATTTAATGTTATTAAACAAATTCCAAACTTTCACCTGATTAAATAGCTTGTATACATTGCATTTCAATAAGCTTCTAAAATGTTTTTAAGCAATTTAATTAGAAACATTAGTTAAATAAGAATTAAAGTATTAAGGTCATATGTAGCTATTCTTTTTTTAAAATATATTTTATTGATTTTTTACAGAGGAAGAGAGAGGGATAGAGCGGTATAAACATCAATGAGAGAGAAATATCGATCAGCTGCCTCTTGCACACCCCCTACATGCCTTGT
Organism: Pipistrellus kuhlii; assembly: GCF_014108245.1. Lineage (NCBI taxonomy): Eukaryota > Metazoa > Chordata > Mammalia > Chiroptera > Vespertilionidae > Pipistrellus > Pipistrellus kuhlii. Next base: position 35,545,563 of record NW_023425551.1, on the reverse strand, counting down.
CCAGAATCAAACCCAGGACCTTTCAGTCTGCAGCTCAACGCTCTATCCATTGAGCCAAACCGGTTTCGGCGATATGTAGCTATTCTTAATTCAGTCAACATTTAAAGAGCAACTACCGTAATAACTTGATCTCTTACCATTCAGTGAGAGGGATACAGAGAAGACTTAGAGGCCAGATGGGAAAATATTATAATGAGTTAAAAATAGCAGAGGGGCAAAACTAAATTGAGTGAAAATAATGAGTCTGGTGAAGTGGAAAATAATTACCTAATAAGTGGAAATTTGAGTAAGGGATACAATCGGATAGACGTGAAGGATGAAAGAATATGGCATGGTACCAGAGCAAAGAAGAACAAAGGAGAAAAACTTTGGAAATCCAAGCAGAAAGGTTGTATGTAGAGAAAAAAAGAAATGGAGGAGGAGCAGAAAGAGGGAAAACTGAATCACAGAATTCATGATTCTAAAAATAGGATCTTTGGATTCCACCTATTCCTTGCATGAGAAGATGCTATTAATAAATTATGTTTGAAAAATAGATTATGCTAATAATTATGAACCTTTGGTGAAGGAATCTGCTAAAGAGTTGGGAAGACTATTTAGGAAGCTATTCAGGAATCCTTAAAAGAAAAGTGATGAGATAGTCAGGAATGGACAAGAGGTACTAGGATCGAAAGTTTCAAACTTGGTTATCAGGATACCTTGCTGGAGTCTCCACTGTAAGCTGCAAAAAGTGACTTTCCTCTCTCTGAATCAATTTTCTCTGTTAGATAGAGGCCTACTTTAGTTAAAATGTTAGTTTGTCACAAAAGATTATGTGTGTGCAAAATATTTGAAACCTAAGGAACGTATGTAGTATTAAATATTTTTATTCTCTATTCTTTTGGAATTAGCTTAACTTGATAAACAGCAAAGAAATAAAACTTAAGTAAAAAAAAAATAAGTCCTCATATGCATATTTGATTAGGCTTATTTAGTTATGTTTTCATATCACTTTCTGGAATTGTGTTAATTTTTCATCCGTGTTCACATTTTTGGTTGTTTTCCACATTTTTAGTTTTCACGCAGAAAGAACATCAGTCTCAACCCATCTGAATTTCAACTACAATATATAACTGGTTTATGAATCTTATTTATATGTAACTAACATATGTATCTCAATTAGCTGGGGAGGGAGACTAATAAATTTTGTTGCACAGATATGACTTTGTATTGGAATTTTGAGGAGCTTGTAATAATGAGCCCCATATATACTATTTTTTTCTAGCAAATCTATTGCTAATGGGATGAAAATTTAAAAATATTTATAAGGTCATTTTTTTCTGCATGGGATAAATTATTTATTGACTCTCAGTTATCAAGCTGACAATGACAAAAATGTTAATATATTTTCATGGATTTTTAATGTGCTACAATTTGTTATTTCATATATTTGTTTGTAATCATCGGCGATAGTTTTATAAGCCTAATCCAAACAAAAAGGTATAATGAATACCAGAAGTTATTTTCCATATTTTTATGTCTTTGTCAGTGTTATATTTTTGTTCTGTTTTGAGATGGAAAATGAAAAACAAATCTATGTTTAAAGAAAATTTTCATATCTCGTGTTGTGATCTAAAAAGTAGTACATTTCTTCTATTTTCAAATATTAAGATTGGATTTCTGGTTATTGATTTGTGTATATGTATTTATATTTCAATTTTAAGGTAGACAGATATATGTTTTTATTCTAATTAATTTTACACCTATAAAGCTTTACATGTGCTTTATATGCATTCCAGTTGGTAGTTCATTTCACTATCAAGTGGAGATTTTCTTTAAACTAGTCCACTTTTATAAAATATTATTAATTATCATGTGTTGTCTACTAAAAGTGTGACAATTTGTTCTAACCTTCTTATTGAAATATTTCAAACCTTCAAGGCTGGTTACGTTGAAAGTCTGTTGAGATTTATTTTAGTTTGTCTCTGCACAGTGAGAGTTTATCTGTTTGGTAACATTTCATTTTCTGTGTTGTTCTGTAGAGATCCTTCTGTAGCGCCATGGTGGAAGAACTGAGGATGTCCCTGAAGTGCCAGCGACGGTTAAAACACAAGCCACAGGCCCCCGTTATTGTGAAAACAGAAGAAGTCATCAACATGCACACATTTAACGACAGAAGGTTGCCAGGTAAAGAAACCATGGCATAAAGCTGGGAGGCCACACACCCAAGCACAAACTGTCGTCTTTTTTTTTTTTTTTCCAAACAATTTAGCGAGAATGTTTCCTGTGGAAATATGCAACCTGTGCAAAATAAAATGAGTTACCTCATGCCGCTGTGTCTATGAACTAGAGACTCTGTGATCTGAGCAGTTGCAGTGATCAGACTTGATTTACAAGCATCATGGACCAACCAAGTTACACGGGGTTATACTGTTTATCATGGGTTCCTCCCTTCTTCTGAGTGAATGTGACAGGCACATCTTGTGACTGGTTTCAAATGCAGTCCAGTAAGAAATTACAGGTTCTTTTTGAAGTCCAACTGTTGCCAGGAGATGGAATATCAATGCCCCAAAGGTAACCAGTAAAAATGTCAGTAAGAATAAAAATACTTGGAATCAGAAAAAAAAAAAAAAAAAGAAAGAAAGAAAAGAAAACAACAACAACAACCTGTAGCATGACAAGAAACAGTACGGTCTTCTGAACACCCAGATAATAGAGGTGGTGATGTTATTAGCCCCCAACAACTCAGTTCAGTGATCATCTGAATAGACAATATGTGTTGATAGGATGTGAAAAAAAAAATGTAACACACAACAAATCTGAATTTCATGGCAAGTGGAATATAAAACATATCTTCATCAGTGTTTTTCTTTCTTTTCTAAAAGTCTGTGTCACTGGTTGAGATAGAGATGTCAATTACCAAGGCAATAATGGTTTTTGTTTTTTGTTTTTCTTAAATTCACCTGCAGGTGATTTGACATGTAACTCTACCGGATCCCTATCTAGCCACCTATCCTCACCCCACCCCGTCCCCCTTCCTCCAACCTCACACCAAGAATAAAAAGCAACAGTTGGTTCAGAGATTCTGAATTGAAAAGGATAGTATTTTGCAATCTTTGTCTTACGTTATAAAAGAGGAATGGGTATTGATAGTGATGTGGAAGGTGAAGCTTCCATTTTAACATTCAAATGTGTTCATCCAAACCCTAGTTCCTGCTATAAATGAACTTGATGGAGCCCGGGCAGACCTCGGTGAAAGGAAAGAGGGGACTGGTCATCTGTAGAAAAGGATGTGCAGAGAACTTTGAAGTGGACTGCATTTATCAATACAGTCACGGTGTTAAATGAACAAAATTCTTGAGCAGTTTTTTTTTTTTTCCAAAAAATGTTCAGGTTTATTTGTGGAAATGCAAGATTTCTATGAAAATAGTTTTTGTATGGAAATTTTTGTAATACTTTTTATCAACAAAATAAGAACACGTGTTCCTGTCAGGGGTGTTGATGTCAAGCATGAATGGTAGTGCGTGTGCACCACCAACGTTTGGTGAAAACTATTTTTATCAAGAAAAAAAAAGGAATCATAGAAGAGAAATATTTTCAAGTTAGATAATATAAAAGTTAGGTGCACTACCACCACTGCTTACCATGCCACACCCCTGGTTTCCATGAGGCTGATAACATACTGTAATGAACAATTGTGTGTAAAATGGTAAAAGACACAGACTTCTTGACAACATTGTGATAACAGTTGAGTGCACACAGTTTGCTGTTTGAATCCAATGCACAAAATTTAAAAAATATCATTAAAATTATGTCCATTTTACGTTCAGCTTTGACTTTCATTTTTCTTTTGTACATATAAGTGAACGCACAACATCTTCATTGCATTGAGAGAAGTATACTTCCTGGATCTTCTTAGGTCTTCAAGGATGGCCGCATCCCAACTACCTGGAGAAAAGAAGAAAAAAGGTTGGATGATGAGATTTAGGGTGTAATTGTTAGACTTAGGATAGCAGTTATAGAGGCAACAGTACTTCATCTTACCTCTTTTCTGAATGGTTATTAACTATGTGTATAGGCTGTACAATGGTTATTAACTATGTGTATAGGCTGTACAATGATTACTGATATTATCTTTGAAGTTGAACTGATGTCCAATTTAAGACCTCCTTGTGCATTGATAAATCAATGTAACTCAGCAAAGGGAGAGGACATGATAGGCTCAGTTTCAACAATTAGTAATAATGTGTGTGGTTTAAATGTTATCATCTTAACAAACCTCTTATATTTAAATCACAAGCTATAACATATAATTTACTAAAATATCCATTATAACTAGAGCACCTGACCAAAAGAAAATTATGTGATGTATTTTTTAAACTGCAAAAAGTTACAAAACCAAATTACTAACATCTAAATAAACTAAAAATTGAATGTCCAAGTGTTTTCAAAATTTTGAATGTTGGGGGCATTTTAAATTAAAATTTAGATTTTGATAATAATTTTATCTCAAAATTTAGTTTTAGAGTTACACAATTCACTGCTAAAAATCTCAGCATTGTACTTTTAGTGGTAAATAACATAAAATAAAATTTCATAAAATGTTCAGATTTTGGAGAATATTAAGCTTTTTGTCAATCAGATACTAATCAGGCTTTAAAGCACTTTTTAGTTTTAATTCTTTATATATTGAACAATTTTAATGTCAGGAAATTATAATTATTTTTAAGTAGTCAGGAAATAATTAGATTTTTGGTAAAATTTGGCAACCATTTGAAGTATTAAATTTTAAAAATTGAAAAATTTAATAAACCTGCTATATTTTAAATATAAAGATAATTTTAAATATCTAAACAATGCATAATATTTAATTTTATCCATTTCCTAAAAGGTTTCTATATTATTGCCAAAACAGATATTTACCGTATTTTTCGGACCATAAGACGCTCCGGACCATAAGACGCACCAGTTTTTAGAGAAGGGAAATGAAGAAAAAAAGATTCTGAAACAAATAGTGTCCTAAAATATTTTATGTGCATTAAAACCCAACATCACAGTCATAAACACATGTAATCAACCCTGTAAAGTAAACAGCAGCATTTAGAACTATTTTAGAGCCGGGCAAGCACACAGAGACCACACAGAGCCGGGCAAGTAAAAAAACTTTTTTTTTTTAAAGTATATGTGTAGGCTATATTTGGACCATAAGATGCAGGGACTTTTCCCCCCCACTTCTGGGGGGGAAAAAGTGCGTCTTATGGTCCGAAAAATACGGTACCTACTCACTAGTGATTATACATACATGAGATACTGTTCTTAACAAAATCTAAATTATCTTCAAAATAATTTCATTTAAAAATAAATGTCTCCTCTTTCTAGGAAGATAACATATTGGAATAAACATTACTCTCTAATGTAACTCTCAAGAGAACAATTGTTCTAGTCAACAATATAACCTGATAACTCCAGTTAATCATTGGGTAATCATATTCCACAAATCACTCTAATTAGAATGGATCACTAGAGGGATCTATTCACATACCCAAACTAGAAAACCCTAACCAGATGGAAAGACCAAGCTAAGTAAGTCTAGCAGCTATGAGAATATCAAGGAGAGATATTCGCATATTTACAACTAAATCACTGTGATCAGAATGGGAATATATTATCCTAATTACTAAAAGGATATATTCTATGTCATAAATATAAAAAAAATCATAAGTATAGTTTTTTAGTTATAATATCAAATATTTTGAACATCATTTAAAAAAATGAGTTTTTTATAATTGAATGAATTTATGTACTAAACACGAATGATATATATGTATTTTATCAGTCTAACAACACTTTTATTCCACTGTCATAAAAATTATTAGTTTTTCTGGGTATAGAATGCTAGGTTGAAAATCATTTTCTTAGATAATTTTAAAGATATGCTTTCATTGCTTTCATTCCTCCAGCCATCAGTGGATAAACCTGAAGTCATTCAGATCCCTGATTCTTTGTATGTAAGTTTTGTTTATATTTGTTTGTTTTTACTCTTTGTTAGATTCGTTTGATCTATTTTTTTTTTCCTCAGCTTCATGAAACAGCCCAATGATAAACATTGATCTACTTTCATCCATTGTGCTGGGTGCTTGCTGAGTTTTTAAATTTGGCTAATGTTGTCCTTCAACTGGAGTAAATTTTCTAAAATCTTTCTTTGATGTTTTCCTTTTCTCTGCTTACTCTAAAAGCTACTGTCAACATTGGAAGTTCTGAACTGTTGCATCTAAATTTATTAACCTTTGTTTCCCTATTTCTCACTTATGTAATTTTTTAAAATATATTTTATTGATTTTTTACAGAGAGGAGGAAAGAGGGATAGAGAGCTAGAAAAGTCAATGAGAGAGAAACATTGACCAGATGCCTCCTGCACACCCCGCACTGGGGATTTGCCCACAACCAATGTACATGCCCTAAACCAGAATCAAACCTGGGACCTTTCAGTCCGCAGACCGACGCTCTACCACTGAGCCAAACCGGTTTCGGCTCACTTATGTAATTTTTATCTTTCAAATATTATACTGAGTTTTCCATTTCTGCTGATTGTTTAAATTTCTGCGTGATCTTATTTCATGGCTTTGATATCTTCTCTTAAATTCCTGAAGTCATTAATAATAATCTTATAACTTTTCTTTCTTCCTGAAAAGACCTCAATTTCCTCCCAATTGCATTTTTTGTTTGTTTATGTTTTTTCTTTCATATTAGAGATTTTCTTCATATGTTTGTTATTATTAGTATTGTATTAATGAATAAAAGAGGAGGATGAAAATCTGATTTGAAAACTGTATATATAGAGCAGAGTAGGGGGAGAATATCTAATATGAGAATATCTAATATCTAGATTCATCTAGAGGGGCTATTTGTTGATGAAATCCTTCAAAATATCCTTTCTCTTGGGCATTTCATAGTCTCCTGAGAAATATTTTTAAATTTCTCACATGTAGATTAAGGCCCTGACTGCCAATGTTGTGTAATCATGGGTTAAGAGATCTTGAGATCAATGCAGTCTGCGTTCAGAATAACTAATGTCACATCACCCTGTTTTAAATGTAGTACTTAATCTTTCATTGTGCCTGTATCCTCTAGTCTGGAATTGTTTTGTTTTGTTTCTTTTTTTTTGAGAATACTTCCCAATTATTTTGCTAAGTTGGTACAGAACAGGCTCCCAGGTGTAAAGAAGAGGAAGGAGAATATGGGGACCTACTCCTTTCAAACTGTTTAAGAAGTCCTCCTTCTATTTTTCATCCTGCACTGCTAATCATGAATGTACATGGCTCAGCTGGTTCCTGTCCCTTTGAAGATTTTGTGATAAAAATAATGTGGTTAGTTATCAACTTTTCACACTGTGCAGTAGGGATTCTATTTATTTTCCAATCTGGTTAGTTAACTATCATTTGTTCATATAATTAATCCTAACAGAAATTTTGTTGAAATTTTCACCTCTCTTGTTTGCCTTATACTTGGAGTTTTATACATTTAAAAAAAAAAAAACACTCTACTGTAATTTTAATTGAGTATGAAGCAAAATTTGAAACATGCATTTTATTCTTCACTCTTATCGGAAACAAGAATCCTTTCTTTAAAAAAATGTACTGAAATCTAGTATAGAAAGCAAATAAATCTAAAACTACTATGGTTCAAATAAAGTGGAGAGGAAACAGACCTTGCTCTTGTAATTTCTAAGAATTTAATATTGCCAAATTTTTCTTCTTACCAAATAATTTTTCTAACTCTATAGGTCAAGGATATACTTTCACAATAAAAATTAATTTCACACTATGGATCCCAAGAATATCTATGAAAAGAGGAATATTTCTATTTTAGTATCTGTCAAATAGTACTAAATTTGGAAGCCAAGTAATTTATACCCTAAGGGGTAAACTCTAATTCAAAACATTCCAGTTTCTATTTTATGTGTTCTAGTATAGACAAGGAACATTTTCTTAGTGGACTATGTTGAACTGTAAGATTTTAGAAATCCTCTTTAATATGTTGCCTTACATTGTACCTTCCTTTTACATTTATTATACAGGTGATTTTAAAAATTTAAATAAATGTATCTCTGCCTTTTTACAGGGATATATTTGCTGTTTTCCTACATTTCCACTAGAGCACATGTGTCAAACACAAGGCCCGCGGGCCAAATCCGTCCCGCCAGGCCTTGCAATGTGGCCCGCACAGCGCTGTCATCACTGCACTCCGCTGCGTTTCCATCACAATGACAGTTTATGACTGTTCAGTAAACCATTCGGCCCAAGATTTAGGCTGGATTTTAGATTTTGGCCCCTTCTCTGATTGAGTTCGACAACCCTACACTAGAGATTTCTATTGCAGGATATTACAAAAATATAATACTCTCAATTGCCTTAGTTAACCATAAGGTCAATCTATAGATTTAAATATCTAACAATCATGAATACAATGAACAATGTAAAATTATATATTCCAGTCACCTTAGTGAAAATCCATAAGTTAAAGGGGGAAGTAAAGAACGTACTACACATATGTTCCTTCTATAATATTTTAAAGTATTTTTTAGCATTGCCTTTATATCTAAGCTTCTAACCTAATGTTTTCATGTAGTTCAGGATAGCTGCTATAGCTCCAGCTACCGTGTTCACATCTTTTCTGCCAACAAGAAGGACAAAAGGAAAGAAAAAAGGTAGGATAGGATATATAGACCTTACTTTGGAGAGCCATATGTCAGAAAGAAGACAGGGGTTCTATTACCATGGGAAATGTATAATCAGATATCAGGAAACAAATTGCAATTTCTGTCATACTGGTATTTTCCTGTCTCTCACCCAGCACACTAAATCCAATCTTGTTCTGTTCCCCTATTTTTATTCTTCTAAATTAAAGTACAGGTAACATGCATTATATTTCAAATGCACAACATATTGATTCAACATTTATATTCCTTACGTTGTGATCACAATAAATCTAGTAACCATGTGTAACCATACAAAGTTATTGTGATAATATTGCCTATTTTTCCTATGTTGTAAATCACATCCCCATGATTTATTTTTATTTTTTATAACTGGAGGTTTATACCTCTATTCCCCTTCATCATTTTCACCCCAACCCCCCGACTTGCCTCCCCTCTGGCAACCATCCATTTCTTCTCTGTACCTATCAGTCTGTTTGTTAACTCCCTACCTTGCTCATGCTCCATCTACCACTAACATTTTCTTTTTGTAAAACAGATTCTTTCATATCTTATTGATTTATTTTATCTATTTTCCTAATGGAAACCTGGATTTTCCTTATGACACTGTTTGTCTTGAGACAACAAATGTGGAAACAGTTGACTATTTGCTCTACAGAAACCTTTATTTCATTATAGACAAAGATATATATATTTTTAAACCACTATTTGGATTCTCTATATATTCTTTTTCATTCTTTAAAAACTTGGACACCTTGATTAGAATCAGCCTGTTACTCTGTACCATGCCATCTTTCATTAAGTATGCACCCATTTGTTTATATTTTAAAAATATCTGTGAACCTACATTATGAACCATGCTTTGTGTTGGATATTGAGTATGCAAGAAGAGACATTGCTTGCTGTGATAGTTCAGAGTCTGAAAGAGGTGGTTACCTTAATCAAATATGCTAAACACATACACTGAGTGGCCAGATTATTATGATCTCTGAACACATAATAACCTTGCCACTCAGTGTATGTATGTGTGTGTGTGTGTGTGTGTGTGTGTGTGTGTGTATACATATGTATACACACACACATATTAGAGGCCCAATGCATGAATTTGTACATAGGTGGGGTCCAGCCAGCGAGGACAGGGGGAGGGGACATGGGCAGTTGGCTGGCCTACCTGCTGGTTGAACTCCTGATCGAGGGGACGATTCACATATTAGCCTTTTGTTATATAGAATATATACTGAGTAGCCATATTATTATGCATTCAGATATCATAATAACCTTGCCACTCAGTGTATACACAAACTGAAAAATGCTGTCCTGAAAAGCACTCCTTTTTGTGATATTCTGATGACTGATGAGACTTTACTCACTAGATTTTAAGCCATACAGTCTAAGAGTTGAAAATGTAGGAATTTGGTTATATTCATAAAATGTGCACAGAGAAATGTTTACTATAATAGTATAACGAGACAGACGTGCTATGTTTTGTTGTGCTTCACTTTCTTGCGCTTTGCAGGTACATTTTATACACTGTAGTTCTGTGGCAATGCTGCATTGAGCAAGTCAGTGTCATTTCTCCAATAGCACTTGCTCACTTCCTGTTTCTGAGTCACATTTTGGTAATTGAAATATTTCAAACTTTTATTTATTTATATTTTATGGTGATTGGTGAACAACGATCTTTGCCATTACTGTTGTTATTGTTTCTGGTTCCAGTACAAAACAGCAAACTTAATGTTCTGACTGCTCCAATGACCAGCCATTCCTCTCTCTCTACCCCCGTTCCGCAGACCTCCCTATGATCTATGACAAATGATATTAAATTTGGGCCAATTAATAACCCTACGATGATCTCTAAGTGTTCAAGTAAAAGAGTCACACATCTCTTACTTTGAATAAGCCTAGATATGATAAAGCTTAGTGAGGAAGGCATGTTGAAACCTGAGCTAGACTGAAAGATAGTTCTCTAGCATCAAATAGTTAGCCAAGTTCATGAAGGAAATTAAAAGTGCTATGCCAGCCTAAACTGGTTTGGCTCAGTGGATAGAGCATCAGCCTGCAGACTGAGTGGTCCTGGGTTCAATTCCGATCAAGGGCATGTACCTTGGTTGCGGGCACATCCCCATTAAGGGGTGTGCAAGAGGCAGCTGGTCGATGATTCTCCCTCATTGATGTTTCTAACTCTTCTGTCCCTCTCTCTTCCTCTCTGTAAAAAATCAATAATATATATATATATATATATTTTTTTTTTAAAGTGCTATGCCAGTGAACACATGAATGATAGAAAGTGAACAGCCTATTGTCAATATAGAGAATGTTTTAGTGGTCTGAACAAGAGATCAGATGAGCCACAAAATTTCTTTAAGCCACAATCTAATCTAGAACAAGGCTTGCCTCCCCTCAAATTCCACAAAGGCTGATAGAGTTGAGGAAGCTGAAGAAGAATTGGAATATAGCAGAGGTGTTTCATGAGGTTTGAGAAAAGAAACTGTCTCCATAAGATAAAAGTGCAAGGTGAAGCAGCAAGTGCTGATGGAGAAGCTGCAGCAAATTATCCAGATCTGGCTAATATAATTAATGAAGTGGCTACACCAAGCAATCGATTTTCAATGTAGACAAAATAGCCTTTTACTGGAAGAAGATGCCAACCAGAACTTTCAGAGCTAAAAAGAGGTTAATGCTTGGCTTCAAAGTTTCAGAGGACAGGCTGCTTCTTCTGTTATTGCTAACGTATTGGGTGAAATTAAATTGAAGCCAGTGCTCATTTACCATTCTGGAAATTCTAGGGCCCTCAAACATTATGCCCAACCTAGTCTGCTTGTGCTCTATTAATGATGAAATACAGTCTGGGGGCAGCACATCTGTTTACAACATGGTTTACTGAATATTTTAAATCCACTGATGAGACCTACTGCTCAGGACAAAAGATTCCTTTCAAACAATTGCTGCTCGTTGACAATGTTCCTGGTCACCGAGATCTCTGATAAAGATGTACAATAAGATTAATGTTGCTTTCATGCCTGAAAATACAACATCCATTCTGCATCACATGGGTCAAAGCTTAGATTTGACTTTCAAGTCTTATTATTTAAAAAGGCTATTATTTAAAAAGGTTTATTATTTCATAAGGCTATTGCTGCCCAAGATTCCTCTGATGGATCTAGGCAAAGTAAATTGGAAGCCATCTGGAAAAGATTCACCATTAAGAACATTTGTGATTCATGGGAAGAGGTCAGTAAATCAAGTTAGCAGGAGTTGGAAGAAGTGGCTTCCAAACCTCATGGATGAATGACTTCAAGGGATTCAAGACTCCAGTGGAGGAAGTAACTGCAGTCTTGGAAACAGTGTGGAAATGTGCATGGAAATAGGGAACCAGAATTAGAAGTGGAGCATGAAGATGTGACCAAATTGTTACAAACTCATGATAAAACTCTTAACAGAAGAATTTCTTTCGTTTTTTCTTGAGTTGAAATATATACCATGAAGATGCTGAGAAGATTATTGAAATGACAAAAAAGAAGTTAGCATCTCACACTATAGAGTGTGCATGAAAGAAATAGTGCAGCAAACTTCATTGTCTTATTTTAAGTAATTTCACAGCTACTGCAATCTTCAACAACCATCACCCTGACTAGTCAGTACCATCTTCATCTAGCCATGAAAAGACATCAAGCCATCAGCAAAATGATTATAACTCCCTCAAGGCTCAGATAATGGTTAGCATTTTTAGAAATAAAGTATTTTTAAATTAAAGTATGCACATAAGCTTTTTATACATAATGCTACTGCACACTTAATAGACTGTAGAGTATAAATAAACATTACTATATCACGGGGAAGTAAAAAATGTTGTGACTCATTTTATTGTGATATTCACTTTATTGCAGTAATCAGAACCAAACCCACATTATCTTCAAGTATGTCTACATTACTGTTTGTGTCTTCCTTCAAGGAACACACAATTTCTGTTAGATTCAACCCTTGGCACAGGGTAGGATTCTTTTGGGTTTTGTGAATATTAACTGAGATGTAAACTATGTGTTAGTTCATCACTGCCATTCTATTACTTACAGTAGCAAATTTTCCATTTTATGCAAATATGATACCATAATCATACCTAAGTTCTTCTTTTATTTTTACTATTCCAATTTGGGTTGATTTTTTTCCTCCTTGACTTCCCAAAAGTATAAGAAAAGATACCACCCATGCTCCATTTTTTAATTTTTTGCTTTTTTTTTCGTAGTAGAAGTAAGCAGTGACTTAACAATGGACACTGGAACACTGAGAGCATTGAATATGCTTGTTTAATAGAGGCTATAGAGTAGTGCTTCTCAACCTTTCTAATGCCACAACCCTCTAATACAGTTCCTCATGTTGTGGGGACCCCCAACCATAAAATTATTTTCATTGCTACTTCATAACTGTAATTTTGCTATGGTTAATGAATCGTAATGTAAATATCTGTGTTTTCCAGTGGTCTTAGGTGACCCTGCTAGCGGTCTCAACCTGTGGAGCATAAGACCATTAGGCATTAGAAAGGTTGAGAACCACTGCTATAGAGGGAATAAATGGTGATGGAAAAAATTAAATAAATAAATAAAACGAATTGGGTCGAGTAGCCAAATCTCAGATATTTAGCTCTTGTTCAAAGGTTTACTAAAAACAAGTGCACTTGAGTCTCTCTCACATGGTGATGGGAAGTAAAGGAATAGCATTTTATGAAAGTTTATAACAAAGGAACTTCATTTAAACTAAAGGATTGGAGTGAATTTCCCTGAGGAAGCGATTATTGCACTGAAATATGAATGCTGAGAAGCAGATACTCACAAAGGAGAGAAAGTTTCAGAAGACTGTGACAAAGTTCATGTAAGAGTCCTGTTATATATGTTGAGGAACTGACAGACAATTAGTGTTGATGGGGCACAAAGAAAGCATAGGGATACAATAGTAGCTCAGAGACAGATCTTAGCAAGGAAGTGCAAGTGACCTTTATGATTTGATATTTATCCAAAAAGGAAAGGTAAACCATTTAAATCTCTAAGCAGAAAGCAAGATTGTTAGATAAGATCTGCTTTTGTAAGACTACTCAGTCTGGAGCATAATTTAAATAGGCAGCAGAGTGGATGTAGGGAGGTTAGTGAAGGGGCCATATCCATAAGTAACCTGGGTAACATATTATATTAGTTTAGATTAAATTCCATCAGCAGCAGCAAAAATGAAGAGAAAGAGGCATTTCCAAAATGTTTTTAATAGGCAAAAATTTGCATAATTTCATGGTGAATTAAATAATAAATATATAGATTACTAACAACTGTTATGCCATGACTTATAATTAGTACTTTATTATAAATTATGGCATAATCTCTGAGAAACACTATGAAGTCAGGGCTAATATTATCAGTATTTTTATAAGCAAGGAAACTATTGAGAACATAATTTGAGTAAATTTTTAAAGTCTTACAGGTGTCAGACTTAGGTGGAATAATCCTGATGTTCTTAGACACTATATTTGATCATAGTCACAAACAACAATATCTCCAAGGTTTATCAAAGTGAGAGTTTATTTCTCAGTCATCAAAATTTTGTTGTAGGTTGTTTTTTTTCAAATGTCTCTCTAAAGTTCCTGAATTGCCTCCCTCTTTAAGTACCCTCATGAGACCTTCTCCTAGGTCACATTCAGGGACCTTTGACAGGAGCTAGGCACATGGTCTTGATCTACTTCCAGGGGCTACAAGTCCTAGAGGAGAAAAAAATGGTTTTGTTGGAAATAGGAGTGTTATGCAAATCTGGGGGAGGAGGGAAGGATGATGGCACCCACAATTGAGGTCATCAATTCAAATAGGAAATAGAAGAAAGAGAAAGTTTTAGAATTGTGAGAAAGTTAATGCATTTAGTTTAGTTTTTATTTTTTAAATATATTTTTATTTCAGAGAGGAAGGGAAAGGGAGAGAGAGATAGAAACATCAATGAAGAGAGAATCATTGATTGGCTACCTCCTGCGTGCCCCACACTGGGGATGGAGCCCACAACCAAGGTATATGCCCTCACCGGGAATCGAATGGTGACCTCCTGGCTCATTGGTGGACACTCAGTCACTGAGTCATGTCAGCTGGGCAGTGCATTTGTTTTTGGTTTTGACACAGCTGGAGATATCTGTGAAACATCCAAATGGACATTTCTATTTAAACAATTGGTTACACATCTGTGAGTTAGAATTTGAGTCTGGAGTACAGGCATCATAGAAATATTAATTGATGTGGTGAATATAAACAAGATTGCCTCAATAAAAAGAGATAGGGGTATAAGAGAAATCCTTGACTACTCTAAACTTTAATTGTTGATTAAGGAGGGTATGTTTGTGAGGTATAGTGAGTAGGTGGCCAGAAAAAGAAAACTTTATGGTTTTTCCATTTACCCAGAAGAGGTCCATAGAGCCTCATCCTAGAGCAATGGTCGGGAAACTGCAGCTCTTGAGCCACATGCGGCTCTTTGGCCCCTTGAGTGTGGCTCTTCCACAAAATACCACGTGTGGGTGTGCACACGTACAGTGCAATTGAAACTTCATGGCCCAAGTGCAGAAGTCAGTTTTCAGCTCTCAAAAGAAATTCCAATTGTTGTACTGTTGATATTTGTCTCTGTTGCCTAATGAGTTTGCCAACAGCTGTCCTATGTTAATGTCTATAGCCCTTAAGATCCTAAAGATGGAAAATGAAGATGTCATCACATTTCTTGCTGCAGGAACATGATTAAGTTATACTAACTTTTTCAATGGAAAAAAAAATAATATTTACATTGAAGAATGCCCGGGAAAAGTGTCTGCTAGGACCTTGGCCATAACTGACATTGGCAGTCAAGCTGGCATCAGTGTCTTATATTTCAGGAACATTGCCACCATGTTGGTACTTGATTTCTGGAACTTTCATTAACTAAATACAAGCAGAGGAGGGTTCTTATCTTCATGGTCTCACCATTACACTGAGTTCACAGACAGGTTGATACATTATTTAGACCTTGCCATCCTATACCATAAGCCGGCTCACTCTGTGAGTCAATACGGTTGAAGAAATCTTGGCCGTGTGTGTGCCATTCATGTGAGCATCCATGGATGTCATTCCTGATCTCTATTTATATAGAAATCCACAAGAGATTAGAAAGGGAAAGCAGGCACCTGCTGCAAAGGTTGTGTCCAGGTGGGGTTTTAGGATGATAAACCAATTTCTGATGCCTAAACAAGATTTCACACTAGTTTAAAGGTATGTAGATGGCCTATGTGACTTTTTGGCAGTTCTCTCCTGAAGACTGGGGCACTCAGCTTGCCACAGAACCTGCAACTCCCACTGCTTAGTCCACTGACAAAGTAAACACATCCATAGAATAGTCTGAAGAGTTCATAGACAAGCTCGCAAACAGACTACGAAATAAGGCCGATGGAAAATAACAGTCTTTTATTCTGTCTATTCTGGGCCTCTTTTGCTCCAAGTCCATTTCAGTCACATGCCAGTCTAGCCACACCCTTGCCTCCAGTGCCACAGGAATGAGCCCTCACATCCAGGTATCAACTCTGAAATCACTACTTCTGAACAAAAGCTCCTGTTTTCTCTTCTCCTAATTCCTTGTTTCCACTTCATTTTTGAGTATTGTACCTTGTGTCCTCATCATTTCAACCTTTTCTAGTTTCATTATATCCTTCCTCCCCTCTATTTACCTTCAGACAATACACAGTTGAAATGAGAATTTCCACAGCAGAGGTATACACGGAGAGAATAATTATGATAATAAAGGATGTCTTCTGACTCTTTTTTAACTTAAAATTATGTTGGGAAGATTTGTTTGTGCTTTCCCTGCTAACTCTTATTCATTGTTTTTCACTGCTGTATAATATTTATTGACTGTAACTACTATAATTTGTTGATGTGTTCTCTAGGCCGTGGCTTTGTTTTTAATTAATACATTCTGCTAGAAGATATATATATATAGATATATATATATATAATTATGCATTAAAATATGGAGGGGGTATACATACTCTGAGCCTTTGAATATGTCCAAATTCTACTCTATAACACTGCCAAGGTCATATTGCCAATCACTTTCTTAATCATCAACATGTTAAATAAACTGATAATCCACTCCCTCCTAAACTCTTTTTTTTTTTTTAATTTGCTCATCAAATGTGTCAAATGCCACTGTGGTTTTGTTTTGTGTTTCCTTATTGTCTAGTGCTATTCATCTTCTACTTGTTTCATATTCTTTGAAATGTCTACTCTGGTCTTTTAACACAGTGTCTTGTTTCATATTCTTTGAAATGTCTACTCTGGTCTTTTAACACAGTGTCTATTGTGTGTGTGTTTTTTTAAATGATTTCTATTGTTGATGTTATCCAATCTGTTATTTGGTTTTATTTGCTGCAAACATACCCATCCCATATGTTACCGATGTATTTTTCACTTTAAAGTCTGTTTGATGAACAGAGGTTGCTAATCTTAATGTTCCCAAATTTATTGTTCTATTATTTTATTATTAGCACTCTTGGTACCCTGTTTAAACAATGCTTCTTTAAATGATAACAGAATGGTATTCTTCTACGTGTTGTTTCTAAAAATTTGTTTGACTTTAATTTCAGTTTAATTTAAATATGTGCATAACTTTTTTCCTCCTAGCTGTATATCCATGTTTCCCTCATTTAATTTGTTGAACAATATCTCTTCTAGGTGATCCACTATGCTTTGTCAGGAACACATTAGGATTCCCTGTATGCATAGGTCTGTTTCTGGGTTTTATATTTCATGCTTTCTTATTTTTTGTCTTCAGAAGTATCTTGTTTATATCACCTAGATTTCAGAATCAATCATTCGTGATACCAAAAACATACATATAATTGCTGAAACTTTAACCAGATTGAATCAAATCTTTGTAGAAATTTGAAAAGAATTTTTGTATTTCTTTGATCTTATTCTTACCCATAAACACGTACCTTGTCTTCAGTCCCTTACAATTTTTGTACATAGTTCTTACACACATATTTGTTTCATTTATTCCTAGGTGATTTATATTTTTTGTAGCTATTGTAAATGATGTCTATTTAAAAATGTCATTTTTATGCTGTTTGTTGTTTGTATATAGGAATGTGTACAAATATATAATATATATGCACATAAATTATGTATATTTTATATATACTATATATACATATAAACCTTGCTAAACTCTTTAATTTCTACATAGTTGTCTAGATTATTTTGGGATTTTCAATGTAAATAGTTACATAATATGCAAATAACGAATGTCTTATTTCGGCTTCCAGTCTTTCATTTCTACGTTTCTTCTTGTCTTCTGGAGCTAACTATGGTCTCTAATACAGTGCTGAAAATAATAGGCAGTGGTCAACACCCTTCTCTTTTTTTGACTTTAAGGGGAATGTTTCCAATCTACCTGACGTTACTCTTTTTACCTCAGTCTTCTGAAACTGCTGCTTACATCATTATCTCCACCGAAATTATTTTCTTTCCCACCAGTATTTTTCTAGATTTTTCTCAAAGGCTGTGATGAACCTCAGGTTACAAAAATATATATGAACTATAGTTTGTCCCCAGGGACAGACTTTGAAGGAGGCACAGAAGTAAATAAGTAAATGTCCTCCAATACTTTGGATTCTTTGTATATGTCTGTACAGGGGCCAGGCCGTCATTATCTTTGGCCTTCAAATGCAAGCACTTTCTATTTTTCCTGTTTCCAGTGTTTTCATGTCTAAATCTACTCCTCACACTCCAAATAATAGAACATGATAAATCAACATGCTGCAAAGAAGGAAAATAGTCTTTCATTGTTTTTTTTTTTTCCTGTTACCTTTGATATAAATAGTAGTGTTGTGTCACACCATTTAGAAACATTTTGAACTGTACATAAACTGATTCCAGACTATCTTTTTTTAGCCATTTCCAGTATTGCACCTATATGCTCTCTGTTTCAAATAACTGAATAATAATGTTGCCATGAATTTTTTATATCCTACACTTACTGTGCCTGAAAGGTTTTTATGCCCTTCTCCCCCATCAGAGCTTTCTGCTAATTTTTCATGGTCTAGGTCAGTGGTTGGCAAACTCATTAGTCAACAGAGCCAAATATCAACAGTACAATTGAAATTTCTTTTGAGAACCAAATTTTTTAAACTTAAACTTCTAACGCCACTTCTTCAAAATAGACATGCCCAGGCTATGGTATTTTGTGGAAGAGCCACACTCAAGGGGCCAAAGAGCCGCGTGTGGCTCGTGAGCTGCAGTTTGCCTACCACTGGTCTAGGTCACAGGTAGAAATGTATTGAGATCTACTTTTGAAGTCTTCCGAATTTAGCACAGTGTCTTTCACATACTAGGTGCATAATTTTTTGTCATACAATTTTTTTCCTTTTGGAAATAATTTTAATTTACATTTTACTAGAGGCCCAATGCATGAAATTTGCACAGGAAGGGGTCTCTCAGCCCGGTCTGCACCCTCTCGCAACCCTGGCTCCAGACTGCCTGCCTGCTCACTCCTTACCGCTTCTGTGGAGGCAGGAGAAGCTCCTATAACCATAGCTGAGCTCACCAGCCATGAGCCCGGCTTCTGGCTGATGTGCTCCAGCTGTGGAAACACAAGGACCCCCAGTGGGCAGCTCCTGTGTTGAGTGTCTGCCCCCCGGTGGTCAGTGTGAATCATAGTGACCAATCATTCTGCAGTTAGGTCGATTTGCATATTACCCTTTCATTATATATGAAAAATATACTAAAAAAAGTTTATTATATATGAAAAATATACTGAAAAATATAAGTAAATTAGTTTAAAAGCTAATTAAATATCAGTAGAAGTATGAAGATAGAATTTAAAAATGTTCTGTAGCTGTAGTGGCTACAGAAAAGAACTAATATACATCATATATTTATGATAGTTTCAAGTGCATATTATGTTTTATGGTTTTTTTCTTTAATACCATGCTTAATGTTGTTTTTTTAATTTATCAATTCTTACTGAAGTAAATCTTATTTGTCACTTGTGTTAGCAATATTTTTATTAAGGCTTTTTGAGAATCTATAAATTATTATTTCTTTTTTTAAATATATTTTTATTGGTTTCAGAGGAGAAGAGAGAGATGGGGAGAGACAGAAACATCAATGATACGAATCATTGATTGGCTGCCTCCTGCATGCCACACACTGGGGATCAAGCCTGCAATTTGGTCATGAGCCCTGACTGGGAATCAAACCATGACTTCCTACTTCTTAAGCTGGTACTTAACCACTGAGCAATACAGTGTGGGATATAAATTATGATTTCTGATAGACTTCCTTCTAAAAGAAATAAATTTAAAATATCTTAATTCCATACATGCTTCCTAAACACCTCTATATATCTGACTCAATGCTTAGCAAGCAGACCAT
Organism: Pipistrellus kuhlii; assembly: GCF_014108245.1. Taxonomy (NCBI): domain Eukaryota; kingdom Metazoa; phylum Chordata; class Mammalia; order Chiroptera; family Vespertilionidae; genus Pipistrellus; species Pipistrellus kuhlii. The sequence goes on along the minus strand of NW_023425551.1, from coordinate 35,525,454 downwards.
TTCTGCTTTTTCCCCAGAGAGCTTACAGGATAATGGGTAGGTAAACATTGTGCAACTAATTACACAGATCAACATATTGTTACATATTAGACCAATCACCCAGAATTGTGAGTAGAGAGAAAACAGAGGATGTTGTTTACATTCATGAGTAAAGGTGTCTCCAAATAAATAAAATGTTAGGTTAAATTGTGAAAATTAGAATTGAGAAGGAGGATGACAGTTCTAAGGAAGAGCCATTCAAGGTTAGTATGTGTGAAAACACAAAGATAGGGAATACAGATGATGCTGTAGCCCAAGAACAGTGAGTGACAAAAAGTGTGATTTGAAAGTAAGATTGGCATTTAACCACAGACTGACTCTTTAGAGACTTTGATGCTCATCTAATGAATTCAGTATTATTAGTAGAGTCAGAGGCACTAAATGATTTTTATTAGGGAGTTATGTGATCAAATTTGAGTTTTCAAAGTTAATTTTGGCAGTTGTGTTTCCAGAAGAACACCTAAATAACCATTAGGGGCATTCACGAGCCTGTCACCTTAAACAAAAAGTTGAAAATGCATGGCTATATACACTGAGTGGCCAGATTATTATGATTTATTATATAATAAAAGGCTTATATGTAAATTGTCCCCTCAACCAGGAGTTCTACCAGCAGGCAGGCTGGTCAACCGCCCATGTCCCCTTTCCCTAGCCAGGTTGGCCAGACCCCACCCATGCACAAATTCATGCACCAGGCCTCTAATATATATATTGAGTGGCCAGATTATTATGCATTCAGAGATCATAATAATTTGACCACTCAGTATATATATATATGAAGCCTTACATTGCTTCATATATATACATCAAAAAACATAATGTATTTGAATCTTATATGTAGATCTCTACTTTCAGACTGTAGGAACAAGAAGTAGCTCTACTTTCTTTGTCTTTTTTCTGTAAAACAGAAAAAAAAATTATTATGTCTAATAGAAAAATAAATACTTGATTATTCAATAGACAGCTGAGAGGCAATGTGCCATTGCCCTTCACATAATTTGTTTAATGTCTGTGGAAAAAGTTCAAAAAATATTTGTTGGAAGAAAATGTACAATGGCATCACAGGAAAAAAACAAGCCACTAATTAATAGTTAAAACTCCATTGGCTAGAGGTAGCAGAGAAGGCTGTGCTGGTGATCTGGTGAGAATGAAGTATTAGGAGAGTCAAGCTTCAAATGAAAGAAATCACAGTAAATCATATCAAGAAAATATAACAAGAAAAATATCACTGATATTATAAAACTGGCAACATGATCAGTTAAAAAGATAGGAGAAAAAAATGGTTAGCAGTGTAAGTAAATATTTTATTAAGTTTTTAATGTTAAACTTTGGACTGAATGGGAAATCTTGGGTTTCTTAATGTACCATGGACATTTTATATAATCTCCTTGCTTAAATTACTAACTATATTTCAGTGACTCCACATTTGTGTTGACTCTTGAGTACCTATCTTATTGCCAGACACCTCTATGTCACAATTTGAGGTAAAACTGTGAGCATTTAGTTTTTTAATTTGAGTTTTACCTCAAATTCTCACCATTTTTCTGGTTAAAGTAATTTCTTTTTTTTTTATGTATCTTTATTGATTTCAGATAGGACTGGAGAGGGAAAGAGAGATAGAAACATTAATGATGAGAGAGAATCATTGATTGGCTGCCTCCCACATGCTCCCTACTGGGGATCAAGCCCACAACATAGGCATGTACCCTTGACCAGAACTGAACCTAGGACACTTCAGTCCACAGAATGACACTCTATCCACTTAGCCAAACCAGCTAGGGCTAGTTAAAGTTATTTCTAAGTACTCTACTAGATGCTGAAAAAAACAGAATCAAATATATTACAATAAGCAGATTGAAATCCTTTGTGAAAAGTGCTCTTACAGGCATACATAGACTTTTATGATCTTATGAGGAGGGCCACTGAATCCAGTTGGGGGCCAGTAAACATGAATGGGGGAAGCCTTCTCAGCAGATAGTACATAAACTACCTAATTCAACCCACAAATTATCAGATAAAGTATGGGGTTTGGGGAGGGGAGTATTTCCAATAGAGCAATAAGTCTAAAAACAGAAAAGAGGAACAAGAGTGCACCTTATTCATAGAACTGTGAAAACTTAAATGGAGTCCAAAAGTTACATTTGAGATTGTGAGTATATATGGCAGAAGACAGGAAAGAACATAAAGGAATGCTATTCTGAGAGTTCCTACAAATCCATTAGAAAATAGGCAGTCATTGAGATATTAGTGGGATAATTTCATTATCTTCATATTTTAGGGGGGAAAATGCATCTGAGTGGCAGAGTGAGAATTGATTTGAGGGGAACCTAGAGTGGAGTCTTTAAAAAAAATAAATAAATAGGTGGCTTTTATTTAGTCTCTATAAAGAAAAGCAAAAAAGCACAAAGCAAAAGAAAATATAACAAAAACTAAATCAAAGGCAATGGGAATGAAGAAATGTGAACAACTTTCAGTTGAATCATAAGATATAAGATACAATTGCTTGTGGAGAGAAGATAAGGTAGGAATCAAAGAGGATTCACAGATTTCTAGTTTGGGCAACAGCATGGAGAATTACGTATTATAATGAGAAAGAGAGCCCTGGCCAGTTTGGCTCAGTTGGGGGAGGATCTTCACATGCCCAGGAGGTTGCCAGTTGAATTCCTGGTCAAGGTCACATGCCTGGGTTGCTGAACCAGTCCCCAGTAGGGGGCTTGCAGGAGACAGGCTATGATTGATGTTGTACTTTATCATGTCAGGGTTTCTCTCTCTTACTCCCTCTCCCTTCCTCTCTAAAAATCAATAAACTATCATTTAAAAAAAAAAAAAAAGAACATAGGATGCAACAAAGTTATGAGAATTATCTTTCACTGCTCATTCACCATCACCCCTAAACTCAATTATTATTATTTTTAATTGTACTAACATCCCTTCCTGAGTATTTTTATTCAATAAGTGATTATTTAATGATGTGAATATATTATACTTTAGATAATATACTACATTAGTTAATCCCTATCTTCAGGAGCTACAGTAAACTGTCTTCCTGAGTATTTTTTAATTTATCTTCTTTCTACTACTTTTACTAATACCTTATTTCAGACTTGGTACAGTAACTTGTTTTCTTTTCCCTAGTCTTATCTTCTCTTAAATAACCTTAACATTTCTGATATAATAAACTTTTTAAAATCAGCTAGACCTGCTTCCACTGTAACACTATTGACATAATATATTTGTGTCTTGTATGTAGATCTCTACTTTCAGACTGTAGGAACAAGAAGCAGCTCTGCTTTCTTTGTCTTTCTGTTTCCTTTCACCGTGTGCAACAAGTGTTTATTGAGCTCAAGGTTTGGTACAATGAATGAGTGAATGAATGAATTCATTAATTCAAGAATAAGTCGCAGAAATACACTCCTATCTGCTGTAGTTTTAGGGAGAGATACCAGTAAGGAAAGATGATTGTGCATTCCCACAGTCCTTGACATTTTCATGATAGCCCAAGATCTAGTCACATGTTTTGAAAGACCAAATTTTAGTTTTATCTATATGAAGAGTTGTTGGTCTCCACAGAATTATCTTTTGGAAGCTGTACCTTTAAACTAGAGAGACATATCTATGCAAATGTAGGTTGCCATTCTACTTAGAAATGTTTGAATCTATTACTATGTACAGTCACTGTCCAATACAACTAAATCTCTATGGTGACAGAAATTATATAAACCTGCACTGTGCAATAAATTAGTCACTACTTAAATGAAGTCAGTAAAGTAACTGGATAAAAAATAAATATCCAAAAATCAGTTGCATTTTTATATACCAATAAGGAGCTATCAGACAGGGAAACTAAAAAAAAAAAAAAAAAAAAAAAAAAAAAAAAAATTCCATTCAAAATTGCTTCAAAAAAATAAAATACCTAAAAATAAATTTAACCAAAAATGTAAATGAACCATAAATGGAAAATTATAAGACACTGAAAAAGAAATTTAAAAATATACAATTAAGTGGAAGCATATGCTGTGCTCATGGATAGGAAGAATTAATATCATTAAAGTTTCCATACAACCCAAAGCAATCTGTAGAGCCAACAAAATTCCTATCAAGACACCAATGGTGTATTATACAAAACTAGAAAAAATATTCCAAAAATTATATAGAACCACAAAGACTCTGAATAGCCACAGCAATCATGAGAAAGAACAAAGTTGGATAAATTATGTTACCTGATATCAAACTATCCTACAACACTATAGTAAACAAAACAGCATGGTACTGACATGCAAACAGGCATATAGATCAATGGAACAAAATAAGGAGCCCAGAAATAAACCCACACCTTTATAGTTGATTAATATTTGACAGAAGTGGAAAAAAATATAGAAGGGGATAAAGACAGTCTATTCAATAAATAGTATTGGAAACATTGGACAGATACATACAAAATATAAAATAAGACCAGCTTCTTATACCACACAGAAGAATAAACACAAAAATGGAATAAAGACTTAAAAGTTAGACTTGAAACAATAAAGATCCTAGAAGAAAACATAGGCTATAAAATCTTGGACATTTCCCATAGCAATATTTTTTCTGACCTATTGCCTTGAGCAAGGGAAATAAAAGAAAAAAATAAACAAATGGAACTACATCAAACTAAAAAGTCTTTGCAAAGCAAAGGAAACCATCAACAAAATGAAAAGACAACCAACTGACTGGGAGAAAATATTCACCAATGATACACCTGATAAGAGAGTAATATCCAAAATTTATAAAACTTACACAATTCAGCACCAAATAAAACAATCAAATTACAAAATGGACAAAGGATTTGAATAAATACTCTTGAAAGAGGACATACAGATGGCCAATAGACATATGAAAAGATGCTCAACAGCACTAATAATCATAGAAATGCAAAATAAAGCCACATATCATCAAAGTGACATATCATCTCATGCTTGTCAAAATGGCTAACATCAACAAATAAAAAATAGCAAGTGTTTGCAAAGATGTGAAGGAAAGGGAATCCTCATGCAATGTTGATGGAAATGCAGACTGGTGCAGCCACTGTGGAAAGCAGTAAGTAGTTACCTCAAAAAAAGCAAAAGTGAAACTGCCTTATAGTCCTGTGATCCCACTTCTGGGAATATATCTGAAGAAACCTGAAATATTAATTTGAAAGAATATATGCCCATTTTAGCATTATTTACAACTAGAGGCCTGGTACAAAAAATCGTGCATGGGAGAGGGGATTGGGGTGGGTCGTCCCTCCTCCCAGTCTGCATCCTCTTACAATATGGGATCCTTCGAGGGATGTCTGGCCCAAGCCAGGAGTTGGACATCCCTCTCGCAATCCAGGACGCTGCATGCACCAATGACCATACTTTTCATAGGTGAAAGGCATCTTGCTGTTGTAGGGGCAATTACATTTATTTGCCCTGATTATAAAAAGTAATAACTAACATGATCCTTCTGAGGCAGTAATACCATTCTCTCCATCTTCTGAGTGGAAAACCTGAAGCAGAGAGAAGTAATGTAATTGACTTTAACACACAATTATGTGTCAGAATCAGGGCTAACCAGAAAATGTGCAAGCCAGAGTCCATGCATGTCATTGCTGCATCATCCTGTTTTTTCAATGTTAGTGTAGCCTTGCCATTGTTTTAATTTTTAAATCTAAGAGACTGTTCCCAATATATAAAGGTCCCTAGTCCTGGCCAGTGGTCAGGGCCATCTGTGAGATGACCAGTGAGTGGAGCTATTGGAGGGCACCCACTGGCACGCGTTGGCTGGAGGCCTGGTGCTGCCCACTGGCCGGCCCTGCCCCTCACCTTGCTGCCAGTCATCTCCCTCTGCCACCTGGTGGTCAGTACATGTCATAGTGACCAGTCATTCCACCAGTCATTTTGCTGTTTGGTCAATTTGCATATTAGAGTTTTATCATATAGGATAGGCAAGATTTGGAAGTAGCCAAAATGTTCATCAGTAGTTGAGTTGATCTAAAAGCAGTGGTACATTTACACAGTTGAATACTACAAGACCATAAAAAAGGGAAATAGTACCCTTTGTGTCAGCCTGGATGGACCCAGAGAGTCTTATGCTAAGTGAAATAAGCCAGTGAGAGAAAGACAAGTATCATATTCCACTCATATGTGGAATCTAAATGAACAAAATAAATAAACAAAATAGAAACAGATTCATAGATATAGAACAGTGTGACAGCTGTCAAAGGGGAGGATGGTTACAAGGCTGGATGAAAAAGGTGAAGGGATTTAGCAAAGAAAACAAAACAAAACTCATAGACACAGACAACAATATGGTGAGGGGAAAAGAGAGTGAGATCATGGAGGTACATGACGGTATAGGGGGGATAAATGGTGATGTAAGGAAACTTGGATGGTGAACACATAATACAATATACAGGTGATGTACTATAGAATTGTATCTGAAACCTTCATAATTTCATTAACCAACTAGAGATCTGGTGCATGGATTCATGCACTGGTGGGCATCCTTGGCCTGGCCTCTGGGGTTCAGGCCAGGCTGAGAGGCCCCACCACTACACAATTGGGGCCAAGGAGGAACCGCAAGGGGGGGTGGGAGTGTCCAGTCCGCTTCCCCCAGTCCTCATTGCCTGGACCCCAGTAGCAAGCTAACCTACCAGTCAGAGCGTCTGCCCTCTAGGGGTCAGTGCATGTCATAGTAACCAGTGGTATGTTCGAACAGTTGGACACTTGGCATATTAGGTTTTTATTATATAGGATGTCACCCAATAAATTAAATAGAAAACAAAAATAAACAAAACAAACAATAAAGCAAAATGACAACAAAAATGTACAGATATAAAACTAAACCTCATCTGTGGGAAACCTTTCTTAACCTTCTTCATATTTGCCATTTTCATTTCTAGATGCCAGATCTGTTATATTTGCCATTTTCATTTGTAGATGCCAGATCTGTTGCATTAATTTGACCAATATTTTAAGAACTATCAATATTGCTAAAATTTCCTATGAATCATGCACTGAGTATAATTCACATCAGATAATTTATATATAGGTAATCTTGAGCTACATTTTTATAAACATAATAGTTGAGGAAATCAATTACTGAAAATTGTATGTAACACAAGCAAATATTTTTAATGTTTTAACATATATTTTAGCATGAATTTGCCAAATGCTCTTTTGCCAGCATATATTTAGATATTATGTTTTAAATCTTGGCATAGAATAGAGCATTCAAATATGTGTTGTGAGAACAACTGGTTGGATTTTAAAGATCTGTGGTTAAGAACATATTTTGTGATAGCTGGCAGCATGGGTCTAATCTTGGTTTCACTGTGGTCTGCCTTTAATCAAATTATTTAGCCATCCCATGTCTAATTTCCCTTACCTATAAAACGAAAAGTAAAACATCATTTTTAAAAACAATTAAATCATACAATATATTTGAAATCCTTGTATAACAGTGAATATAGTTAATGCACAGGATACTAGCTATGATTATTGTGTTAGTAAAGAGTTACTGATTTTTTCTTTTTAGTAAAAAAATGCATATTTTATGTGACAGATTTCAAGCCACTTGACTTAAAAAAGCAAAAACAATAAATTAAACATCGTATGTTAGCATTACTGTCTACCTCAGTGGTTCCCAACATGGGGCACATGCCCATAGGGGGTCAATTTGATTTTTAAGGAGGAGCAATGTGAGAATGATTTATTAACAGTGAATTCTTGGCATTTCTTATGGTTCAAGGGGCACATATACAGTATATAAATATATTTTGTGACATATTTATGCATTTCAGTTCTCTATTATGTTTTAAATTTTTATTTCCTATTTTTTATATCACCTCATATTATTATTATCATTATAACAATTTCTTAGTGATTTCTTCCTCAGTACTTCAACTGTCCTTTCATTCTTTTATTTTTCTCTTTCATGGATGCCATCTTCTTTGGAAGCTAGTTTAGGCCTAATTCATGGCCTTTTAGGCTTTCTTCATGTGAATAGGAGTTCACTTTTTTAATAATAAGAATTATATGTCACAGGGGGCAGGATTTTAGAGATGCTTAGATGGGGCATGGCCAAAAAAAAAGATTGGGAACCACTGCCCTACATATTAGACCTTATTTGTAGTCAATGTCCAACTTCCAATTGTATGAGCGAAATGACATGTTGTTTTTAAACTAATGACACTTGCTTTGGAATCATGATCTAAGGACAGAATGTACAGGATATGTAAATATTTAAATAAAATAATAGTATATGAACTCTCAATGTAATTCATTAAAGTGTTTTTTTATAAACATAAAAAATACCTAGAGTATTTTCTAACACAGCAAATGTAAATTTTCTAGTAAATAATATTAATTATAGTATACGTTAGTGCACTTAGTAAGATTAAAAGGAGGATTTATTGACAAAATGTTATCACCGAAGAAGTCATTTGTAAGTACTACATTAAGGTTGCTGAGGGAAGCTCGTCATAAACAAATGACATTCAAAATAAAGATAAGTAAAATCACCTGAGGTACGGAACTTCCAATGTTTGGAAATGTAATTTCAATGTAAATATATTGGCTTGTCAATTACAACCATGAGCATAAGAAGTAGAGTCAAATAAGAATGGCTATCCAATTAGAACTCCGATGAAACATTCCTAAATGCACTTATAAGATGGATCTTTCTCCTCAGTAATTGAAAAAGAAATGAAGAGCTATAGTAAATGCTTGGTTTCACAGCAGTTTGAAAATGCAGACTTCATGAGGGAAAAGGGAAGAAAATTGCTTTTATATCAGAGAGGCCCTGGGGAAATCAGTAGGGGTGTGTGTGTGTGTGTGTGTGTGTGTGTGTGTGTGTGTGTGTTTTAAGTCCTAAGGTCACCTAAGAGGGGGAAACGACAAGCTGTGTTTTGTGTAAATTTCTATTTTCCAGGTTAATTCTTTCTTCAGTTGATGTCTGTTTCTTAATAGGAGACATTAGTGTGAATTTAATCTGATCTCTCTGGTGTGAATATACAGTTTCAATCACTAAATGATCTGTAGTAAAGACAAAACCTTATGCTTAAAATAATTTCTTTTGAGAAAGTAGAAACTGTTTCCTGAGTTTGTAAATTGTTCTTCCCTGCCAAGGATTCTGTCTTGTGATAATAAGAAAACAATGTGAGTTTCAAATCATCGTAAAGAATGAGAAGTTATTTTCCATAACACAAAATTCTAGTCCAGAGTTGGTAAGGTTAGCTATAGGAAAAATAAAGTAAAGCAACCAAAGAAAGTGATTGTAGAGATATACTTAAAATATGTGTATAGGTGATGAGTTAGAAAGATATTTGTTGTCCCTGTTAATTCTTTGTGTTATTGTTCCCTTCCAATACTGATCGAATCTTCTATATATTTATTTAGTAGTAGTAGTCAACCTGCACCGAGTTTTGAGAAATATTTTTCAAATGAACAATTAATTCTAAGGCAGGCAAGTGTTTACCTCTGGGAAATCAAATGTTTTTGAAACTCTTGGTTTTTGAGTCTATCAGTAGACAATAGCAATATCCATTGCTAAGTATAGTGGTGCCTCACATAACGAACTTAATTCGTTCCAGGAGCAAGTTTGTTATGCGAAAAGTTCGTTATGTGAAACGTGTTTTCCCATAACAATACATGTTAAAAAAAATAATTCGTTCTGTAGCATAAAATATGCTAAGATGACATAAAAAAGATAAATTTTTTGTTATTATTTTTATTTAGATACATCTAAAAACATAATTTAAAAAAAAAACACACATTTTTTTAATTTGACAGACTAAGTAGAGTCTACTGAATCTTGCACATCTTCATCCATTTTCTGCTTTTTGGCCGATGGTTTTATGAAAAACCTGTCCAAAGTCGTTTGTTTTTCTCTTTTCTCCAACATCTGCCGGAAATAACGGACAAGAGTATCGGAGTAAAGATCGTTGATCCTGTTTGCTTCAGCTGAAGCCGGATAGTGGGCATTGGTAAACTCCTGAACTGCTTTCCATTTGACCAGGATGTTCTTGATGTCAGCAGTTGGGATTGGTTGATTGTTTGATTGTTGCTCCTCGTTATCAGATGACGCTTCCCTTTGAGCATTGTCCTGTTTCATTTCAACAGAAATCACCTTCCTGCTTTTTTTAGAAGCCATGATATAAAAAAATATTGAGTTTAACTTAAAAGGACGACTGCCGTGATATGTGCGTGATTTAATTCGTAATGAAGAATGATTGCCGCGATACGTGCTTAAGTTAAGCGCAGTGACTAACGACTGCCTGCAGTGCCTGCGCGGAAGGATGCAATACATCGGCAGTGATCGTGGAAGCTCGGGCAAAGCGGTCGTGGAAGCTCGAGCGACTTTGTTGTGTGAAACGAAGTTCGTTGTATAAATCATGAAATGAAGTTCGTTGTGTGCAGCGTTCGTTGTGCGAGGCGTTCTTTATGCGAGGCACCACTGTAGTAGATAGCCTCAAAATGCCATTTTTAAAGTGAACGTTATATAAAGTAAAGGCTTTTCTCACAAGTGCATCTATAAATGTAATCTGTTATTCATCCTAACACCTGACAGATACCTTCACAAAGATATTTTAGGAAACAGCCCTGAGATGTCAATAGTTCACACCTAATTAAAGAAATAAGGTGATATGCAAAAGAAAAGTGAGAAGAAGCCAGCAGGACAGTTGGTGGGATATGCACTAAATGTTAACCAACAATGCATTTCAATTTTGCTTCACACACTTAGCTCTTCCATTTTGCGTCACTGATGCAGTGCTCATAATTTTGTGAATGACAAATACTTCCGACATTGTGATTAAAGAATTTTTAAAAAGCAATACACAAATAAGAAAACATGCAGAAATTCGTGTATCATAAATGTAGGGAATGCATGGACTCAGGATTACTCATTCTCTGACTTGGTATTCTAGGTTCAGATTTGATCAAATTCTGTGCTCAAATATATTCAGAGATTTATAAAAGATAAAGAAAATCAGTTTTGACCATCAGCAATCCTACTTTTTTCTGCAGTTAATTCACTATAGAGATATATGTAATTATGTCATTCAAAGTCAATAATGAGGATTAAAATTGAGAAAAGTATGATCATTCAAAAAAAATTCTCTATTATTATATAATTTCCATGTCTTCTGGAGTCTCTTTTAACCTATACTGCATTCAAAATTAAAATTTCATTTCCTCTTAATTTTTAATTAAGATTATATATCAATTGATGAAAAAATATGTATTGGAAGAAGAATAAAAATATTGTGCATATATATATTATTTATAGTAAATACTTCATCATGCAAATATTTATTTTCTAAAGAGTTTACTGTATAGATTCTATATTTTTAAATGAACCTGTAGCATTTGTTGTTGTTTTTTATTTATGAGACCTGGCTCATTTTAAACCAGCATTCTTAAACCAGTTCTCATAGTAACCTGAATCCACAAACTAATGTAACACACAATTATTTACAATTATTACAGTTATTAAAATAATTTAAAGTTATTTTCCTACAGTGCCATGAGTTACACCCCAGAGCATGAGTGAAGTCCATATGAGGTAACATTATTCTCCCATATTCCAGTGTTACTAACTTCCTTTTTTATTATTCTTATAATAATTATTGGGTGTTCTTTATGATATTAATAATGGAAACCTAATTCATTTTCCAATTAATTACTATTGCTAATACATTTATATAACTTGCTTATATATTCTATTTTATCTCCTTAATGCCCTCTGTTCTCCATTTGGGAAAGGAGAAAATAAATAAATAAAATAAATAAAAAGATAAATAAATATTTAGCAAATTCTCCATTTTACTACATATACATATATACTTTTTTAAAATATATATATTTTTTATTAATAAAAACATCATATATATATATATATATATATATATATGTATATATATATGATGTTTTTATTGATTTGAAGGAGAGGGAGAGAGAAACATCCATGAAAGAGAACCATAGATTGACTACTTCCTGCAAGTTCTCTAAAGGGATTGGAGCCTACAACCTGGGCATGTGCCCCCACAGGAAATAGAACTGGCAACCTCTCCATGCATGGTACCAACTGAGCCACACCTGCCAGAGCACATATACAAAAATTTAAATCATTACTTCCTGTATTTGGAAGTACTTTATCCTGCCAATAATTGGGTATTTGTTTTTGTATTAGCTGGATGATTTCATAAAATTGCCAATTAATGTTATCTTAGTTTTTTCCCATTTGAAGAGTTTCTTTCAGACAAATACTCTGACTTTAAGAATTTCTCTGCACCTCCTTAATCCTCACCAAAATAGTATTCAGATGTATTGGTTGCCCACATGAAAAGGTGGATAAGGAGAATGGAAACTTGAGTTCTTGGATCTGCATGCTTTCATTTATGGAGAGAAGTGTAATGTAGTCTCAGATAATGAATTTTCTCTCTCTCTCTCTCTCTCTCTCTCTCTCTCTCTCTCTCTCTCTCTCTCTCTCTCTCCCTGTCTTTCCCTGTATCTCTTTCCTTCCTTACCACTTTCTCTTCCTTTCTCCCATTTTCTCTCTCCCCACATGGCTGAGAGCTTTCTGAGATCAGGATCTATGCTAGTATTCCCAGTATCCATCACAATTCTGGACACATGGTAGGTACTAATAAAAGAATGACCTAGGATTCAACCTCTCAATAAAACCACAGCTCTACATGAAAAGTCAGAAGATAACCAGAAGGCTACTTGATAAACACAATATCAGAGCAAGAGAAGATAGTTTTTAGACTCCAAATGATTAATGTCATCATGTTGTAATTGTCATATACATCCATCTTCATAACAAGGTGAGGACTTCTGTGTGCTTGAAACACTATAGAAATGTCCTGATTCAAGACATCGTCTCACCTGGGTCATGCTTACATGAGCAGAATCTGTTATATAAGATTTTTCATGGCTTCTCTTGCTCACAAAATCTTTTCTGATTGAAATTGTATTTCTTTAAATATTCAATTACCTTCTAATTACTTTTTACTTTAGCTTTAGGATGTACCTGCCTGTCTCTGATTCTATACATTCCATTAATTTTGTACTTTAATTTCCTGATAGCAATCTTCTTGCCCTCATTTTTTTAGTATTTTTTTTCTATTTATCACCCAAACCAGAATATGTTTGAGAGTGAGTGGATACACTATTAATAATCATGACAGAACAATAGGCATGCAGCTATTTATGGTTTAAGGACTACCTGGCAAATTGAGATGTCACCTTACTGATTTCCAGCTTGTGGAGGACATTCACAATGATACAAATTGAACCCCTGCCCAACGAGCCAGCCTAAAGGCATGGTCTATGTTTATTTTCTTACTATAAAAAAACACAGAGTGTTCAGAGTTGATGGTGACACTTCCTTATAAAAGCAAAACTTTACAGTTAATCAATTTTAGAAGGCAGAGAACAAGTGAATAGATCAATAGTTAAAACAAAAGGAAATAAGTAACCATAATGTTAAGAACTTAAATCCTTTATGACCCTGATACAACTGACACCATATCATGAATAAATACACAAACAGTGGCTTCTTTTTGAACTTATTTGAGTGTCTTCCATAAAGATATAAATTTTAATGCTAATAGGGAGCTTGCTAATCTATTTCGACTTGTGATTTTTTAAGTTTAATGCTGCTCTCTAGGTCATTTGCCCTATCCCTTTCTGGTTACCATCAGTTCAAAATATCTGTTGTTGTAAGATATGTTTCTTTTCTCTTTCTTCTTCATGAATTTCAAATTAACCAGTTTCCAAATACCCTCTAATTTACCTATTCTGGTACCTATTATTTTATTTTCCTACACTTTGAGAATTAAAAACAAATACACTGCCACCTGCCACCCCTCCCCCACACACATGCACACACAAATAGATTCTGTTATGCATTTTCCACTCCCTTACCCTATATAACTAGACATCTATTTTTCTTCACATTTTAGATTAAATAAAATTATCTTCTCAAAGTAATTAAACTTTGAGAGTGAAAACGCCAAAGTCAAAAAGGTAAGAAATTGTGTGGAATATATCTACTTTATTAAATTCTTAAGAATTAAAATAAAAGTTAGGTCAAAAGGAAAGAAAGTTATATAAATAAATATTATAAACTAGAGGCCGAGTGCACGAAATCATGCACCAGTGGGTCCCTTGGCCTAATCTGTGGGGTTGGGCTGGAATTGGCTCTCCTACATCCCCCTAGTGGTCCTGGATTGAGAGAGGTGCAGGCCAGATTGAGGGACTCCACTGGTGCACGATTGGGGCCAGGGAGGGATGCAGGAGGTTGGCCAGACAGGGAAGGACTGCAGGATGGCTCCAGGACATGTCTAGCCCATCTCACTCGGTCTTAATTGGCTAGACCCCAGCAGCTAGCTAATTTACCGGTCAGAACATCTGCCCCCTCGTGGTCAATGCATGTTATAGCAAGAGGTTGAGCCGCCTTAGCATATCATTAGTATATTACGCTTTGAACAGCTAACTGCACAACCAGACACTTAGCATATTAGGCTTTTATTATATAGAATTGTTGTGAGTGGAGGTTTTTTGTTGTTGTTGTTGTTGTTGCTTTGTTTCGTTTTGTTAATCCTTACCTGAGGATATTTTTTTCATTGATTTGAGGAGAGAGAGGGAAGGGGAGAGAGATTAAAAAAACAAATAAACATTGATATGAAAGAGATTTGCAGAACCTGCTGACTCGCCCCCTGACACATTCCCTGACCAGGAATCAAACCTAGACCTGCTACCCTTTGGTGCACAGACCCATCCTCTAACCACTTAATCACACCAGCAAGGGCCATATAGATTGTTAAAAGAGGAGGGATTGTGTCTATATTTCTTTGTTAATATTCAGTAAAATAGTGATACTTAACTTGATTTACTCAATTTTCCATTGGGAATATCAGAGAAGAAAAGGAAAAGAAGGGAGGGAAAAGAGAGAAGAAAAAAGAGGTAGGTAGGAATAAAGAGGATTCATGAAGCAAAGAGGGGGGAGGGAAGAAAGAAAGAAGAGAGCAGGGAAAGGGCAGGAATATAAGGAACTGGAAGGAAAACAGAAATAGGCTCAATTCTGGTCAAATTTCTTTCAGTGCAATGGAAGATTAAAGTCAGAGTAATAGAAAATCAGGTTCAAACGTAAAGACAGTTGTATGATTTGTAATAGTTACATCTTTTTTAGGAGACTATAGCTGGCTTTTACACTGAAGGACTGCAATTTCTCCTTTCTTTTTCTACTCATGCTGTGGTATGAAACTTAGGTAGCATACAAAGTGGTTCTGCTACTTCAGTTTGCTGCCACCTAGGCTTTGTCCAGCCACCCAGGAGAGCCAATTTGCTATATTTTCTAACCTTACTGGCTGTCTTAGAGGCCAATCATGCCTGCTTGGTTGGAAGTCCTATATGTCTAACACCCAGGCCTGACCTCTCAGAAACTGACTCCTTCTGGGCTTCCACAAAGGGCCTTAATCTGGATAGGGTGTCTGAAGTCTCCAGGAGCTAAGTGAGCCAGGTAAAACTTCTTGGAAACATTAGGGAGTTAATACTTTTTTGGGAAAGCTTTGTGCAATGAGAACCAGAACATGGGAAAGATAAAGTAAGCCCCTATGCTTTCTCCCTCCCCCTCCCCACCCCGCTCCCGATTCCCAGGGTGTTCTGTGGCACAGTGTTTCCCCACATCCCATGTGACTGAGCAACCAGCAATGTTTCTCTGAGAACTGGGGCCAGCTCAGTGACTCATCGTTTTGTAGCTACCTGCTTTCCCTCCAACCACTTCTCTCATTATTGTCTTTCTTGCCTAGGATTCCACCTTTCAATAAAACCTTAGCTTTTTATTAGACTATGTTGTTTAGGGAAATCATCCTAAGACAGTGTATCTCTATTCTCTCATGTTGCTAGGTATAGAAGTTTAACTTTTATACAGATTTTAACAGATTTCATAGGATTTCTTTTATTCAATCATATAAACTTTTGATCATTTTTATTCTACACTAGAGGCCTGGAACAGGAAATTTGTGCACAGGGGGCAGGGGAAGAAGGTCACTCAGCCTTGCCTGTACCCTCTGCCAATCCAAGACCCCTAGGGGGATGTCTAACTGTCGGTTTAGGTACGATTCTAGAGGAATCCCTGCAGGGTCAGGCCTAAACTGGCAATTGGACATCCCTCTTGCAATCTGGGACCACTGACTCCTAACAGCTCGCCTGCCTGCCTGCCTGCCTGATCACCCCTAACCCCTCTGCCTACCTGCCTGATTCCCCTAAACACTTGCTTGCCTGCCTGATCACCCCTAATCGCCTCTACCTTGGCCCCCACTGCCGCAGCTTCATCCAGAAGGTTGTCTGGAAGGATGACCAGAATGATGTGCAGATTATTCAGCTGCTCAGTCTAATTAGCATATTACGCTTTTATTATTACAGATTTTTCTGAAGTCCATTTCTCCTTTCCACTCCTACTTATTACCACCTTAATATCATCATTGCCCCCAAATTCACTCTTATACAGAAGTTCATCTTCTTGGTATAATCATTGCTAGATTGAGGTGCCACCCTCCTAAGAAGCTGTACTGATCACTTGATACCATTATCTCTAATTTCTGAGATTACCATAAAAGCCCAGATTATTCTTACCTTGTTTCTGTTTCCCAGTATCTATCATGGAAGAGGCAAATAATATTTATGGTTGAATGAATAAAATAAATGTATTTGATCCTCCAAATGGATCTTGGAGACACACAGAAAACAACTAATGCAATTCACAAGACATACACAATAACATTTATTTTACAAATGTAAAAAGAACTCAGAGTAGCTAAGTGTCTCAATCCAGTGACAAACAATCATTAAAACCACTTTCTCCTAATTATAAGTTCTTAAATGTATGCTTATGTTTTGTATTTAGCACAAAATGAAACAAAACAGCTTTAGCCCCTCTCTGTGACTATTTTTGGTTACTAAGAGACAATATTTTATCCTGAATATATATCAAAACTATTTTGTAATCTGACCTTCAGAAAAACTTTACTAAAAGTTATTTATAATATATAAGCTATGTAATGAGTCTAACCCAGATGCACCATTGCTTATCCAAACATGGAACTATTACATTTGGGCAAACATTGTAAGTGGCTCCATAAAACCATATCTTGCCATTTGTGAGTATAGGTAAATATAGCTGTTTGTGCGAAATACCTTTTATATTACTGACTTGAGAAACTATTATCTAGGCAATTGGCTTTAAATATGTTTTCCCCAAACTCATATGCTGCTAACAAGTTTCTCTCTGAAAATATTTTGGAGTTCTTCATTGAGGGCTTCTATAAGTCATTCAATAATTATTTTATTTAAAATATGAAAAAAAAGTTTTGCTTTATATCATGGAAATACACTTATTTCATGTTTTCTTTTCCAGTATAGGTTAACAGTTAAGAGGAGTGCCTGCCTGCCCCCTATAAGAGGTGACACTGGGAGGGCAGATGGGGAAAATGTACTTCTACCTTCACCTGACATTTCAGTTTAATCATCTGAACACTCCTAATACCATTCAAATCACACATGTACTGAGGGGCTGCCATGTGCCCATATGTTCTCACATGAGAAGGTAGACATTCTCTTTGGCTGGCCTGGTGTCAGAAAAATCCAGTTAAAACAAAAGGCTTTAGTAAGACCTAGTCTTATAACTAATATGAAAATGTCCAAGTTCCAACTGAAAATCATCTATCAAAAGCCAGAAAGACCTCAAACTGAATGAAAAAAGACAATCAGTAAGTTGTTCATACTGAGATGACAGATGTTAGAATTTTCTAAAAAATAAGTAAAGAAAGAAGCCATGATAAAAATGGTTTAATAGCCATTATGAACATGCATGAAAAACAGAAAGCTTCATAAAAAAAGGAAATCTCAATAAAGAAATAGAATATATAAAGGATAAGCAAATTTACAATGTAAATAAATGCACTAACTAAAAATTTGATGGATGGGCTCAACAGTAAAATGGAGGGTACAGAAGAAAGAATTTGTGAACTATAAGACAAACTATAGAAATTGCATGATCTGAATTACATAGAGATATGTTTAGTACTAACATCAGTTCTTCAAGTGACAGGATAACAATAATAACAACAACAACAAAAGTATTAGTTCCAAAATTAGATTTATCATTTTATAAGGTTCAACTAAACATATTGAATTTTAAATATTCAGACAGTTAAGATGGCATTCATTTGTTACTGTCAGTTTATTTCTCACAGTTCTCTACACAAAGAAAAAAAATTGAGAATGAAGAATAATATCCAGATTTGAAAAAGTTTCACTGTAATTCTGAAGGAACTCTTTTTCTTCCCTTGAGTACAAAATAGAAGCAATTCAATTATGCTTCTTATAAATCCTTAAAATGATAAAGTGGGCACCAAGATCTTATGGATTCCTTCTCTTTCTCCCAAATGACAGGGTATGTATATTTAAAAATAACATGTTGACATTTCTGCTAAATCATGTAAAACCTCTGGTGTCATAAACCTAAATTTACAGACATAAAATTAAATGTTAAAATTCCTTGGACCATGATTGTATTATTTGTATTATTCATTAAATTACTCTTAATATGCCATAATCACAACACATTCTAATTCTTCAGGCTTTATTATAATCCCCTAAGGCAATTTTCTCCATCAAATTTTAAATCATCTCACAGCATGGCTGTGAGGATAAAATTGGAAAGTGATTGATAAATTGAAAATGGTTGTCTGTAATGTGAAAATCTGTACTACTCAGTTCTTTATCCAGAGAAAAAAGCTCAAAAATACATAGTACAATATAATATGATGTCGAATAAAAGCACATAAGGGTGGAAACAGATTTTTTAATTGTAGAAGAACCTTTTAATTGTCATCTTATTTCTCACTATATCTATTTGTTCCTCAAAAATCTTCAAGAAGGCTAACTCTGTATCTCCCAATTGACAAATGACAGTCACTCAGTAAATGTGTTATGTGAATGAGTCATGAGTGAGTTACCTAGCTTTTAGGAGTGCTCAGGTAATTAAATTGAAAGGGATAATACATTTAAAAGCATATTCTAAACGGTGGTGTATGATTCAACTCACTGACATACTTCTTGCTTCTGCTTCTAGATCTAAATAATGCTCAGTTGCCCTCTCTCAAGGCACCCAACGTTATTTTTTTATTCTTATTAAACATTTATTTCTCAGAGTTCCAGAGGCTGGGCACCCAGCTTTTTGTTTACTTGTTTTTAAGACTTTATTTTCTTAAAGTAGTTTTAAGTTTACCAAAAAAAATGACAAAGATTTTTCATATAGTGCCTGCCCCCTCACACCCATAGATTCCGCATTATTAATATCATTCACCAGTAAAGTACATTTTTTCCAAGGTTTAACTTGCTTTGCCACATTAAAATCACCCCAAAACCTATAGTTTAGTTCAGGGTTCAGTCTTGGTCTTGCATATTCTATGGGTTTGGATAAAAGTATAATTACATATGCCTATCATTATAGTATCATACAGAGTATTTTCACTATCCTAAAAGTTCTCTGTGCTCTTTGTCTCCCAAATGACAGGGTATTTTTAAATAAAAAGCATTCCTTCTCATCTCCCCCTGCCCCTGCCATTGAAACCACATTTTAGTTGTCTCCATAGTTTTTCTTTTCCAGAATGTCACATAACTGGTATTGTACAGTAGGTAGGTTTTTCATATTGTCCACTTTCACTTAGAAATATGAATATATGATCCCTCAAAATACAAATTGTAAAGTCGTAAAGTCATGTTACAGACCTCTCACCTCCTACCCTTTTTTATTCAGTCTTCTACATCCATGGGATTACTCTTCATTCCTTAGAGATTTTAGTCCCTAGCTCTATTTGGTTAAACATCCTATCTAAAGAAAGAATAATATGCAAATTAACCATCATTCCAACACATAAGATGGCCAGCCCTATGTGGTCAAAGATGGCTGCCTCCATGTGCACACAAGATAGCCTGCAAGGGAGGGCAGTTGGAGGGTACCATGCCTGCAGGGGAGGGCAGTTGTGGAGGGGACCAGGCCTACAGGGGAGTGCAGTTGGGGGTGACAGGCCTACAGGGGAGGGAAGTTGGGAGGGACAGGCCTATAGGGGATGACAGTTGGGGACCTAGGCCTGCAGAGGAGGGGCAGTTGAGGGGTACCAGACCTGCAGGGGAGGGAATTTGGGGGGATCAGGCCTGCAATAGAGGGCAGGCAGAAGCAGGTAGGGACAGTCAGGCAGGTAGGTGAGCAGTTGGGAGCCAGCAGTCCTAGATTATGAGAAGAATGTCTGACTGCCCATTTAGGCTCAATTCCACTGGGTTCCCAGATTAAACAGGGTGCAGGCTGGGCTGAGGAACACAGCCCCCCACCCTCCACCCTGTGCACAAATTTTGTGCACCAGGCCTCTAGTTATCCTAGAAGCTACTATGAGGATTATTTTTAGACTAGAGGCCTGATGCACTGGTAGAGTCTCTCAGCCTGGCCTGTGCCCTATCACAATCTGGGACCCCTTGGGGAATGTTGGACTGTCAGTTTCAGCCCCAAACCCGCAGGCCAGGCCAAGAGACCCCACCAGTGCACTGTACTGGGCCTCTAGTGTGCATATAAGATCTTACGTTAATCTCTTCCTACCATTTTCTCCCCCGCTTCCGTCTGAGATTCATCAGTCTGTTCCATGTTTCCATGCCTGTGCATTGAGCATCTTCCCCTTGGTGGCCAGTATGTATCATAGCTACCAGTCAGCCAGTTGAACAGTTGAACGGTTAAACAGTCGCTTAGGCTTTTATATATAGAGATGTCACTGACATTTACAGTCTCATTCTCTGGCCTTTCTCTTTACTTTGAACCTTTAATCCCTTTAGTCTTCGGTGCTCATAATCCTTCAACCCCACTAAATTCTATAAACTACTCTCTATTCTCCCTCATTCTGTTATGTCTTTTCTCTCCTTAAGACTTTATTTTAAAAAGGTAACAACCATAATAACAAGGTTCAACCCTAATAAAAGGTAACAACCACGATCACTCTTGAATAAGAATCATTCTCTTGCATATATTATTCTTTTGGTTGTCTCACTTTGACATAATTTGCAGTCCCACTGAAATCCAACTTTTTGCTACTCTGTGCTCAAATATAAACAATTGGAGAAAATAATGATTGATTTATATAACCTGTAAAATTATGATTAGGGCGTTATTTATTTATTTATTTATTTGCTATTTAGTCATCTTTATTGAGGCACAGAATCCAGACTGTGGGTACCTTGGTGGCTGGTATCCCCGAGGGCAGGCTCCCAAACCTCACCCCATTTCACAATCCTCCTGGCCCGCTGGGCCCCCCTGAGCACCCAGGCACTCCGAGCCTCTGGCTGCAGGAGAGTTCTGGTTATCTCCTTGAGAAACGGTCTCCTCTTTGGAAATGTCCCCACTCAGATTTGCAGGTCATCCCGCAGGACGGAGAGGGATTCTTTAGTGGCTGCCCTGGGGCCAAGCAGGGTGCTGCTGACCCTGCCGGCCGAGGTCTGTGCTGAGTGCACAGACCCCCGGCCCCCAACTTTATTGGGGGGGGGGGGGGGTGGAAAGAACTGCCAACAGTCGCTGCTGCTTGTGATGGGAGAGGAGACCCTCCTGCTGCAAGATGGCCAGCAGGAGGTTCCTGTCCCTCTGCAGCTCCTGCAGGCGCTGGGTCAGCCGCAGCCCCTCCTCCTTCCTGGCCTCTTCCTGCAGGCGCCGGAGTAGCTCCTGGTTCCGCTCTTTTCCCCGATGGCTTTGCGCTCCATCTGGCGCAGGGAGATCACGGCCTTGGCGTGCTCCCTTCCGACCTCGTTCAGTCTCCTTTCTGCTTTTGAGAGCTGTTCCCGCAGCCTGGATTCCACTTCCGCCACCTTCTCTTGCAGAGCTTGCCGGTAGACCCGCTGCTGCTGGGTCAGTTCCTGCCGCAGACTGGCAGCCTCCTCCGTGCTCTCCTGCTGGCCCTGGCGAGCGGTTTCCAGCTGCAGCCCCACGCTGGCCAGGGACTCCTGGGTCCGCCCAGCTCCTGCTCCAGCTGCTGGGCCACCTCACTCAGCTGCTGCCTCTCTGCCTCCACTTGCTTCAGGGCCCAGCACGGCCCACCTCCTGCTGGATGATGTGGGCACTGAGCTGCACCTCTGCATCCAGGTGCTTCCGTTCTTCCCGCAGCTGCTCCAACTCAAGGCTCACCTCCTCAGGTCGGCAGGGTTTGGGGGTGGCTCTTCTGGCGCAGCTGAGCAAGGACCAGCTTTAGAGCCATCAGACCCTGAATAGTGTGGACCTTGCGGACGGCATTAGCTGACTCGGCTACTGAGACTGGGCAGCCGGGCTGCAGCCTGCTCCACCTCAGCCACGGTGTTCTGGAGCCGGATCTGAAAACTGCTGAGAGCCTTGGCCACCCACGCTTCAGCTGCTCCTCAGCCCAGTCTGTCTGCTGCTGCCCCTGGCGCCGGGCTTCCTGGGCCCAGCTCAGCTCCATCTGCAGGAACTTGGCGCCCATCCGCTCCACCTCCACCTGCGCAGCTTTGTCCTCCAGAGAGCGCTGCAGGATGGCTTGCTCCTGGCTCTGGGCGGCCACTCTTTCCTGGAACTCTGCGACCTGTCCCTTCAGCTGCTGCATGCACGCTTCGCGCTCCAGTTCCTGGGCCTTTAGCTGCACCATGAGGCAAACACTTTCTCCCGCCAGTGCTTCAGCAGGGCCTGGCTCTTCCTGGAGAGCTCGGGCTCCAGGGCATCTGATGGTTGCACTTTTCCTGGCCAGCTCCTCTCCCTGCAGGGACAGGATGTGCATGAGGCTCTGCACGCACCCCTGCAGCAGCTCCGCTGTTGTGTGCAGGCCATCCCGGTCCTCCTGCAAGTGCTGCACAGTCACTAGAAGCTCCAGTCGCTCCGATTCCCATGTCTGGCTCCATAGGTTCTCAACCACTGTCACCTGAGCCTCCAAGTCTTCTTGGTCTTGCTCAGCTGCTCCTGCAGCAGCTCAGCATCCCTCTGGGCCACAGCCAGCTCCTTGATTTCCTTGGTCCTGCTGGTTTCCAGACCAGAGACTTCTCGGCTTTGCTGGTCTAACTGGAAAGAGCCTCCTAGTGAACCCGTGACAAGGAGGACAGCTGCTCCTGGTGCAGCCTCTGAACCTCCTCCAGCTCCCGGCTGACTCCCCTCTTCCAGGTTCTTCCGGACAACCTCAGCCCAAGCCAGGGGGGCACACAGGCCACGGCCTCAGCTCGGCCAGCCTTCTCTGCCCGTGTCAGGGCCTCCAGCTCATGGCCTGGGTCTCCAGCTTCATCTTTTGCTGTAGCGAGGTTTCTCGATGGACCCAGACTTCCTCCTCAAGCTGTCACGGCTCCTGTAGCTGTGGAGAGATCAGTTCAGCCTGTTGGCACAAGGCCGGTGACCTCTTCAGCTCCACAGACCTGCCCCTCCACCCCGGCTCCTGCCCCTCGCCAGAAATGTCCTGTTCCCACATGATCCCTTGAGGCCTCTGGATGTCTGGTCACCTCTCTGAGACCCCCTCAATGGGCCAGGGAGACCCAGGTGAGGGTCATTCTTGGCATGATTGGAAGGGGCCGAGCTTGGAAGTAGGATGAGGGGATGAGCCCTGTGGAATCTGAAGGTCAAAACATCTCCACATGTTTGAAGCCTCTAGATTCTGTGTCCAGCCATCTACATTCCCCTGGCTCCCGGCCAGCCTCCGTCCTCCTTAGTGGGGCTTTAAAAGGTATTTTCCTATTGTCCTTGGATCCACTCTAATTTTCCAAACTCTGCATTAGGAGACCATGTACCTTATCAACAGCCCCGCTTGCACCTTTTAACTTCTGTTTGGATTTGGCCTGTGGGAACCCCCTAGAAGTAACTGGAGGTAAAGAGATGGTGTCATTTAAACTTTCAAGGCAGTGCACTCTACAGAATTTCTCCTTCTCTTTCCATCTCTAATGACTTCTGTCTCTTTCAGACTATCAGTGAATGCTTAATAGATAACAACCCTGACCTATTGCACTAACCATTATGGTTTCTCTATACCTATACCCCTACCTCTGTAAATAATCTGATTGTGTATTAATTCTCTTTGAATTATTCTACTTCAGGTGACTCATCTGTAATAGAAAAAAAAAGATCCTTAAGATTATCTGTCAATATTTTTCTCCCATACAATTAGTTCCTATGTTTATCTTCTCAAATAAGCTCAACACTTTCCTATCCTCATCTCAGTTCATGACTCTATTTCCTACTTTTCTGGAAAAAAAGTAAAAGCAATCTCTATAGAAAGGCTATAAACTCCCATCTCCACATCTATCCAACAGACCTAAACTCGCACAATAATATTTTGTGCTGTCAGTACTCCCTTCATATTGATTGGAAGCTATCAGTGTAATGCCACTGAGGCTGGGACAATCAGCCTTCACCAGCCATGCTAGCCAGCTCCAGCATAGCTCTTATAGGTAAGGATATGATTTTTCATTTACTGCTCTATGACCAATAGGTGATTAATTAATATTTCCTAAATAGGATGAAAATAGTACTTACTATAATTATTTAGTTGGCAGATAATTCCTGAATATAGTTGTGTAAACATATGCTTATATATAGATGCTTGAGTGTATCATTTAATTTAACCACCTATTAGTATCATCTATTAGTATAAAAACATGTATGCTTTAAAATTCTGAATCGCTTTTGAATTGAAAAATATATTTCATTTTTCAACATTTATTTATTTGTATTACCAACTTAAACATATCTAAGAAAATAAAATATTTTCTCTGTTTTAGTACATGAACTTCTACAGCTATGAAGTTAAATAGTAATATCAAGAGACAGCAAATGTTAACAATTAATTAAGACAAATATATATATATATATCATTGAGTTAAAATAGGGACTGTGAAATGTGATTAATTGTATTTATTTTCTAGGTTCGGAACAGAAGCTGAGGCAGAGTAGACTAATGCAAATTAGAGTATTAAATAGCAGGACAGGAAAACCAATTGGCCTGAGAGTATTTTCATATAAACATGTACTTACTTATTTGAAATATTTTCTGTTCTTTAAAAAGCTTGCTGATAATTTTCATTCAAAACCAACTGGAGTGATAAGCATATACCAAGAAAATCCATGAAGATAGAAAATCCCTGGATGGTATGTTAAGTTATTTTCCACACATTTGATGAATTTCTATAAACTATAAGCTCCCTTTTTAAAGTATATTTTACAGTCCTTCTGGTAGTAAAGATAGCCTTCAAGCTGAAAATCAGTATGTACTATGAGCTGAGGGTGCATTTCCTTCAGTGGCTTATTGAAACTTCCTATATTTATATTTCTGTATATTTGGATGCACAGGGCAGAATAATACATATTTAGTGAAGAATCATGGAACAAAAATAGATAAATTATAAATCTATCAAATATGTCTCAGGATACAAACAGTCCTCTTAACAGTTGTGCTTATGAGTAAAAACTGTTGTTACCAATTTCTACCTGATGCAATGTACAGTTCACATGGGTTTATTGTGCGAAAAGTACAGTCTTCTTACAAAGAGAAGGTAAAGCTTTACCGATTTCTAGAGAGCAGTATTCAATCATTTATTCTCATTTTAAAAGATAAATAGATGCTTCTGTGGTAGGTGGGATAATGCCACCCCTCAAATGGTCCATGCCCTAATCCCCAGAATATCTGCACAAATAAAAAAGAAACATGCAAATTAACGATTACTCTGCTATGCCAAGCCATGCCCACCAGCCAATCAGAGTGGGTATGCAAATTAACCCATCAAAGATGGCAGGTAAATTTGCATACACAGGTGGGGTGGGCAGCACCAAGGCCCATGGGAGTCCAGGTCCATTGAGGGCAGTTGAGGCCTGGCAGGCAGTGCCAGACACCGCTGGCAAGGTACCAGTCTATGGGGCCCTGGGAGGCAGGGTAAGCAGTGCCAGGCACCACCCGCAGGGTCTGGGTCTATTGCAGGCCCCAGGAGGGGCAGCAGCCTGCCTAGCTATGCCTGCAGGGCCCTGGGAACATCCCTGCCATGGGGAGGAGCAGCTGGGCCTGCTTACCCACTCCCGTGAGGCCTCGGGAACATCACTGCTCCAGAGAAGGCAGGCCAGCCTGCCTAGCCACTCCCATGGGGCCCCATAACATCACAGCCCAGGGGAGGCATGGCTGGGCCTGCTTAGCCACTCCCGTGGGGCCCATGAACATCGCAGGCATGGGGGTTGCTGAGATTCAGACAGGGCCTCTGGCCACAGATTAGCAACTTCATGGAGACCGACTCTACCAGGTCGCCTGGTGGCCATGTGGCTGAGCCACAGGGTGCCCATTCAAGATTTGACACAGAGAGGAGGTGCGGGAGGAAATCCAGAGAACGGGATATAGAGGTTCAAGACTCACTTCCATTGCGCTTTTTCCTTCTTGGTCTTGGTTCTTTTCTTTCAGGCCTGGAGGACAAGCACTGCAGGAGAGAGGGATGGATGAAGGCCGAATGTGGAAGAAGAGGCACAAGGCCTGACTATGGGGTTGCCTGAGGAGTGGCTCCAGGGTGAGTGCACAGCTTTGGCAAAGCAGCTGGCCAGGAGGTGGGTATCCCAAGGGGCGCTGAGCAGCACCTCACCATCCCTCCATAAGGACACTCCACACAGGCTCTGACTTCGCCAGCGGCTCTGGGTGACATCTGCAAATGCGACTGCAACCTCTAGCATTCTGGGTAAAGAACTGACCCTGTGCCCCTCTAGACACCTCTAGATGCCCTTGCTAGGAGTGTGCTGTCACCAATGCCATAGATCAAAGACAAAAACCTGGTGAGGCGGGGTGCACCTGAGGGAGCTCGGGCTAAGGCAGGGGACCAGTGGGCAGGGATCTGCATTGCCTACAGAGAGAGAGTTTCTGCAATGGCCCTAAGACGCAGGTGGGCCCGACCAGGGATCAAGGGGCATGGAAGAACACTGTGGTGGAGGGGCAAGGACCCTCAGCCCTGAGGCGGGGGTTGAAGGTTGGTGCCACCTCAATGATTTAGAGAAGCTCCCAGTGCTAATCTGCATGTCCCAGTGCCTTCACTGAGCTTTGATGGCCAATTGAGATACTGTATAAGGAAAACGAGGGAAGAAGTGAGAAAGAAAAGGAAGGACAAGCAACACAAAAGACTGGAGGAAATCTGTAAACCCATTGTCACTTAAATAGGGAATATAGGGAATAGTGTTGTAATGATGGTATGATGCCAGGTGGGTACTGGAAATATCGGGGAACACTTTGTAAAGTATATGATTGTCTAACCACTATTCTGTAACTAATATAAAACCTGAAACCAATGCAAAATAATATTGAATGTAAAGAAATGAAAATTGGAGTGAAATTTTTATAAATTTCAAAGTTTAAATAAAGGTTGTAAAGGAAGGGGGAGAATAAAAATAGTGTTTTTCATTTTACCACTTCATTATCTTTTCAGTACATGGAAAAGATAGTTGTCTTTATATGGTGCTTTTATACTTTTCTAAGTCATTATCTCATTTTAATTTCAGGGCAACTTAAAGACAAGATAATTATTCCCTCCACTATTCCAAGAAAGGAAATCTTGGTGTCTGGTCCCAATGATTCAATCATCAAGCCCTTATTGTAAAGCAGGGTTAGCAAAATTTTCTGTGAAGGGCCATATCTATACTAATAAAAGCCTAAGGGGTGATCAGGCCAACAGGGGAGGGTAGTTGGCCACAATCAGGCCACCAGTGAACCAGTTAGATGTCTATCAGGCCTGCAAGGGAGCAGTTAGGGGGCAATCAGGCAGGCAGGTAAGCAGTTAGGAGCCAGCAGTCCAGGATTGTGAGAGGGGTGTCCAACTGCAGGTTTACCAGTACACAAATTTCATGCACTGGGCCTCTAGGTGGAGAAGCCTTCAGGGACAGTCGGGGTCACCAGGGGGTACGAGGGGAACATGGCGGACGTCAGCTGTGGCAGAATGGTGGAGCAGGTGAGTGAGGGCGCCAGACCAAAGGCAGGGTACCAGTTGCTGTCATCAGGGAGAGCCTCTGGTGGTTACTGAAAATTCTTTGCTCCCATGCACTGTGGTCCTTCCCAGCACTTGCACCTGCTGCCAGCACTGGCCCCACTCACCCCCGCAGCTGGTGCCAGAACCACCACTCTCACCCACTGCTGGTGCCTGGTGCCAGTCCAGATCACTCAGTGCTAACGATGGACGCTAAAAGTGGCTGTAGACCCTATCACCCCTGAAGGCTTCTCCACCTTCTCCTGCTCCTGAGGGGTGATTGGGGCAGCAGTTGGCACTCATATCAACTGATGGTGCCAGCCCCAATCACTCCATGCTGTCAGCGGGTGTGAGCAGGGTCAGCACTGTCAGCGTGTGGGAGAGGCAGCAGCGGGAGTGGGGTTGCTGGCAGACAGGAGACCGGGGACTACAGGGAGAGGGGCTGGACAGGAGCACAGAAGATGGGCCAAGACCCACCCCTGTGCCCATTGCAGCCTCACGGCCCACAGTTCCTTTCAAGGTGCACAAATTCATGCACTGGATCCCTAGTATTAACATACTAGTGGCCCGGTGCACAGATTCATGCACAATAAAGAAAAATAATTACAAGAAATATTTTAATATTTATAGCTTCCCTTTCTCCCTCAGTGCCTGGGAGCCTGGCCCCACCACCCACCACCTGCCACCCTGGCCAGTCGCCCGCTGTGAGGCTGATTGCACCTGTCATCCCGCTGCCACCCTGGCTCCCAGGTGATAAGGGAGCAGGCAGAGGCCCCACTGCCCTCTGGTCGCCACCTGTGGGGGCCCAATCTCCCTGTCACTCACCAATTGTCCTGATGCCATCTGGCTCCCAGGCACAGAGAGAGCCGCTTGGCTCCACTGCTGCTGGTTGCCATGGGATAGGATAAGTGGGCATTGGGTCCCCACCTGACTCAGCACCAGGGAGCCCAGCAGTGGCAGGGCGATCAGGTCCCCACCCAGTGACCAGTGGCTCATACCCGCCCTGGCCTGGCTCTGCCCACTCACCTGCTTCACCATCCCACCCTGGTCCTGCTCTCATTGGGGCCCATCAGGACCAGAGGCACCTCCACTGCCACTCGCTGCCAGCACAGCATTGCCAACATCCGCCATGGTCCATGCCGCACCCCCAGTGGTCAGTGCACATCATAGCAAGCACTCAAACTCCTGACAAGACTCCCAGTCAAGGGGACAATTTGCATATGAAGCTTTTATTATATAGGATATGGTAAAGGGCTTATGTATTTGTGGTTGGGTTAAGGATTTTTGATATAAGGAGATTACCCTGGATTATTTGGGTTTGTCCAGTCCTTTCTAATAAAGAGGGAATATGCAAATTGACCGTAACTCCACAACAAAGATGGCACCTGCAAGGCTGATCGCACCCATCATGGAGGAGGAAGGGAATATGCAATAAGGAGGGAATATGCAAATTGACATGACAAAGATGGCGGCAGATGGCCAGGAATCTTGCAATGAGGCAAGTGGATGAGCTGCAGGATGAGCGCCATCAGCAGGCCCATGCTGGCCAGAGGCAGCAGCAGATGTGACGTGGGCACCAACAGTCTCACTGTGGTGGCTGCAGTATTGGAGAGAGGCATAGTCTATGACAGGCTTCAGGGCTTGGAGGTGGCCAGGGCGAGTGCCCCCGCACCCATGCAGAACTTCGGAGGCTGGGGTTGGGGAGTGTGGTGGGGTTGGGTTGTGTTTGGGGGAACACCCCAGAAGTCGGGGAGGCTGGGCCTGTGGAGGGAGGTCTCAGCCAGGTCAGGGCAGCTGCGGTGCAGAGTCAGAGGCATGGGTGCCAGGCGCCTTCCCTGCTGGAGCTGCCACCATGTCTGCTGCTGGAGCCGCTGCTGCTGCTGGAACAGCTGCCAGGACCTCAACATGTTTCTGAGCATGCTGAGCCTGCAACACAGGCACCCAACACCCACCCCACCCCACCCCACTTCCACTCCCCCAAGCCATTTTCCAGAGCCTCACATCAGACTCCTACAGCCAATGTAGGCAAAGGCACACCCCTCGCGGTCTCCCCCTCCCCACATCCTTCTCATACCCACAGTTCAGAGGCTCTGGGAAGTCCGCTGCAGATCTCCCAGCCAGCATCTCCCAGGCACCCACCAATTCCTGTAAGCACACCCCTTCTGCACCTACTGGTTCCAGCATCCCGTTTTCCCAAGCTCCCTATGGTGTCTTGGCTCTCACCCACATACCTGCTGGCTCCCGAGACCCACACTCTCTCCTGCATGCCCATTCTTCCATTCTCTCCTGCACTCCATTCCTTCCTGTGCTTCTTTTGCCTCCTGCGTTTAGCTCCCTCCTGTGCCACTGCTCCCCTGGCTCCCCATCTACCTCCAGTGTCCAGATTTCCACCTAGGCGAGCCTGCACTCCCTTTCATGGAAAGGGAACCTCGAGGAGTTTAGCTGAGAGATTGTTCCTCAAGTCGAGCAGCCTAGCAGAGTGAGTGTAAGCCCTTCTCCCCTTCTAGTGGGTACCCAGTCAGCCTGCTCCCTGCCAGCTCCTGAAAATGAAAGTTAGAGGAAACTTAGCAGAGCTCCTGGCTAAAGCAAACCACGCATCCGTCAGGAATGCTCTCTGGGTGCTATTCTTGCCAGAGTCTTGCCCTCCACTGCAGTAGATGCAGCAAGGAAGCAATGGTTAGTGCATCTGAAAGCTAACGCTGAGGACCTGGTAGGAAAAGCACACCCTCCACAGTCCCAGCTGGCGAATCTGAATATGATGCAACCATGTGTGCCTGCACAACAAAGGGAGAGGCTTAAGGAAACGCAAACGTTTAAGCATAAATGACACTGCCACCAAGAAAGAGCACACTTAATTACACTTTGACTTTTCACAGTCAGTAAGGATACCTGTAGTTTGTGCTTTATGAGTCACATGATCTGACCATTTGAGTTTGGGCCAATTCCAAAAAAAGGCATTGTTGGTTTTGGTTGAGGTAATGAATTGAGATTTCAGATTTCTTGGTTGTTTTCTCCTTTGCCCAAATTCCCAGATTCTCAAAACTCTAGAATTAGTTTTGGGAGGGATGAGAGAAGAAAATATGTAAATACTCAGGAGGATTAAAATCAGACAGCAGTTGAGATTATAGCCATGGTTTTTGAATCAGTTTAATATTCGTGAGCCTTGTGCCCAGCTGCCTGTGGATTATATGTGGGGACAAAAGGACAGAACAAGTCACCAGGAACACACAGTCCGCTCTCAGATTAAGCCATGGTAAATTCCCCAGGTCAGCTTTGAAAAGAAAACACCTTTAATTGAATCCTTAGAGAAGGAAACAGCTTCTAATAAATAACCCACATAAGGGTTTATGAGAATATTATGTATCACTCACACATCTTTCTAGCAACTGGACCAAAGTCATCCTACCCAGTGAAGTGAATAACTTCCACAGCCACCCAAATCAAGACCTAAAAGCCATGCTCATCCTATCTAATAAAGCAGGAATATGCAAATTGACTGTCAGTCCATCACAAATATGGTGGTGCCCATAGCCAGAAGATAGTGGCACCCAGTCCTCTCAGCCCCACTGGGGTACGCCAGGGGTAGTCCTGGGGGGGTGGGGGGAACACAGCTGCTGAGAGCTGGCAGCATGAGCGGCCTGGCAGAGTGCTTCATTGTCCCATTGACGAGGCACGTGTTCTACCCCAGCCATGGAGGGCCTCTAGGCAGCAGGCATGGAGTGGCTTGGGGTGGGGGTTGGGGGGGAGGTGTGAATAACACTTGCATCATTACCCCAGTGATGAGGCAAGCATTCCAAGTCTGGGCAGGGAGGGACTCTGGCCAGGCTGGGCACTGAACACTTGCATCATTGTAGGCCAGGCTGAGGGACCCCCCACATACACACCCTGTGAGTGGATTTCATGCGCCAGGCCTCCTTATAAAAGTAAGGCAGGAAGGCATGGAAAGGAGAAAGGGAGGTGACAGAGAAGCAGATGCTGGAGTGATGTGACCACAAAATAAGGAAGGCCTGCAGCCTCAAGGAATGGGCTCTCGGCAAGGAAGAGACTCTCTCCTGCAGCATCTAGGAGGAAACACCCTACAAACCTCTTGATTTTAGCCCCGTTACACTCCTTTTGAGCTTCAAACCTCCAGAACTACTAAGATAATACATTTGTGTGTTTTTAATCCATTAGATTTGTAGTAATTTGTCATGGCAACAATAGAAAACTACTATGTTTCTCATTTTATAAATATGACTTGTTTATTTATATGAAATTTTAAGTAATTTAAGGTAAACATCTATAAGTACAGTTATTTTTAATACATGTGACAAATATGTATATAAGTGATCAAAACATTTGTAATCTGTTTTGGCATGTTATGAGTAGAACAATATTCAAACTTTTTTTAAAATTTTAGTTACTTGAATGCTAGAAGTATTCCATAAAACAATATTTTTTTTTTTTGCATGTGAGATGGAGTTTTTTAGAACCCACTGTACAAAATTTACTTTTAATGGGCTTGAAATATGCAATTATTTTTATTTATCATCTCAGAGATTAGAATTATCTAGATATACTACACTTAGTAAGTGAAGTCAAATAGTTTTGTTGTTTTTTTTAATATTTCTACCTTTGTTATAATTTTTTAAACTGTAAACATGCTGGAATTGAAGAGAAATATAAGAAAAAAAACTGTAATATAAATAATTACATAAACTTAGTGAATTTCTTAAATATAAAATATAGCAATGATCATATATTAGTAAACATTAAAACTTTAAATAAAATAATTTATGTTGATAAGGCCAATATTTATTGTAAGAGATAGAATAGGAAAATATCTTATGATGCTGAATTCTATCATCACAAACATTATATAGTGATTCCTTCTAAGATTAAATATATGTTTTATCTTTTCAATAATACTACTTAATGAAATATATATATATATATATATATATATATATATATATATATATTTTTTTTTTTTTTTTTAATGGGATCAGGTTTTTAGTAGATTCTGGGCAAAAACATCCAGCTCCATTAGAGGCAGGGCTGCAGGCCCTCTGGGCCTGGGCAGCGCCCCAGTGTGTTGGGGTCTCTGGTCTCAGGTGCAGCCCCACCAGGTTACCCAAGGCAGAAAGCTGTGTGTACACGTCAAAGCCAGGCATGGAACCATGGGGTCTGCTCTGGGTGGGGCCGGGCAAGGTCAGGCTCCGCCCACTGCAAGTCACAGCCCCAGAAGCCAGCCGCCAGAGACCTGTGCCTTCCCCTGCCCTGGGCCGGGCTGGAGGCACCTCTCCCAGGGCTGTCCTAGGCGTGGCCCCAGCCTGCTGCTCTCCAACCACAACCACAACGTGGAGGGGCAGGTTCCCATCAGACACCCGAGCCGCAGCTGTCCTGGGATGCTGCCCTGGCCTGACCAGAGGAAGACTAAACGCTGGGAGGCAGCGGCGGCGGTGCAGCACCCACGACCTCCGGGAAACATGGCACCTCGTGCTGGCTCTGATGCTGCCCAGCCACTGCACCCCGTGGTCCCCAGGGTCCAGGCCCAGCTCACTCCGTCTATGCACCGGGGAGCGGGGCCTGGCTGCCCTGGGGCCTGGCGCGCTCCGCCTTCAACCACTGCATCTTCTGCCGGTGCTGCTGCATGGCGGCCCGGACCTTGGCGTCCATCGTGGCCTCGGTGAGGACCCCGTCCTCGGAGGCATACGCCATGGCCTGCCAGGCCAGGGTAGCTGGGCGATCTCCCCGCCCGACATGCCCTCGGCAATCTCGGAGCACTTCTTCCCACAAACTGGGCCAGCTTTCCTTCTGTGGCTGGTTTAAGAACACGCTTGTCAGAATGCATCCTCACCAGGTGCATCCGCTCCTCCCGCAGCAGCTCGGAGCTGACCCTCTCGTCGATGCGGGAGTGGATGGCACAGTCGAACTGCTCGGGCTGGTTGCTGGCCAGGACCAGCATGAACTTGCTGCTGTGCTGGCCCATGCGGTGCAGGGAGGCATTCAGGGTAGCCCTGCGGTCCTCGCTGGTCTTCTCGGCGGCTCGCTTCCCGAGGAAGGCATCTGCTTGTCCAGGAACAGGAGGAGGCCCAGTGGAAGACCTTGTGCACCGCTGTCACACCGTCACGTCCCCTGGGGGCCACGTCCCCTCCCATCATGATGTGGTTGTCCATGCCCAAGTGCAGCGCCAATTTCTTGGCAAACAGCGTCTTCCCTGTCCCGGCGGCCGGTACAGGCTGTGGTTCTTCTTGGAGTTCTGCGTCGCTATGGCAATGTCCTGGCTGGGACTGAGGACCACGCCCTCCAGCGCAGCCCGAGGCTGGCAGAGCAGCTGCCTGCTGACCGGCAGGGGGAGCTGCAGCGCCTCCAGCGGTGAGAGGCGGGAGGTCTCCGCACCAGGGACAGCTTCCCCAGCTTTGCCTCGATGTACAGCCCGGCCACCAGCCCGGGATTCTTGGCGAAGTAGATGCCGACAGCCAGCAGCGTCAGCCCGGCCACCGTGGCTGTCACCTGGTCCCAGTCGGTCACAAAGCCCCCGAACCCTTCGCCAAACAGGGTGCCTGCCGTCCTGACGGACTCCAGGATGGTCCGGCGGTGCTCAGCGGCCCGCAGGCGGATCTGCTCCTGGATGATGTCTGCGTTCTCATGCTCCGCGTTGGCCCGGCCCAGGCCTCGTTCTCTTTATATATATATATATGTGTGTGTGTGTGTGTGTGTGTATGTATATATATATATATATATATATATATATATATATATATATATATATATATATATTACAGAGAGGAAGAGAGAGGGATAGAGAGTTAGAAACGTCGATGAGAGAGAAACATCGATCAGCTGCCTCTTGCACAGCCCCTACCGGGGATGTGCCCCCAACCAAGGTACATGCCCTTGACCGGAATCGAACCTGGAACCTTTCAGTCCGCAGACCTATGCTCTATCCACTGAGCCAAACCGGTTTCGGCAGCATCTCGTTCTTGAGCCGCAGCTCCATCTCCCGCTCCTCGGTGGCTCGCCTCATGGCCTCCAGCTTCCTCAGATTCTCCTCGTTGAGAAGTTGCTGCTGCCTCCACGGGTCGGCATAGCGCTGCCGGGCCAGCTTGTGCTGGTCCTGGGCCCTGGCCTGATGCCGCTGCGTCTCCTCGCTCAGCGTCTTCCTTTGCTCCTCCCCCTGCACGTGGATCTGCTTGCTCTTCAGCTGCTCCGCGGTGGCATCGTTCTCTCTGAGCTTGGACCGCTGCTCCAGCTGCAGCCTCTGCTCCTGCATCTGGACCTTGGTGTGCGGCGGCGAGCACTCCAGCTGGCATGCCGCCTTGGTTGCGCGCTCCAGGCCCGTGGGGTCGAAGTTGCTCCATTTGTCCTTGGGTGCCAGCGGCAGGGGCAGGAAGGGTCCCTCGCCTTTGCCCTTGGGGTCCCTTGAAGCCAAAGAGCTAGGACATGGTCCTCGAGTCCCACGTGCTGCCGCAGCCGCCAGGACCTGGACTGGGCAGGCGTGCATGTGCGGCTCAAAGTCTAATGAATATATTTTTAAAAGAAACAAATTATGAACTTCTGCCTATTGGTAATTGCCATAAATAACAGTTTATAGTTAATAATACAAATATTAAAAAACATTTTATTATTTTAGATGTAGTAATATGGGTCCTACTGAGAAAGCAAAAAAAAAATTATTTTAATTATCTGTTTGGAGAAACAAAGTGGTACATGCTTGTACAACCCATGGAGAATCTTTTCTGAAGCTACCATGGTATTAATTAAAAGTAAGTGTTTTATGAATGAGTAAAAACATGAATCTGTTCAGAGCAGGAGAAACAATAAAAAACTAATAGATATATAATAAAATAGCTAATACCTTTACTAATTATAAATACAAAATTGAAAATATTTTAAGATATGATGTGCTGCTTGTCAAACTAGACAATTGTTTTTAACATTATAATGAACAGCTTTATTGGCCCACTTCTGTTCTGACAGCCATGGAGGGAGTGTAAACTAGTAAAACCTTCCTCCAAGTGAATTGGCAATACTTTGTGTTTCCAGTCACTGGCAGATATTTAATATTTACTGAAAATAGTATAAACATGCAACAATATGGTCATGCATTGGGGCAAGGATAATCTATAGATTTTCCTGAAAAAAAGTAGTTTCAAACAATGTCTTTTAGCCTAATATGTGGTTGGCTAACTGTGGCTCGGGAGCCACATGGGGCTCTTTGGCCCCTTGAATGTGGCTCTTCCACATAATACCATATCCTGGGCGAGTCTATTTTGAAGTAGTGCCATTAGAAGTTTAAGTTAAAAATTTTGTCTCTCAAAAGAAATTTCAGTCATTGTACTGTTGATATTTGGCTCTGTTGACTAATGAGTTTGTTGACCACTGGCCTAATATATCCATATTTGGTTTTAAGAAAGATAACATGAAGAGTTCAATAGTGATATTTCTTAACTACCAGAAATAGTATCTATAAACTAGAAGCCTGGTGCACAAAATTCATGCACTCGGGAGCGGGAGGTCCCTCAGCCTAGCTTGTACCCTCTTGCAGTCCAGGAGCACTCAGGGGATGTCCAACTGATGGCTTAGGCCTCTTTCAGAGAGGGGGCCTAACCCAGCAGTTGGACATCTTTACTGTTGCCACAGAGGTGGGAGAGGCGCCCGCCACTTCCGCTGTACTTGTCAGTCATGAGCCCACTTCTGGCTGAGTGGTACTTCCTGTGTAGGAACACACTGACCACAAGGGAAAGCTGCTGAATTGAGTGTCTGCCCCATGATGGTCAGCATGTATCACTGATCAGTCATTCCACTCTTTGGTCATTTGTATATTAGCCTTTTATTATATAGGATACTAGAGGCCCAAAGCACAAAATGCATGCCTGGGGGCTGTGTCCCTCAGCCCAGCCTGCACCCTCTCTAATCTGGGACCCCTCAAAGGCTGTCCTACTACCCAGGTAGGATTGGGCCTAAACAGGCAGTCAGACATCCCTCTCACAATCTAGGACTGCTGGCTCCCAACTGCTCGCCTTCCAGCCTTCCTGATTGCCCCTAACCATTTCCGCCTACCAGCCTTTTCACCCTTAACTACTCCCCTGCCAGCCTTTTTGCCCCTAACTGACCTCCCCTGCAGGCCTGGTCACCCCTTATTGCTCTTCCCTGCAGGCCTGGGTCCCCCTCAACTTCCCTTCCCTGCATACCCAGTCACTCGCAACTTCCCTCCTCTGCTGGCCTGATCACCCCTAACTGTCCTCCCCTGCTGGCCTGATTGCCCACAACTGCCTTCCCTTGAAAATATGGTTCCTCTCAACTACCCTCCCCTGTTGGACATCTTTTGGTGGCCATCTTGTGTCCACATGGGGGCAGCCATCTTGTGTGTTGGAGTGATGGTAAATTTGCATATTACTCTTTTATTAGATAGGATAGAGGGCTGGTGTATAGGTGGGGGCCAGCTGGTTTGCCCTGAAGGGTGTCCCAGATCAGGGTGGGGGTTCCCTTGGGGCATGGAACAGCCTGGGCAAGGAGCCTGTAGTGGTTTGCAGGCTGGCCATGCCCCCTGGCTACCCAAGCAGAGGCCCTGGTATCTGGGATTTATTTATCTTTTATAATTAAAACTTTGTAGCCTTGAGTGGAGGCCTGGGGTTGCCAGGGTGAGTGGAAAGCTTGGCTTCCTTCATTGCCTGAAAAATCTAAGCCTCCTGCTCACTCCATGGCCGCAGCCATCTTGGTTGGGTTAATTTGCATACTTGCTCCTGATTGGCTGGTAAGCATCGCTTTGTGGGTATAGTTGAGTGATTGTTAATTTGCATATTACTCTTTTATTAGACAGGTTAATAGATGAGGAGTATAGAAAAAAAGCACATTTGCTTCATATCTTAACCAAAGGACTAATACAAACACACACAAAAGAATTAGATGCAATATTTGTAAAGAAACAGAGAGAGATCATTGAGAGTGTGATAATTTTAATAAGAATAATAAAAATCCAATTGACATTTCTATGGGGTGTGTTAAAATTTTTGTTTTCTACTAAAATTAAAAACAAAACAAAACTGGGTCTTCTAAGTATTTGTGTTTCATGTACCACCTACCATTCAGTATACAACACAGATCCTTTGAAATACTTACTCTTTTCCAGACAGAAGTAAGTCATTAGTTCTGTGAGAAAGATAATCATTTTATAGGGGAGAAGGCATTAGGAAGTACATTTTATACATATTAAAGTATTGAACTTGAAAATGTACATTTCATGTAATATTTTAAACTCTTAAGATATAAATTGATAGAAAAAATATCATTCATTTCTGTAGTCCCACTTGTATTTGAAAGCTATAACCTTTTTCTTTTTAGTTTAGTTTAGAATTTGGCATGCTCTTTCATTTTCTTCAAGATCTGACTATGTGAGTAGACATTAGGGAATGCAGATATTGCATAGAAATGAAAGGTTGGTAGAAACAGCAATCTGAAACTTTCTGAAAGACTTTTGCAATTGCATGGACATGCTTCACTTAACACTAACACTACTTGAAAAAGTACACACCATAAAACCCAGAGAGAGAAGCCCAGGCTCTTTCTTTGTGCAAATAATATCCTAGTACTTACCCTTCCAGATCACCAGCATCAGTCATCTTTCTTAGTTAGGTTTATTATTGCATTGGTTTTATCTTGCATAACACATTATCACAAAATTAGTGATGAACAGAAATCTGTTATTACATTTTCTCTAGTCTTGTGTCTAGGCATGGGGTCATGTGGTTCTCTGTTTCGGGCCTCACAGGGCTGAAAGCAAGTTGTTGACTGGGTTTCTTTCTTTCCTGAAGCTTGGATCCTTTTACAAGCCCCCATAATTGTTGTCAGAATTCATTTGTTTGG
The DNA here is from genome assembly GCF_014108245.1 of Pipistrellus kuhlii. Lineage (NCBI taxonomy): Eukaryota > Metazoa > Chordata > Mammalia > Chiroptera > Vespertilionidae > Pipistrellus > Pipistrellus kuhlii. The sequence goes on along the minus strand of NW_023425551.1, from coordinate 35,486,551 downwards.
AGCTCTATGCCAAATAAATGCCCTAGTCTTTTGCTGGCTGTCAGCTTTCAGGCCCATGCCACTTGGTTCCCACCAATCTCCTGACTTCAGCAAGGGTTCACCTGGTAACATCAGGCCCAACCAGGCAATACTCCTTAGACTAACTCAGAATCAACTGATTAGTAGGCTAATTATGAGAATAAGATCTTATCATATTTACCTTCTCTGCCAACACTTCAAGGGTGGAAATTATACAACCATTAATTTTACCAATAAAGAGTAAGAATAACTCGTAAAAATGCTGCTTCAAAATATAGGGAAGGGCCTGAAATTTTACATTTGGCTGAGTATCTTATTTGAAGATGTTTAACTTTTCTTTCTAATACTGTTTTAGTATAGAATAAAGCTGCTCATAAGATTTATTGGTGTGAATAAGAAAAAAATAGATTTTGATTTCTGCATTGTTAATAAAAACTTAATTAGAAGCTTAATGTGATAAACCCTATTTAAGATACCAATATTTTCATCATTTAATGTTCATACTAATAAATATTATTATCTTACTAGAGACCCAGTGCATAAAATTTATGCATGGGGGGAGGGGAGGTCCCCTCAGTTCAGTCTGCACCCTCTCCTATTCGGCGCCCCTCGGGGGATGTCCGACTCAGAAACCTGGACTGCTAGCTCCTAATTGCTCGTCTGTCTGCCTGCCTGGTCACCCCTAACTGCCCCACCCCCTTGCTTGCTTGATTGCCCTTCACTGCCTCTGTATGCCAGCCTGATTGCCCCTAACTGCTCCCCCCCCCCCCCCCCCCCGCTGGCCTGGTCTCTCCAAACTGTCCCCCACTGCCAGTCAGTTGCCCCCAACTGCCCCCTCCCTGCTGGCCTGGTTGCTCCTAACTGCTCCCTCCCCCCACTGGCCTTGTCACCCCTTCCTGCCTGTTCCCTCCCACCCCCCCGCCTACCTGGTCGCCCCTAACTGCCCCCCTACTGGACTGGTTGCCTCTTACTGCCCCCCTCTGCTGGCCTGGTTGCTTCCAACTGCCCCCCTCTGCCAACCTGGTTGCCTCTAACTGCCTGCCCCCTGGTCACCCCATGCATTCTGCTTGTGGTCATCCCTCACTAAACCCCCTGCTGGTCTGATCACCCCATACAGTCTGCTTGTTCAGTCAGTTGGTCTTTCCTCACTAACTACCCTGCCAGCCTGGACATAGGGAGCCATTTTGTGAGGGCTGGAGGGTTAATTTGCATATTACTTCTTTATTATATAGGATATTACAGATGAAGAGAGATAGGTTCAGAGAAGATGATATCACTGAGAAGTGTTGAAGCTGGGTTCATATCCTCCTCTGTCTACACTAGGGGTGTCGAACTCAATCAGAGAAGGGTCCAAAATATAAAATCCAGCCTAAATCGCGGGCCGAATGGTTTACTGAACAGTCATAAACTGTCATTGTGATGGAAACGCAACGGAGTGCAGTGATGACAGCGCGGTGCGGGCCACATTGCAAGGCCTGGCGGGACGGATTTGGCCCGCGGGCCTTGTGTTTGACACATGTGGTCTACACCATATCCCTACTGATAAATTCATGCTGACACAATCTGCTGTTCTAAAGAAATTACTCATAGGCTCCATACTCTTAGACTCTTCCACGACATATCAGGGCACCTCTTAGATATTTATTTTTAAGGAATGTTCTGTAGAATGCTGAAACTCTGTACATGTGTCCCAAAAGCTACCAGAGAGTTAAAGGAAAAAACAAGTGACATTATCTTTTCACATACATTGTGATACTGGGACAAGGATAGGATATTCTGCTAAAACATGGTGAAAACCAGCCTTGCTGTTCAGCCTCATTTCAGAAATATTCCTTAGAAAGAGCCATTGGTGTCTTTCATTGAACTCTTCTTATAAAAATATGTTAACATCAGAATACCATTTGAGATAGCTTTCACATTATAATAAAAATGCTTACTTATAAAAAAGAAAACTTGATAAAACAGGTCAAGAGGGTCTTATATATCTTTTGTCCCAATTCACTGAATGTTTATGTTTTACTCCATTTGTGCTCCCCCCCTTTCCCTCTCTCACCCTCCTTTCACCCCATCCTATCTAATAAAAGTATAATATGCAAATTATTAACCATCACTCGGAGACAAAAATAGTGGCACCCAGAGCCACAAGATGGCAGTGCCTAGTCCTCTTAGCCCCACTGGAGTCCCCAAGTCTGCCAAGCAGCAGCAGTCCAGGGTGACTAGCTGGGAGACACCCGCCACCCACTCAGCGATCCCCACCAAGTGGCAGAAGCCTGGGGTGTCCAACTGGGAGGCGCCAGTGCCTCGCGTGATCCCCGGCCAGTAGCGCCAGCCTGGGCTGGGGTCTCAGGCCGGCAGGGCTGTGCATCCCCACAGCGCCATCTTCAGGCCAGAGGCACCAGCACCATGCAATCTCCTGGCCACGACCAAGCTTGGGCTCTGGGGCTTAGACCAGCAGGCCCTGGCACCCAAATCACATGATTCCCTAGCCACCGCGGCAGCCTGGCCTGGGGTCTCAGGCTGGCAGGGCCTTGCAGCTAAGCTGCACAATCCCCTGGTCATGGAGGCAGCCTGGGCTGGGGTCTCAGGATGGCAGAGCCTCACACACAAGGCATGATCCCAAGGTGGCAGCCCCCTGGGCTGGGGTCTCAGGTAGGCAGGGTCACGCACCCCCACCATGCAATCTTCAGGACAGTGGTGGCAGCCTGGGCTAGGGCCAAACACCCCCACCTCATGATCCCTGGCCAGGCTGAAATGGCTGCCTGGGCTGGGGTTTTAGCCAGCCAGGGCACGATCCCCTTCCAGCAATGGCAGCCTAGGCTCTCAACCATTGAGTCACACCAACCAGGCAGATATAGAGGAATCTTAAATGTTTCTTTTTAAAAAAATATATTTATTTTATTGATTTTTTTACAGAGAGGAAGGGAAAGGGATAGAGAGCTAGAAACATCTGTGAGAGAGAAACACTGAGAAAAAAATCCCATTTTATTACATGCCCTTGACTAGAATCGAACCTGGGATCCTTGAGTCTGCAGGCCAATGTTCCATCCACTGAACCAAACCAGTTAGGGTTGTCCAATAAGCTAAAGGAAAAAAAAAAACAACAACATAAAAAACATATCTAATAAAGAAGGAATATGCAAAGGAGGGAATTTGGGGGTGACCAGGGTGTCAGGGGAGGGCAGTTGGGGATGATCAGGCTGGCAGGCAGAAGTGGTTAGGGGCAATCGGGAAGGCAGGCAGGTGAGTAGTTGGGAGCCAACAGTCCTAGATTGTGAAAGGAATGTCCAAAGGCCTGTTTAGGCCCGATCCCATGGATCTGTTTTATTTATTTAGAGAATCCTGACTAATGCAGGGGATATTAACAAAATATGGGCTCAGATGCAGAAAATATTGCAAGCTCTTCATCACTTGGGATAACTCATTTCATCACATATCTAATTCAGATTTCCTAAACAGAATGTTTTATTTGAGATATATTTTGTCCAGGCTTTCCTATCTATTATCTCTTTCCTCTCTAAAGCCAGGATACTGACTTTAATTATTCTAAAACATTTATTCATACTTAGAAACACATTCCATGATTATAAGTTATGGGATTTGAGTAACAGCACTTTTGTGCTTCTGGTCCAAGAAAATGTATTGAATAAGACAAGCCATCCTGAAAAATAACATCCAGCATCTTTTCCTATTTTATAAACACCGTTTTAACACTCAGTCCTAAGCAGAGATGGAATCTGCATTTAATAACAGCTACTTCAAAGATATGCAGAAACACATTTGCATATGCTAGGACTAGAAGAATTTATGTGCTTAGCTCACGGATATTAAAATTAACTGTAAAATGCCACTAAGGGAATTTGTTTTTTGATGTTCTCTGTAGGGAAAAATTTACACTTTGAGATTAAGCATTAAAAATGGGAAAAAAAAATCTGAAAAAAATGTAGGTTTTTATCCTGTGGTTAGGATGAAATATACATCTCAACATATTATTAATTGAGAGTTTTCAAGGATATGTGTTTAGAATATGCCAGAAGAACAAATTCCCAGTACTTTATTGAAGAGCTCAATTTCTCTTCTTAATAAATATTGCTATGCTGGCTGCCTTTTGCTTTAAAAAAAAATCATACCAGGTATGTAAGTATTATGAAGATATTTACTGGTAATTCATCATTTAAAGGTTAGAAAAGGCTTTTAATTAGTAAATATATGACAAGAAACTTAATGGATATTCCTAGCAAATTCCATTTCACATAAAAGGATGTTTTCCATGTTAATAACTACAAAAATCAGAGGCAAGGTTGACCTCCTGTCCTAGAATCATCTCATCCATTTTTATAATTAAGTTTCTCAGTAATTGCAAGGCCCATAAACAACAACATCCTCTGGGTTCTTAGTTCATGTCTAATTTTCTCCATTCAATGTTTCTGAAGATTTCTTCAGTCTCAGTGGACATGGCTTGATGATCCCCCAGCAAAACACACCACCACATCACTGGTCTCTTGAAGTGCTGCCAACTCATGCATGGTGCTAAAGTAGCCTCATTGAAATGTGCTGAGAGGACAGAGGGAGCCACTTCATTGCCTAGTAGGTGCCTTAATAAAGCAGAAAACAAATAACAAACTATTTGAAATAGTGTTTATGAGATGCAAAATTACCCGGTTAAGAATTGGAAAGTACAGTCACATTTAAGCTAAATTTATGTGCACATCTGCTTTATCCTTAAGAGCCAGCTACAGGGCTTAGCAGTTCCCATGAGTTCACTGTGAATGCATAAATATGGAAAAATGAAAAGGATTGTAGAAAGAATCCTTTTTATAGGTAGGAAGGGGGAAAGATAAGAAAAAAAGGGATAGGTACACAAATAAAAATGATAATGTAACAGCTTTGTAGTCCATATTCCAATAGAAATGTAGGATTCTTGTGCTACCAATAAAATTAAATAATTGACTCATGCTAATAAGAATACATATAACCTCAGTTTTATATGGCTTTTAATTGAGTTCTCTGATATGACAATAAGCTATGTTACATTTTATCAGTGACAGTACAGTAAAAATTTATGAAGATTATCTTTGACAATTTGTAAACTGTATCAAAGGCCTTCTATACATATCTTGCTAGTAGGTTACAGGGAAGGAAAATTAGTTTCTTAACCCAATCATTCAGACCTATACTCTAATATTCCCATATAAATTTAACATTACATCCTACTATGAAATGCTAGAGGCCCGGTGCATAAAAATTCATGCATTGAAGGGGTGGGGGGGGCCCTCAGTCCAGCCTGCCCCTTCTCATAGTCCAGAAATCCTCAGGGGTGGGAGACAACCCAATCATCAGGGAAAGTCAACGCCCCATCACAGCTCTGCTGCTGCCACTGCTGGCAGCGCAAGCCTCAGCTGGCCCTGGTTACCTGAGCCTTGGGCAGTTCTGGGAAGCTGGGCAGCCGCCATCTGAGGCTTGCCTGTACCTCAGGCAGGCCTTGGGTGGCTGGGGGGCTGAGGGGACTGGGGGACTCTGCTCAAAGATCCAGATCTCTTAGAGAAAGGTGCCAAGGAATTCTGGTGTTCTTATTGTCACTTCTCCATTCTCTGGGCAAGTTATCACCATGGATTATGGGGGTTTTATTTTAAGGGGAAGCTTTAAATCTTTAATTAGCTTTGCTATGAAGCATCTACAAGACAAAGCTTTTTCTTGTGAACATTGAATTTTTTTGAAGCAAAACTTCAATATATTATTAAACTTGAGAATCTTTTTTTACTCTATCTTATGAGTGTTAAACAGAGATAAAGGGGAGGAAGGGGAGAAAAAAATTCCATTTTATTACATAAATAAATTTAATAAAAGCTTTTAAGAAGAAACTCAAGAGAGCAAATAAGATATTGGAGCAAATTATATATCTGATGCTGAAGGAAAGCCAAATAAGAGAAAGACAGATTGGGGTGGAATTAAGTGAAGAGTTCAAATGTGAATGATTTTACTATGAATCTTATAAATACAACTAAATATTTATATTGTTGTAAAAGAAAAAACCTTTTGTGGCAAAGGAAAAGGAGATAAGAATGAAGGCGAGGAAGAGAGGTTGAGGAGAACATTAAATAGAAAAAATTAGAAATTCTGAATTATTGTATTGAAGAGACAAATGGATAAAAAATAAGGGATGGATGTTCATTAGACAAAGTGATGTGAATTTATAAAGTGTTTAAATGCACAATTTCTAATAAATGAAAGTAATGGAGTTTTATCTGGGTGTAAAATTGCCCATCTCAGACTAACATTCTTAGTCTCCTTTGCAACAATATTTGGGTATTCAATTACATTTTTCACAGTAAAATTAATATGGGAAAATTTTAGGTAGCCATCTATGACAGTTTTTTTAAAAAATGTAAACCTGCCTAAGCTACAGTTCTAAATTAGTTAATCAAACACTAATCTAGATAGTGCTGTAAAGGGATTTCTCAGATATAAATAAATCCCTAATCAATTAAATTTAAGTAAGGAAGATTATCTTGGATAATTTGTGTGGTCTGACAATCACTTTGAAGACCTTAAAGCAGAGTTAAGACTTTCTAGATGATATAGGTAGATAGATGATAGATAGATGACAGATAGATAGATAGATATAGATATAGATATAGATAATATATAAAAGAATGAATAGTCATGATAGCTTTTCAGATCTTTGAGACATCCTGAAGTAAGTCACAGTAACCAATTAAATTGTGTTAGGTACCCATGTATTAGATTCCAGACCTGTGTACTGTTCTGTCTTACAAGAAGCGTATACCCTACTGGGATGCAATTGTCTATTGCCTTCCTGCTAATAGGTCACCCAACCTGCTCTTTTAAAACTTTAATTAGAACCACTGACATGTTAAGAAATAGAATGCGAATGATGGGTAATATGGTAAAGCAATAATTTCCTTAGATAGATCCTTGAGTGTTAACTCCATTCTTTTAGCCTAAGGTGGTATAAGGAACAGTGAGTCTCTAGGCTGCTCTAACTAACAGGTTTCTTACTCATTATTCCACATAGAATTTGAGGCTCAGCTCCATAAGAAACAGAGACATTGATGGTCACATTCTCTTATATTCCCTTTATGACCTCTTGTATTTTCTGTGCTGGTTTAGTAATAATAGCAGTAAACATGAAATAAAACAAAAACATTTAAGAAAATTGAACTTGTTATTTTTACCAGTGACAGCTTGTGGATTTTGTAGATTCGTGCTGCTACATTTTACCTATAAAAAGAGAGATAGAGAGTAGATTTTATTCATTGTTATATCTCAGATCTTGGTTCAGTATCAGTCACATTGCATCCAACATTAAATATTTATTAAATAATTTATTAATTAATATGGGCATATTCTTCTTTCAAATAGCTTATTGCCAACTTCCATAAGATGCCCTATTGGCATATAAAATTAATATTTCTAAATTTTTATTTATTATTAATCCCAAAGCATCTGAATTCTTTATGATTTGTCATCTCATTAAATGGCAACAGAATTCCCAATAGCTCAACTGGAATCACAGGAGTCCTCCCTTCCCTCTGCTCAGCCACTTGCTTCATTTAGTTCCTAATTTAATCAACTGAGGTTCATCTGAGGAGAAATCTATGTATCTAATCTTCTATCTAAATTTTATCCAATTCACTCTGGAATTCATAATGGGTATATCAATGGTTTCTTGACAAGAAAGTAAATTAAATTCAGAATTGCTATCTTCCTAAAGAATGCTAAATGTTTTTCACTATAAATCATTAGCACTTCCTTCCATTGCTCTTGTTTTTTAGGAAAAATATAAACAAACAAAACATCTTGAATCTAAAACCTTTCCATAATAGACTATATCTTATAGGAAACCTTAATTAAAATTGTACCCAATTAGCAACACTTGACACTATCTATACCAAATTCCCATTAAAATATTTATAACAATTTATATAATCAAACCCAGAACTATATATGAGCTCCAACCTATTAGTTGTAGAGGGCCACCTGGGAAGGCAATTGGGCATTTCTTTTAATTGTTGCCAGCTGAGATGGAGACCACTGGCAGAGCCACGCCTTGGGGTTATGTTTTCCCAAGATGGCGGACACGTTGTCAGCTTGGCCTTCATATCAGAACAGGTGTCGGCAGGGGCGGGACTATATGTGTAAACCCAGGCTTGCTAGGGCCTACTTAAGAATGCAAATAAGTTGGTGTTACTTCTTGGTATTGGGAGTATAAAGTAAATGCGCTGGGAGGGGTCATTTTTTGTTGTAGTCATCTTCTTTCTGCCTCTCCAGCAGACATAATGGCGGTCCACCCAGCTTCCAGCTTAAAATCTATCTCTGTGTCTTCTCTCTATATTTATATTACTTCTCAATCCCTGGCAGCCTCCACTTAGAATGGTTTGTTCATCTCTCTTTCCATCCGGGAAGCAGGAAAGGGAGATCCCCACTATGTCTGGCCCCTACCACATCAGGCCCCAGCAATTAGTAACATTTAGGAACTAAATGTTGACAACTATGATGAATCTGGATTTTAAAAAACAACAAGTAACCAAAGAAAAATGTCAATCAGATAAGCATACAACATTGACAAATGAAGTGGAATTTCTGTTTCTTAAAAGGCTATAATAAGTAGATCTACCCCTTCCTCATATCTGGTCTTTGGCTAAAAAAGAAAAGAAAATAGTTAAATGAATATAAAAATAGGTAACATTCCATAAATGAGTGAGATTATGTGGTATGGATAATAAATAACATTATAAACTGATGAACAAAATTAGATATAGATGCAGAGAAGCAACCAGCAAACTATATTGAGTTATCTGATAATTATATAGAATATTGAAGACTTAGAGTAGGAACACATAGCTTTCTGCAGGTTATTTTTAAAGATGTAGGAATTATTCAGAAATCTACTAGCACCCTCAATAATATGCAGGAAACCCACCATGAGAGAGAAATACCATTGAAATAGGAATTTTATGAGGAAATAGTCAGGTTTAGGGGATTTTTAGAATTGGGGGTCCATGGAAAAAGACAGGGATACAGAGCAGAGGCTATATTTCCACAAGACAAGAGAGAGGCAACAGTTACATTTACACAAGATAAGGGAACTAGAAGTAACAAAAAGTCTATGTTTACAAAACGAAGAAGGAGGAAGAAAGCTCCTAAGGAATGGGAGAGCACTGAGGGAGGAGGGCCTCACCTATATCACGTGATGTTTGACCTTTGAGCTCAGGAGTTTCTATAGTGACCAAATAAAAGGGAATAGTGATCAATCAGAAGGCATATCAGGACACAGGCACTGCAGTCTTTATAAACCGTGGAAATAGGAACTCAGTGGGACTCTTTCCCCCTACGCACGCGGGAGTCCGTACTTATTCTTCAATAAATCTCCACCTTTTCTATACCATGTTCTGCCCATAAATTCATTCTTCAAGTCTGACAAAGAATCCAAGGAACCATCTGCCCAGGGGAACACCACATGTTGCAGTCCAAAAATTCCATATCACCATGAAGAGGATATACACTGAAATGCAAAAACAGCATTATGATATTTGTGTGGGATGGAAGACTGAAAAGAAACTAAAAATGTCACAAAAGAGTATAAATATCAGGTAGTATTAACATGATTAACATGAAAATATTGAATGACTGGTTTGAAAGTAAAATGTATTTCTCACAAATTGCTTAAGAATGAATGAAAATAATCAGTGAGCAGCTGGTACATACGGAAGAAACAAATATCTGAGAACTATATGTGCTCCTATGGAAACAGAAAATTTGGTATAGAAGCCATAATCAACAACATGATTAGTTCAGCCAGTGTGGCTCAGTGGTTGAATGTGGACCTATGAACCAGGAAGTTATGGTTCAATTCCCAGTCAGGGCACATGACTGAGTTGCAGGTTCAATCCACAATTAGAGGCATAGGAGGCAGACAATCAATGATTCTCCTTCATTTTTGATGTTCTGATCACTTTCTCCCTTTCCCTTCTTCCCTGAAATCAATAAAAATACATTTAAAAAAATGATTAAAGAAAACTATAATGAAATCAATAGCATGGAGAATGAAAAGACTCATTGCACCTCACCTAAAAACCATTAAAAAAATACCCTTTCCAAGATATGCCTTAATGCAGAAAATTTGCTAAATGAATAAAAGCATTAAGAGAAACTATGAAACTGCCACTGAGTGAAAAATGATATTAACATATTTTATATATTAAATATATATGATTTTATCTATCCCTATTCAGTATCTTATAGCCAAGATTTTTCATTTGAATTATTTAAAATATTTTATTTATTAAATTTACATTTACAAAAATAATTTCTAAAGCATTAGGGTATTATTTATTTAATGAATTATCAAATTTTCTTTAATATAAGCAAGGACATAAAACATTCTTATAGTTATATTTTGGCATATATTCATTCGTCTATTTATGGAATAAGTTGAAATTAATTGTTCATATGGTGTGTGCATTCTTAGTGATTTTGACACTACTTCTGACTGTATTTAAAGTGGAACAATTGTTTAACGAAGTGGTTGTGTTACCATCCCATTTTCTTGTGAAATATGAATATATATGGATAGTGAAAGTAAAAATGTAAGTAGTATTTTTTTAAAATGTATTTTATTGATTTTTTACAGAGAGGAAGGGAGAGAGATAGAGAGCTAGAGACGTCGATGAGAGAGAAACATTGACCAGTTGCCTCCTGCACTAGCCCCACTGGGGATATGCCTGCAACCAAGGTACATGCCCTTGACCGGAATCGAACCCGGGACCCTTCAGTCCGCAGACCAACGCTCTACCACTGAGCCAAACCGGTTTCGGCTGTAAGTAGTATTTTTAATGTTGTTGTTTTGTTGCTTAAGGGCAGGTAGTTTCAGAACACAGGCTGAGGACAAATGTTTATATTTATCTTAGTACTATGAATTTTGCAATAATTGGCATAAAAGACCTTTTTGTTACTCCCAGTTCCCTTATCTAGGTAAATGTAACTGCTGCTGCTCCCTTGTCTTATGGAAATGTAGCCTCTGCTTTGTAGCCCTGTGGTGTTTTTTCCATGGACCCTCAGTTTTTAAAATTTCCTAAACCTGTCTATTTCACCCCTAAAAATTCCTATTTTATTACCATTGAACCTAGTTGCCTCTCCATCTCTGGCTTCATCTATTTTCTCAAACTTCCAAAATTAATATCCTTAAAATTTTTGATGATTTTCATTTTTATGCTAAAAAATTTCAATATATCATCAATAACTAACAAAACCCGGCATCTCAGGTTCTCTGTAATCTGCTATTTGAAATATGGTAGCAATCATACTTGGGTGAAAACTGCTGTTTGAATTTTAACCTTGCTATCTGACTGCGACCTTCAATTACTTGCTTAAACAATAGGGTAGTTACAGGAGATTGACTCCCACTGACTCAGTAGCTTCAGGGGTAGAAACTATAGATAACCTTTAGTTCTGCTTATGTATTATGGGCAAGATAGGGCTACATTCCAATGTCCAGCAGGGTGTGACTGGGAACCAACCCTGCGGGCTGTCCCCAGTCTTTAGAATTTAGTCTTTAGGGTTTAGGATCAGATAAGGACGGCCAGTTCTTTATCCTGAGGGGCCAATCAGGGTTAGCCAAGGCAGTGACATCACCACCGACCTGAGTAAAACCCCTGGACTGGGCGAAATTCCCTCTCTTCCACCATGCTACCGGCGTGAGTGGGACAGAGCCCACGCTAGCATGGAAAAGGCTCTTTTGTTTATTGCATCGGACTCGGCTCCCTGGTGATCCTTGGGGATCACGAATTCGTCTGGGATCCCCAGCAAGGACCATCAGGAACCCCGATCCAGAAAGCCTGACTGGCCGCGGTAGGTGTGTGTTTGTCTGTGTTTTTGTGTGAGCGCTCTGGAGGGACTGCCCCTCCATCGGGGCTCTTACCTGGGTGTTTGCCGGCTGCTGTGTCAGCCACGGTTTGAGCCCGGATTCAAATCTGTAATAAATTCTTGCTGGCTTAATCAAATTGGCTTCGGTGGTCCATCTCTTGGGGACTCGCTCCGTAACACTGTTGCCTAGATTCCCTTCCTCATTCCTTCACAGTTGTCTTTCTCAAAACTGAAGCACATTTTTTTCAGGATCTAAGATTTCTTTTTGTCAGCTTCTGTCCTCTTTATTTTCTCATTATGAGATATTTTATTCTTTTCTAACTCAAATAGTCCTATTTTTTCTTTTAGACTAGTAAATATCATAGTGTGGAAGATTGGTGAAAAAGAAACTTTGTTTTAATTTCAGGTCTACCACTAACTGGTTGTGTGGCTTTCATATCGCATTTGACTCAGCCAGCTTTGATTTTCTCTTGGGTAATATAAAGAGGATGTCTATCTACCTCTCTGAGCACTTATCTCTCTTATAAGGGTAGTGTCCAGCATAAAGCAATGACTCAGCAAATGTGAGGTCTTGTTACTTCATCTAAATGCTTTATTTTTAACTCATTAGTTTTAATTTTTATTATGCTTATGTTAGAGAAGTGTTGCTTTTTACCTCCCGTGGTCTATGAATGACTGTTGTCACCTATTGTTATTTACTGTTTATTGTCTTATTGCTTGCTCACATCATTTTTCTCATATGTGGAAAATCTATACTAATAAAAGGGTAATATCCTAATTAGACCAGTTCAACTGGCTATCTTCTGGACGTCTGACTTCCTTCTGGACAAAGCTATGGTGGTGGGGGCTGAGGGAAAGGCAGTTAGGGAGAGATGAAGCTGATAGGGAGGTAAGGGCAATCAGGTTGGCAGGGGAGGGCAGTTGGGAGCATTAGGCACACAGGCAGGTGAGTGGTTAGAAGCCAGTGGTCCTGGATTGCGAGAGGGATGTCTGAATGCAGGGATGGGCCTAAACCTGCAGTCGGACATCCTCTGAGTTGTCCCAGATTGGAGAGGGTGCAGGCCAGCCTGAGGGACACCCCCCTGTGCATGAATTTCATGCATTGGGACTCTAGTCTATGAATATAATAATGACTGAATCTGTTTGCTAAATAAATGTCTCACAAGTGGAAACCGGTTTGGCTCAGTGGATAGAGCATCGGCGTGCGAACTGAAAGGTCCCGGGTTCAATTCCGGTCAAGGGCATGTACCTTTGTTGTGGGCACATCCCCAGTGGGGGGTGTGCAAGAGGCAGCTGATCGATGTTTTTCTTTCATCGATGTTTCTAACTCTCTATCCCTCTCAATTCCTCTCTGTGTAAAATCATTAAAATATATTATATATATATAAAAAAAAAAAAGAAATGTCTCACTAGGTTTTCCGCTACTAAAAGAGTTTAAGGAGTGGTTAGCTAACTCACACAGTGGAATAATGCATAAGCTTAATAAAATACAAAGAAGATAGTCATGGTGAACTCTCAGACAGTCTAACTCTAAAATTCTTAGATAAGAAAGGAGATCCAGCTACAGTTAAACAAAAGGAAGCACAGAACAATTATTGACTGGCGTTAGAAAACGACAGTATTACGAGTGCACTGAGGTCATCTAAGTGAGGTAACTTATATACTGTACTTTTAGGTAGGAATTATATTGACATTATCATTTTCAAACATGACATTTGCTTAGTAATGCCTAAATAAAAAGCCTCTTGTTTTGTGGTAATTAGAATAAATTGGGAATTCTGAAATTTAATTTTGAAGTGAGCTAGCTGTGTGTGACCTTAAGAATATTCCTTAAATTCTCTGTTCTTTGTTTTTCAGTGAAGTTTCTGCTTGGACTAAACAACCTTAGAATCTGAAGTTTATAAGAGCCATGAAGAAACTTTAGGCTCTTCAATATATAAAATGTTTAATAAACAAAAATTCTGTATTACTTTAGAACTGTAAAAAGTTAGAAGTACATAAATAGTCAGCAAAAGATGTAACCAAATTCCTGTTAAGCAACCTCTGGTGTGTTTTCTCATCAGCCTAAATTAAACCACAATTGTACCCCAAACAGCCTTACATGTCTGTGGTCTCCTGCCAATATGCAGTTGAATCTCTCTTCTGCAGCTGTCTGATGCTCTGAAGAGACAAGTGAATACTGTTGTCAAATTAAAAGTGTGGACAATTACATCATTAAAGCAGAATTGAATACATGGCAATGGCCTAGAAGAGCATATTTAACCAATGAACCTAGACAACAGCTAAAAGATAAACTTTTGATTTTGCACAAGCACAATTTCCAAAATATAAAAATTTGACATTTTTGTTTAATAGCACATAATTCCATTTTAGTTCTGTACATTAGCTTTGCCATTATTAGGCAGTTTTATTAGGAAACACTTTGCAAATTCAGTTTAATAAAATCTGGAAGTTTAGTTCTTCCCTTCAGGATCTGTGTTAGCAACCTTATTTTGTCTTGATTTCTTTAAGTGCAAATTAAGACAATTTTTAAAAATACATATATTTTATTGATTTTTTTTTTACAGAGAGGAAGGGAGAGGGATAAAGAGTTAGAAACATCAATGAGAGAGAAACATCGACCAGCTGCCTCCTGCACACCCACCACCAGGGCTGTGCCCACAATCAATGTACATGCCCTTGACCGGAATCAAACCTAGGGCCTTTCAGTCCGCAGGCCTATGCTCTATCCACTGAGCCAAACCAGTTTCGGCCAAATTAAGACAGTTTTAACCAAGGTGTTTCTAAAGATCTATGATTCTCTGCTTTCATAAATATTCTATTTTCTCTTGAATATATGTCAAAAATACCTTTTATTCGAATTGCATACATTACAAAAAGGTGCATATTATTGTTTTACATATATTGTGAATTAGTTGAGGTTAATTTGAGATTATCAATGGAAGCAGCTTGGTAAACACAGACATGTTCAATATTTCAGGGAAATGGAATTAGAATCCGTAACAGGTGAAAGATTTGAACGTTTCACCGCAGGTGTCAGGCAGGAGCAATGCAGGTATTATTTACTTCAGCGCTGGAGTCAGGGGAACAGAGGAAGCATTTTTATGTTTGTCACAAGTGTATGTGAACTGTATACTCACCTCAGATATTTAAATGGAAACTTGGCATCACCAGAAATTGTTAATAGCAAAAATATGGGAACTGGCAGCGGTGATTTAGCAGGTGGGCACCAGTACAAAGAAGCACATCACTGGCACTTAGCATTCAGATGAATAGGCATGTGAACTGTGGCTACCTAAACGCTTGTTAGGTTGTCTGTTGCACCTCAGACTAATCTGAAGGTTATATTTAGAGAAACAACGAAGCAAAAGGGTGGCAGGTGGTCAGAATGGGCAGCAGAAGTAGTTTGATTTCTACTTGGCAGGATGCATAAACAGGCACAAAATTGCAATTGGAGCCTGTGCTGCAGGTGCTAATTATTCTTTCAGTGGCACCAATAGAGGTCAGGGAAAGGAATCTGATTTATAGCCTTTCTCAGCTGGTACTGACCAGCATAAGTAACTCCGGGTGCCAAGTGCAATGGGGGCACTCAGGGGCTCCAGAATAAATAACTGCAATACATTTTAAAATAAAAATTGTTGCGCCTCTGTCCTATGCTCTTTTTGCTAAGTAAGGATTATTCTGAGTTATAGAATATGGATTTGTGCTCACATTGACTTTAAAACTTGTACCGAATTTCGGTATCACTTGACCAAATTTATTTGTTCTTTTCTAAAATATATATATATATTATTGATTTTTTACAGAGAGGAAGAGAGAGGGATAGAGAGTTAAAAACATCAATGAGAGAGAATCAGCTGCCTCTTGCACACCCCCTACTGGGGATGTGCCCACAACCAAGGTACATGCCCTTGACCAGAATTGAACCCGGGACCCTTCAGTCCGCAGACCGATGCTCTATTCACTAAGCCAAACCGATCTGGGCCAAATTTATTTGTTCTTGTTCCATCTGCATCCCATCCAAGTCTTCAAAAGTCAGGCTAGATCACTTAGTGACAACCATTTCTTATAATAAAATTAGAGGCCCAGTGCAGGAAATTCATGCATGTGTAGGGTCCCTAGGCCTGGTCAGGGATCAGGGTTGATCATGGCCTTCTGAATGCTGGCCAGGGCCTCCCTTCCCTGGCTGCCAGCTGCCAGCTGGGGCCTTCCTTTGTTCCTCGCCGCCCCTTAGTGGTCAGCGCATATCATAGCAAGCGGTTGAACTCCCAGTGGAACTCCTATGGGGACACTTTGCATATTAGCCTTTTATATATATAGATGAGTCTTCCAAGAAATGAAGTAATTATAATTTGCATCCTAAGAAAATAGAAATAACAAAGCAAAACAAAACTGAATTTTAGAAATTTCTTCCCTTTATGGCTCACTTGCTGAATTCATACTGGTAACTCAAGACTTGACTCTGACTCTCTACACTCTCTGAAGTCACATGAGTCCTTTTCCTCAACCCTATATCCCAAAATTAAACATTTGTATCACACTGATTTTTTGTTCATTTGTTAGTCTTCCTCAATAGACCTTGAAACCTGATGGCAAGTAATTTATCGCAATTTTAAGTGTTAAATTAATAAATGAATAAACATATGGATGACCAGATTGGTGGATGGATGATATGCTTACCCTACTACCTTGACATAGCTGTCAGATTGTAGATTGAAAATAGTGGCACAGAAATAAATGCTACAATAAATAACATTTAATATGTACTTTGTATATATTAGAATTGTGTGAGAATTTTTTTTAATATATTTTATTGATTTTTTACAGAGAGGAGGAGAGAGGGATAGAGAGATAGAAACGTCGATGAGAGAGAAATATCGACCAGCTGCCTCTTGCACACCCCCTACCAGGGATGTGCCTGCAACCAATGTACATGCCCTTGACCGGAATCGAACCTGGGACCTTTCAGGCCACAGACCGACGCTGTACCACTGAGCCAAACTGGTTTCGGCAGAATTGTGTGAGAATTTTTTAAATAAAAATTCGGATATCTGAGTCTCTCATTAGTGCAGTGATTTTCAAAAGTGTTCCTTGGACCAGCAGCATTAGCTTGACTGAACATTTGTTAGGAAAGCAAATCATTGACCTCCACTACCGATCAACTAAATCAGAAATTTTGGGGATGAGGTCCAGAAACCTGCACTTTATGAAGCCCTCCAGATGATTCTGATGCATGGGGAAAGTTTAATAACTAGTGTGAGATTTCAATTCAATAGATCTAGAATCTAACCTAGGCATTCATATTTTATCTAGAGCTCTTCAGATGATGTTGACATGCAGCCTGAGTTGTGAACCATGGGAATAGTAGAAGAGAATGAGAAGAAATATATTCACATATACTGTCAAACTCATAAGGAACAAGAACAGAATAGATAAAAATAAAATGAAAAGAAGGTATGTGAGATTGTAAAATATTGACTCAGCTATGTTTTGTTTTGTTTTTTTTATTCTGATTAGAGGAGTATATTACAGAGGGAAATGGTGTTTAGATCCACCTAGTGATTTGATTATATTACACAATTTCATATCAATTGTGGATGATATATTATTCAACTTCATGAAACAGCCAAATCATAAAACTTTTTCCTTCAAGAATCATTGCCTATACATGTACATATCACTGTGCATCAAATCAATCTTATTTAGCACTCAAACAGTCCTTTGGTTGGGTAATCATTATTACACTGATTTTTTTTTACAGATGTGTAAATAGAAACTCAGAGAGTTTAATTAACTTGTCTATAGCATACAATAATGGAGTGACACATCTGGGATTAGAACTCAGGTCTCTTTCACTGTACTGTGTTACTTCTCATAATCAAGACACTTGGGATGTTTACAAAGAGATGTTTACAAAGAGAAGTATCCTATATAATAAAGAGGTAATATGCAAATTGACCATCACTCCAACACACAAGATGGCTGTCCCATGTGGTCAAAGATGGCTGCCACAAGATGGCCGGCAGGGGAAGGCAGTTGTGGGCAATCAGGCCAGCAGGAAAAGGCAGTTGGAAAGGACCAGGCCTTCAAGCGAGAATAGTTGGGAGCTATCAGGCCTGTAGGGAAGAGCAGTTAGGGATGACTGGGACAGCAGAGGAGGGCAGTTAGGGGTGATCGGGCCTGCAGGGGAGGACTGTTGGGGGTGACCAGGCCTGCAGGGGAGGACAGTTATGTGCAACCAAGCTGTCAGGGGATCAGTTAGACATTGATCAAACTGGCAGGAGAGTGGTTAGGGGCTGATCAAGCTCTCTGGCAGAAGCGGTTAGGGGAAATCAGGCAGGCAGGCAGGCAGGCAGGAAAGTGGTTGGGAGCCAGCAGTCCTGGATTGTGAGAGGGATGTCCGATTGCCTGTGTAGGCCCAATCCTGATGGAATCAGGCTTATACGGGCAATCGGACACCCCTCGAGGGGTCCCAGATTGGAGAAGGTGCAGGCTGGGCTGAGGGACACCAACGCCCATGCATGAATTTCATGCACAGAGCCTCTAGTAAATCATAAACGACCATTTATAACAAGGAAAGGAATGACTGTGTCAATAAAAGTTTTATACTTTACTGTAAAAATATATTAAGGTCCACAGTGGGAATTTGCTCTAAATGGTTTATACTCAAGAGTACCCATTTCTTTATTGTGCTGAGACTTAAACAAGAAGAAGAGTGAAGTAACGCATCTTGATGCCTCTTACTGGCTGAACACTTAACCTAAACTAATGTATTTATTTTGTAAAAATCCTGAGTGGTAAGTGTTATAAATACTATTTATAAATGAGGGAATTCTGGCTGAAAATGTCAAGAATAGTAACCAAGTCCACGCAGCTAGTGAGTACTGAACTCTAAATTCAAACCCAGGGCTCTTGGATCACAAGGCAACTTGACTTATTCTTACTACAATGACACTTGCCTCCCTCAAACATCAGTGAAGAAAAAAATTACAAGTGAGTCCTGAATTTGCTCTGGGACTGAAAGAAATGATAAAGAGTAGGATGAAAACAGGTAAGTTTGGAGTAAATAAAGAATGGAAAATGTGAATGTTAATGGTACAATTAAAATTTTTTTTTTCAAATGGCACTTTTAATAAAGCAAAGGGAAGTTGCGCAAATTTAATATAAATGAAAGCAAGTAGAAAATTAAATATAGTGCTGTGGAGACTGGGAAAGGAGTAAATATTGTGACCTAAGTAATCATGGATAGATTAGTGGAAGTAGTCGTGAAAGAAAAGTGAGGTGCATCAGCTAGAGGGAAAAGATTGTGCATCTTAAGTATAAGCAACGATATGAAAATTCATGGCATCTTTTGAGAAGCAAGTTTTAGTTGTGCTTGGAAATGAAGGTTTGGGAACAGAAAGGAGATAAGGTATAACTATTTCAAGGTATGAAATATCCTCCGGAATTTGTTATGTAATTAGAAGTGCTTTTATGTAGTCACTTGATGGCTAGAGTAGGGAAAGATGTAGACCATCAGGTATCAGTGGAGGACTAGTGCATTGATCTGGGTGAGAGGTAACGAATGCTTCTAATGGATAGTGGGTAGCAAAATAGGGATTTGATTCAATTTTTCAAAAAGAATGAGTGAGTTTTTTTGTTGTTGTTTCTTTGTCTTTTATGTTTTATTTTGTTTAGGCACCACATGTGGGAGAATGAGCATGGGAACAAAGACAAAATCTTAAGAAGTATGCTAAAGACAACTGAAGGAAGGAAGCCACATCAAGAAAATAATGAGTTATATAACTAATGGGATGAACAAGAAGAACAAATTTAGTTGAAAAAAAATGCCCTATCACTATTATAATTAGCTAGAGGCCCAATGCACAAAATTATGCAATAGTAGGCCTTCCTTCTCCCAGCTGCTGGCATCGGCTTCCCTCTAGCACCTAGGACCTGGGCTTCGCTTGCAGCCCCGACTTAGCCTGGAAGGACGTCTGGTCTAATTAGCACATTATGCTTTTATTATTATAGACTAATGGCCCAGTGCATGAAATTCATGCATGGGTGAGGTGTCCCTCAGTCTGGACTGCACCCTCTCCAATCTGGGACCCCTCGGGGGATGTCCGACTACCAGAGAACATCCCTGTCAGACATCCCTCTCACAATCCAGCAGTCAGACATCCCTCTCACAATCCAGGACCCCTGGCTCCTAACGGCTCACCTGCCTGCTGGCCTGCTTACCCCCAATTGCCCCACTCTCACTGTCCTGATGGCCCCCAAATGTTCTCCCTGCCCGGCCTAATGGCCTTCAACTATCATCCCCAGCTGGCCTCATGGCCCCCAACTGCCCTCCCGAGCCAGAGGCCCCCTGCAGCTAAGCACAGAACACTTGCCTCATCACCAGGGCAACGATGCGAGCATTCTCCTCCTAGCCTGGCCAGAGGCCCTTCCTCCGCAGCCAGGGTGGAATGCTTGCCCCATTGCTGTGGTGAAGAAGCAAGCATTCTGCCAGGCCACTCATGCTAGTCGCTCTCAGTGGCCACCACCCTGGGATTGGGGGATTCTGGTGGGGCTGAGAGGACTGAGTGCCACCATCTTGTGGCTATGGGCACTGCCATCTTTGTGGTAGAGTGATGGTCAATTTGCATATTCCCTCTTTATTAGATAGTATATGCTCAGTGAAAGCAATCAAGTTTTTACTATATCTCTATGCCACCTATACTTTAATTAATATTGTCTTTATTACCTCTACTTTTACATATTTAAAATGACCTGTGTATATTACTATGAGTAGAATGTCCATATTTTTTCATTCATTTTAATATAAATATGTAAAGTGGTTGTCACAAGGATAGCAAAAATTAAAAAAAAGATTCCAAAATCCCCAGGTAAGTGTTTCTGTTGCAAACATTTCAATTTTCCTGTCTACATGAGGGAAAAGAAATAAAGCAGAGCCCCAGGTAGAAGAACTCCTGAGCCTCCAGGTCCAACTATTGATGTCACCTGATCAGGATGAGGATCCCAGCAGACCTCAAAAGCCCCCTTGTCATTCTCACACTATGATTACCCTTCCAACTAGTTGTCTTCCAACAGTGTTGAGGACTCTGGTTTTCCATTACTCTGCCGCCTCTTGGGTAAGTCAGCACTGTGGGTGCTGGAGGGTTTTCCCTTAAAAATGAAATATCCACTTTACCATCCCCCTAGGTTTCTCAGCAGGCTTGTAGGCTGTCTGAATCTCTTCTTTTACTTTTTTAAATATGTTTTTATTGATTTCAGAAAGAGGAAAAGAAATAGATACACCAATGGTGAGAGAGAATCATTGATCAGCTGCCTCCTGCACACCCTTATTGGGGATGGAGCCTGCCACCTGGGCATGTGCCCTGACTGGGAATCAAATCCTAATGTCCTTGTTCATGGGTTGACATTCAACAACTGAGACAAACCTGCCTGGCTGATTATCTTCTTAAAATGATTTAAATATTGTCCTGGGTATTACAAAGTCATACATACATAAAAACAATGGTTAAAACTGTTAAAATGTCTAAACTCAGAAGGAAAGTGGTGCTATGCTTTTAAAGGAGAAGTAATCATAGACAAAGCACTACTTTTGCTAATGCATGTCCCCTGTTAAGAACTTCATATTCTAAGGAAACATTTAGGAATAGGTTTACAATCTTATATTGAGTAGCTTTTAAAACTCTTGTAGTTTCCTGTTTATTCATCATTTACAAAACAACTGGAAGTTGTTTAAACAGTAACAGCTGTTTTAAGAAGTTTAAGTAAAAACTTCAATTCTCGATTTAGGTATTGGTTGATTTTATAATTATGAGTAGGACAATGATTATTTTCATTTCCTAGTTATCCAATGGGAAGAGAGACAAACTTAAATAACAATTTTCTCTTGTTAACACAAGGCCTTCCTCACTCCTGGGATAGCAATGGCTGGAATTAAAGGCCTTGTACTTACGGCAAAAACCCTCACTGTTTCACTAGAGAGGGCTTTAGGAGGTCGGTGAACAT
Source organism: Pipistrellus kuhlii (assembly GCF_014108245.1). Classification (NCBI taxonomy): domain Eukaryota; kingdom Metazoa; phylum Chordata; class Mammalia; order Chiroptera; family Vespertilionidae; genus Pipistrellus; species Pipistrellus kuhlii. The sequence continues at coordinate 35,464,648 of NW_023425551.1, read as the reverse complement.
CCTCAAATTATATGTAAATTATTTGACACACATTTTTCTGAAATTAGAATATATGCTTTCATCAGAATTGCAAATTGACCTATAAGTAATATACACATTTGCAAATTTGGAGAGGGAATGAGAGGGAGAACAAAACTGCTCTTTTCAGATTATTTTCTACAAGCCTAATTCCCTTCTGAATATGATGGTGTATGAAGTCAGATTTTGAAATATAGCAATGCGAAATATTGTAGCTTCATAACACAGTAGGTTGATTTATTTATTAGTTTGATTGATTTCAGAGAGGAAGGGAGAGGGAGAGAGAGAGATAGAAACATCAATGATGAGAGAGAATCATTGACCAGCTGTCTCCCGCACGCCCCACGCTAAGGATGGAGCCCACCCTGGCATGAGCCCTGACTGGGAATTGAACCTTGACCTCCTGGTTCAAAGATCGATGCTCATCCCATAGCCATGCCATCCAAGTCATATACTATGTTGAGTTGGAATTTATTTTATTTTCTGTAAGATTTAGAAGAGCATCTTTTCCCATTAGAGAACTATATGCACACTTTGCCTAAGTAGTATATTCCAGGATAGCCCTGTGAGAATTGTATTTAAGTTGATGTTATCATGTCCATCCTGTTCTCTATAGTTAATAAAATAAAATGGAGTACTCATTTTTCTTATTTTATTCACTATTTTTCACAGTTTTCTCAAGGGCACTCAAAAGTCCTAAAAAAAATGGTATTGGAATACTGGTATTAGATCAGTGGAACGTGGTCTTTAGAGACCCTCCATAGGACATGAATATTATCAAGTGTCCTTGAGTCAGTCATCACATTTAAATGAATGTAAGATTAATGTGCCACTGCTTTCCCTATTAGTAACATAATCAAGAACTGATTGCAATATTAAGAGAATAGAAATTTAGGGTTGTTTTTTTTTTTTTTTTTTTTTTTGTAGGATAACTGCAAATTGTTTTGATTCTAAGATTTCTTTCCCTGGAGAATTCTGCTCATGCTTTTTCTATCTCTTTTGCTATATGATGATTGAGTTCATCACCTCAAAAGCAATTTGACCTTTGCCACCTTCACCTGCAATTGCCATTGGCCCCAAACTCAAGCAGGAAACAGAAGCAAGAGATGCACTGTAGAAAAAGCAGTGAACTGTGAATTTTTCTTATCATTTGATGGAGACCTCTCTTGCTGTTCTAGTGACCTTCCCCCCCATTATAAACTCTATTATAATGTTCCTTAAAAAACTTTCAAAGCATTTCATCTATGCTAGTTATGAGTTTCCTATATTGTAAAGTAGAATAACAAATAATACATTGATTTCTATTATTTCTGACATTCCTAAAACACTCAATATTTGACTTTTATGAATTTGCTATAAAATATCCAATTTATATGAACCAGGGTATTATTTTATATAAAATTACATCCTCTTAAATTGAAATTTATGGAGAGTAATAATTTTTAAAGTTTTGAAATCCTGACCTTTGTTATAGCCATCATATTGATTTATGGGCCTCCAGTTTCTTCCTTCTCTATCTACCCACCAAACAGCTGCCAAACTGAACATCATAAAGCCACTTTGATTCTGACTCTACTGCTCACAGCCCTCCAGGTTGCTGGTACCATCAAAGTAAAGTGAAAACTTAGAACAATATCTAAGACTTCCCGATTTGACCCTATCCTAAAGCCTTTCTCTCATTACTCTCCTTGGCTCTATACCTTCCATCCACAGCTCTGTATTGTTTCTGATAAATGCCTGTGCATATCTGTCCATTTCATCTCAATTGCCCTCTTGCTCACAACGAATTGTAGCTTTCACCTTTTCTCCCGACCACAAGTAATTTCTCCTTTTCCTTTAAATGTAATACTTGCCAACTATTTGCATTTATGGTACCTCCGCATCAATTAGATATGGGTATACTGTCATAGATCCCTAGCTAAACTCTGTACTCTTTGAGGTCAGAGCTGTGTTTACTTTCTTTGCATTGTCAGTAGAATCTTTCAGAATGCTTGAATACTGTAGTTTCCAAAACAACATGTGCTCAAAGAAAAAGTCAAGTGTAATGTGACTTACTATGTTTCAGTGGTGAATAATGACCACTGAATGGTTAATTTATTCATTAATTCTATGAGGTTATGAGGTGCCCAATATGTCCTAGGAATTGTTTTCTGCCTAAGTACTGGTTTTCATTTCCACGTCAAATTCCTTAATAGATTCGGAACTGGCCCTGAGGCAGATTTTATTTAGAATTCCTGACTTACATGCTTCTATGCTTTCTAGGTCTTTTGCTATAGTTGCTGCCATCTTTTGATATTTTGCTAAATTAAGCTAGATCCACCTTCAAATCTATAACTTGGAAAATTGCTATTATGGAAAATGCCTATCTTCTAGAAATCCTTCCACATATGTTACTTTCTATCTTTTTCTTTATTAAAAATGTATTTTATTGATTTTTTTACAGAGAGGAAGGGAGAGGAATAGAGTGAGAAACATCAATGAGAAAGAAACACCAATCAGTTGCCTCCTGCACATATTCTCATGGGTATGTGTCTGCAACCAAGCTACATGCCCTTGACTGGAATCGAACCTGGGACCCTTGAGTCCACAGACTGACACTCTATCCACTGAGCCAAACCAGTTAGGGCACTTTCTATCTTTTAACAGTGAATATCTTATAACAGTGAATATTGTTGGCCACTGATATTGTCTGGCATGGTATTTGAATTATCTGTCTTCCTCTGGAACAAATGGCTTGCAGGAGACTAATATCCCTCTATTAGTTTCTCTGATTCTAACCACATGGCAATCATAATTTAATCTGCTCCTTCCTATAGGAACTTTAGGTATGGTATGCTATTTACTTAGATCATTCACTGCAATTTTATAAAAATATGTATGCCTTCAGAATTAGAATTTACTGAGAATTGGGATTCAGAGCTTCCTGACATAGGTAAAACCTGTTTTAACATAAGCTTTGTTTCAATGTGCTCACAGATTTTGTTTGTTTCAAAAACAAGTCTTCAGCAGATGCTGCATTTGTTAACAGCATCAGAGAAACTGGTGTATGGTACATTCTTAATATACATTACTGAATCAATGAAATTTGGTGTTTTTGTGCATTAAACAACAATGAGAACAAAGAATACATGAGAGTGGGACTCTTTTTGTGTGTGATTATCTCTGTGTGTGAGTGTTTGCATGTCTCCTTTAGTTGTAAGATTGTACTAAAATCTGTGGCTCTTCTGGGGTTTTGGCTTCCACTTTTATTGAAATATTGATGTCTATTCCTGCCTCTATGTATGCATTTCACCTATCTGGGCTTTTCTTAACTTCAAAATTAGGGGACTTGATTTAAACAACCTCTAATTTTTCTTGTAGCTCTATAATCTGACAATTCATAGATTAGGTGTCCTTATCTTAGTCTATTCCTTTGTCATAGTTACTTTTGGATGCATTTTATATTTCTTCTTTCCACAGGATAGTGCAGTACTATATATATATATATATATATATATATATATATATATATATATATATATAGACACTGATTTAAAAATATTCTGCTAAGTAAATGTAATGATTTATGAATAATGTGACTTTTGTTTTTACAATTTCTTATTTCAAAATTTGCTTTGAAAGTAGATCATTAACATACTGTTCTTACCAGTTAGCTACTTGAATGAGGAAAGGCAGACGCTAATGATAAAATGACCTCATTAAAGTGGGATTTGGCTTTACTCTGAATGTCAAGTGTATAGATTCAGGCTTAAAGTAAATCTGGGCCTTTGGCGGTTGCAATATCTATGATTTTGCTCATCCCTCTGGATCTTTTTCCTTCTCTGTACTCTGTACTATTATTTATTTCCTCACAGCTTTGCATAGCTTAATTATGAGCTCCTCAAAGATATGAATCATGTGCATATTTTAATTAAAGCTTTCAATAAGTTCAAGATGCTGCTATAGAATAGCAATTATTCAAAAATAATATGAGTTGTATCAATTAACTTTAAACTTTTGATTAGCAATCCATTTGTAGGAGTTCCATTGCTGGTAACCAAAATCCAGAAATCTTGTAAAATTTTGCCATTTAATATGCCCGCCCCCCCCCCCCCCCCCCACACACACACACATACACACATTATTTTGGCTCTGTTTCTTAGCAACAGGCCTGGAGACTTTGTCTTTCTTTTATGTCTTTAGATATATTATCATTTGTCTTTTGGCCATGATTCACAGCAATGGTAATGAGTTACAAATCCCACCCCCACCTCCCACACACTAAATTTCCTGGAAGGTCTTTCCTGATCCTGGTAATCTCCCACTCCCTCATATATATCTAAGGCAGGCAAAAAAGTGTTTCCTTTTAAAAGGTTGGCTTGTATTGTGGGACATTAATTGCTCTCAGATAGACAATACCAAGGAGGACAAGATTTCACTAAAAAGAACTCTACCAAAATCTTTTAAGGCAAGATATTTTTCTCAGTTTAGTTCACTAATATTTACCAAGCTCCTAGAGCTGAGCTCACACATATTAGACACTTGATATATACCAGTCAGTAACCTGATAGTTTTCTACCAGTGACCTTACATTTCCATTTCCTGTAGTTCCCTAGCATGTGCTTTGGAAGATAGGCACAAGCAAAAAGACTTGTGTCTATCAACCCACTGTGAATGAATCTTTGCCTGGATCCCACACACAGCCAGATACACATTTTGAGATATATTACAGTTGAAATATTCAAATTTATCATGCATGCAATTAATTGCATTGCAGGTAATTAACCAAATAAATTAGCTTTTGAATAGTACATTTATAATGATGACTAGAGGCCCAGTGCATGAATTCATGCACCAGTGGGGCCAAAACTGGCTCTCTGACATCCCCCAAGGAATCCCGGATTGTGACAGGGTGCAGGCCAGGTTGAGAAACCCCACCGGTGCACAATCAGGCCCAGGGAGGGACTCAGGAGGTTAGCCAGCCAGGGAGGAACAGTGGGAGTGTTCCAGGGAGTGTCCAGCCCATCTCGATCAGTCTGATTGGCAGGACCCCAGCAGCAAACTAACCTACTGGACAGAGTGTCTGGCCTCTAGTGGTCAGTGCACTTCAGAGTGACCAGCTGACATATTACATTTTGATTGCTTGAATGGACGACTGTACACTTAGCATATTAGGCTTTTATTATATAGGATTCTAAACTATCTGATGAAAGTCAATAATGGGATCTGAGCTAGATTTCAGAAGAAAGTGCAATCAAGTACTTGAACAATATAAAAACTTTTCCCACCTGTTTTCTGTCATCCATGAGCATCTTCCATAGCAGCTCTTTCTAATCCCCACTCCTTCCAAACTTTGGTCCACAGAAGTCTTTATGGTCAAGAAAAGTGCCAGAATTTTTATGTTATAGCTTTAGCCATTTGAAAATTTATCCTGTTTGCTTGGAATCATCAGGGGAATATCATTTCAATTCTCAAAATACACTTTTCAAACACTTAAAAGTACAATTCTCATAGAAGTATAGAATAAATGTGTCAAAATGTACTAAGCTTTTTAATAAGAAACCAGCATAAAAGTAAGATTGCTTTTAAAAGTTTAAGAAAAACCAAAACATGTCTATTCAAAGTATTTCTTTTCTATTCAGGGATCAAGGTACAATTCATCTCTTTCCCTGGATGAAATTTCTTATTGTTGTTATTCTGGTTTATTCCATGTTGTGTATTAGGTATTTTGAAAATGGTTTGAATGATCATTAGGGCCAGAAATTGTATGCTGAAGTAAGATTTCTAAATCGTATACAGAAGTAATTGATATTCTACCAGAAATTAAAAAAAATAAAAAAAGTAAAACATCAGGGTGAAATCATTAGCATGTTTACTTCTCTATTTGCATCTCAAAGCATATTTGCATTGCTGTGTGATATGAAGCATTTACAGCACTATCAATGTTATCCAAATAAAGTTGCCTTTACAGAGTTGTTAAATCTTTAATCTATATCAATCAAATGCATATAGAACTAGAAAATTACAGAACCCTTGGCTAGTCCCACTGGATAATGCTCTAGTGTGACATTGACTAGACATGCAATTATCTTTAGCCTATTTCCATATTATGGATATTTTCAAACAATATCATGAAGATTCTCTTTATTTACATGGTGAGGGAGGATTAAATGAGAAAATGTGAAGAAAATGTTTACTGTAGTCTTTGGCACAGAACAATTCATAATAAGGTTTAATTATTTTACACAGTCTATTCCTATTATCCTATCTAACAAAGAGGGAATATGCTAATTGACTGCCATTCCCTCACAAAGATGGAAGTGCCAACAGCCAATAAGGAGTGAATATGCTAATTGGCTGTCACACCCTCAACGATGGCAGCACCACGGCCACTAGATGGCAGTGCCCAGTCCCCTCAGCCCTGCTGACAGGGCAGGAGAGCAGCATGGCCAGGCCCACCCCCAGGCAGGTCTAGCTGCTCCACATGCCTGCCTCTGGAGTCCCCCTCTGCCCCAGCCACCCAGGTGTGGACCGAGGCACAGGTAAGCCTCAGAGGGCAGCTGCCCAACTGCCCAGGGTTGGCCCAAGGTGCAGGCAAGTCTCAGATGGTGGCTGTCCAGTCTCCCAGTGACACCCAAAGCTCAGGTAACCAGGGCTGGCAGAGATTTGTGCTGCTGCCACTGCCAGCATCACCTCCCCTGATCACTGGGTCACCTCTCGCCCATGAGGGCTTCCAGACTGTGAGAAGGGGCAGACCAAGGTGAAGAACCCCCCACCCCCCTCTAGTACATAAGTATTCATGCACTGGGCCTCTAGTTATATTATAAAAATAGAATCTCTGAGTTTATGAGATGTTTCTTGATCTTTTATATTAATGTATATTAAATCTCTTTAGAGTAGAATATTTTCCCCCCTGCATTTTCTTCATTTTTATATATCAACAGTACAACAATTGAAATTTCTTTTGAGAGCCAAATTTTTAAACTTAAACTTCTTCTAACACCACTTCTTCAAAATAGACTTGCCCAGGCTGTGGTATTTTGTGGAAGAGCCACACTCAAGGGGCCAAAGAGCCTCAGGTGGCTGGCAAGCTACAGTTTGCCAACCAGGGCCCTAACTGGGTTGGCTCAGTAGATAGAGCATTGGCCTGCAGACTCAAGGGTCCCAGGGTCCCAGGTTCTATTCTGGTCAAGGGCATGTACCTTGGTTGCAGGCACATCCCCAGTAGTGGGTGTGCAGGAGGCAGCCGATCAATGTTTCTCTCTCATCAATGTTTCTAACTCTCTCTCCCTCTCCCTTCCTTTCTGTAAAAAATCAATAAAATGTATTTTTTTAAAAAGCTATATTTAGTTTTGATGACATGACTTAAATGGTTCTGTTTGCTAGAGGGATTTTTAAGCCTGTCTTATCTTTGTTGTAAATTTGTTGAAAAAATGAATAAATCACAATAAAAAAAATAAACAAAAAAACTTCAGTTCCATGCTCAGGTGGTCTTGGTGGATGCTCTCTAAAGGAAAAGTCTTCCAGTGGGAATAATCTACTGAGGAAGGCAAGCTAACCAATGGGCATCTGAGAGATTCATTGTTACTATTTTAGTCAGGGATCAAGGCACAATGCATCTCTTCCCCTGGGTGAAATTTCTTATTATTGTTATTCTGGTTTACTCCACAATTGTATATCAGGTATTTTGAAAATGGTTAAAATTAAATTTATAGCCAGAAATTGTCAAACTGTAGTCTGAGGTCCAAATCCTCCCTACTGCCTGTTTTTTACATTTGGGAACTAAGAATGGCTTTTACATTTTGATAGTTGAAAATAATATTTTGCAGCATATAGGCTATTGTATGTGACTCTTCAATAAAGGTTTATTGGAACACAGCCAGGCTTATTCATTTATATGGTGCCTATGACTGCTTTTGTGTTACATTGGCAGGGTTGAATAGTTCTAACAGAGACCATACTACCCTAAAGCCTAAAATATTTACTATCTGGTTTTGCTGAATAAAGTTTGCTGACCTCTGTCTTGGGCCATATGTTTCAAAATACAGCAAGATTAAGACAGACTAAAGGCAATAGCAATAATACAGGAAGAATGCAGCGTAGGAGAACATTGGCCCTGTGACACTGTTTCTGGAGTTATAAACTGAACATGACATTAGGTGGCTACCTTTTCTGAGAGAGATGAACAAATTTGTTTTGGTTTTGGAGAAACTGATTTTACTATAAACTAAGACATGTTGAGAATTTTGTATGCAAAAATATCAGACAGTTTTTGTGCTGATAAAGTGGAATATGATGACCACCGATGAGAATAAAAGACTAGACCAGCCCAGCACCAGCTTTATCATCAGTTTTCTCCATGGCTTCAGTAGAAAGCTAAATAGCGGTCTAAAATGCAAAATTCCAGGGCTTAATTTGAGTTTCCAAACACGTGGGACATATAAATGAAAATGAATGTGGGTGTAAAGAAAAGGTGATGGGAAAAATAAATAAGTAGTTACTCAGAAACAGCAAAATAAGAGGACATTTGTAAATGTTCAGTTTATGGTTCTAGCTGCCGTGAATGCCCAAATGCAATCCAGGTTTTACGTGTGTATAATTTTTCAGAGTATTTATTAATAACTAAAGGCCCAGTGCACAAAATTCTGTACTGGTAAGGTCTCTAGCAGCTTCCTGCTACTGGCTGGGTATTCCTTCTCTTCCCCTGGCTGCCTGCCAGTGCCGGGATCTCCCTCCCTATCCCTGGCCAGCCCACGCCCTGGTCAAACTCCCCAAAGAACTCTAGTCAAGGGAACAATTTGCATGCTACACTTTTATTATATAGGACTAGAGACCAGGTGCACAGTTTTGTGCACCAGTGGGTTCCTCAGCCTGGCCCTCTCACAATTTGACACCCCTCAGGGGATGTCAGATTGTCAGAACTGGGATCCCAACATCCCCGAGGAATGTGGTAGTGTGTCTGGTGACTGTCAGTCAGCTGAGCAGCCCTCTGGCTGTGGGAGCAAACTCATCACCAGGGGGCAGCTCCTGCATTGAGCATCTTCCCCCTGGTGGTCAGTGCACATCATAGCGACCAGTCAAAAGGTCGTTCAGTCACTAAGGCTTTTATATAGATAGATGCCCCTTCTGATGGGAAAGGGAAAGTGATGTAAATAACTTTAGAAATATGAATTCGGAATGGATATTATATAGCTTAAGATAGTAATAACTATAAACAATCACTATAGTTGAGTTGGTAAATTTGTTTCAGTTCAGGCTGTTGGTTAGGAAAAATAAAGTTATTTATTTGTATACCATAGCTCAACCAATAAGTAAATACATTGTAGATAATAAGAACAGATTTATCACTGTCCAAGAAAGCTGTTACAGATAACAAAAAAATTGGAAATGTTAAAATGAACTCTGTGGTGCTAGGTTAAAATTGGAGTCATCAATATAAACTCTTTTTACATAGGTAAATCAACTTATTGATAGATACATATAAAGATACATAGATAGAGTAAAATTAAGTTTGGCTCAGTGGATAGAGCATCAGCCTGTGGACTGAAAGGTCCCAGGTTCGATTCTGGTCAAGGATATGTACCTTGATTGCGGGCATATCCCCAGTGTGGGGTGTGCAGGAGGTGGCTGATCAATGTTTCTTTCTCATCAATTTTTCTAATTCTCCATCTCTGTTCCTTCCTCTCTGTAAAAAAAAAAACAATTAAAAATATATATTTACAGATGCATAGACACAGAAATAAATTGACTGATAGATAAAAATAGATGTATGCTGGAACCGGTTTGGCTCAGTGGATAGAGCGTCGCCCTGTGGACTGAAAGGTCTCAGGTTCGATTCCGGTCAAGGGCATGTACCTTGGTTGTGGGCACATCCCCAGGGGGAGGGGGGGGACGTGCAAGAGGCAGCTGATCGATGATTCTCTCTCATCGATGTTTCTAATTCTACCCCTCTCTCTTCCTCTCTGTAAAAAAATCAATAAAACATATATATAAAAAAATAGATGTATTTCCCTGGCAGGTGTTGTTCAGTGGTTAGAGTGTTGGCCTGTACACCATAGGGTCATGGGTCCAATTCCCAGTCAGGGGAATGTAATTTGGCTGCAGATTGCTTCTCTGACCCCAATCAGGGCATATGTGTCTCTCTCACATGGATCTCTATCTCTCTCTTTCTCTCTTTCTTTCTCTCTCTCATTCCCTCCCTTCTACTCTCTGAAAAGCAATTAAAAATATTCTAAGAGAGAATTCACACAAAAAAAAGCAAAACAAAAAGAGAAATCGATGTGTGTATGCATGAGTCAATATAACGTTGGTTTAAATATTTTATATCTCTATATATTTAGCTAGCTAGCTATTCCCTTGTTCTATTAACTAAAGAGGAGCTAGAAACAGTGAAGCTGTGTAACAATGAACACAACTATAACCCAGTTTTTTGTTTCTAAATATAATTCTTCATGAAAATAAATCAAAGCTCCTTGGAAAAATAGATGATCTTAGAAGTGAGGTAGGGGAAATGTAAGATGACCTACCCTGACCCTAAGGACGGGTTAAAAATTACATATGTAATATACTAGTGACCTAGTGCACAAAATCCATGCACATCAAAAGGGAATTAATTAGAGGAAATACTTTAATACTGCTATTTGCCCTTTCTCTATAATAGAAGTGTCAGGATGAAAGAAAATCAGTAAAATGTACATGAAAATACTATATGGATTTATTAATAAATAAACAATCACAACATGACATAACAACATCAAAGACATGATATAAAAACAACAAAAACATGATGTTAAACAATACTGAGGCAAACAATCATTTGTGAAAAGGCCGGGAGGCTCCCTCTCCCTCCTGTCAGGGTCCAGGGTGCAGGGGAATGGGATTCCTGGCTGGCAGGCTGCTGACAGCAAGCTCCAACAGCTGACTCTGTGAGGAATGGAGCTTGCTCTCCCTCCTGTCTGGGTCCAGTTTGAAGGCCAACCACGGCCCCAATCATGCAAGAACCAGAGTTCTGCCGCACCCCAGCTGGGGCCCGGTGATCCCTCCCACCACCACCGCACCCTGAGCAGGCCAGGAAGGAGCTCCCTCCTGCCAGCAGTCTGCTGTTCAGTCATCCGTTTGGTCATTTAGGTTGTGATAGCCCATAGCTTTTTATATATTAGGATAATTCTATCTAATAAAAGGGTAATATTCAAATTAACCATCACTCCATCACAAATATGGCGGTGCCCATAGCCACAAGATGGCAGCGCCCAGTCCTCTCAGCCCCTCTGCAGTCCCCCAGTCCCAGGGGTGAGGGGACGGCCTCTGAGAATGGGCAGAGTGAGTGGCCTGGTGGAATGCTTGTGTTGTTGCCCTGGCAATGAGGCAAGTGTTCCGCGCCAGCCGCAGAGAGTTTCTGGACAGCGGGTGCAGAGCCACGAGGTTCTGCAGAGAGCTACTGGCACACGAATTTATGCGCAGGGCTACTAGTTTCAATATATATATCGATAGAGAAAGGGAACATAAACTATCTTGAAAAAGAAGCTCCTAATAGTCAAAGGTGGAATACCTTAGACAACAAAATAAATAACAATGGTATTAAATTCTAGGTCCAAGAATGAAATAAAAAGTTATGAATCCATATGATAGCATAAATAAAAATAAATTGGAGGAGAACAAATATCCCCTACAGTAGAATTTCTGTAGTGGTGGAAGGAAAGTTGTAAGTGGAAAATCACCAATCCATTCATGGATGCAGAAATTAGTGGGAAAAAAGTTTAAGCAGAAAGAGACATTTATCTAGTCTCAAAGTATCACCTACAAAGTACTTGTTAATTAGGAAGGGGGCAAAAAGGCACTTTACAGGGCAACATTACAGTATCCCAGCATGCACCACTTTGCCAAGTGGTCAAGACAAACATTACCAACAATAAGACATATGAATATCATGTATCCCTGATATGATGCAATGATAAAGGCATGTGATCTCTGAGATATTTTGACCAAGAGAGCATAACTTTAATATAATCAACAGGAAACACCAGGAAAATCAAAATTGAGGAGAATTCTACAAAGTGATCAGTACTTTTCAAAAATGTAGTTTTTGAAAAAAAAAAAAATGGAAGTCTAAGGCATTGTGCCACATTAAACTTGGGAGTCATGCCAACAAAATGCATTGTGGGATCCTGGATTGGATCCTGGAAGAGAAAAAGCAGAAAAGTAGAAAAATAATGCAATTCACATAAATTTTAGATTTTATTTAATAGCATTGTATCAATGTTAATTTACTAGTTTTGATAATTATCCTGTGGTTAATCTAAACTGTTTGCATAAACATAAGCTAACCTGAAATGTATAGAGGAACTCTGTATATTATGTTTGCAATTCTGTGAATTTAAAATTCTCTACACATATTTTTAAATGCTCCCTTTTAACCAGTTTTTCTTTGTTCAAAAGGGCCTTAACTGTACTGAGGTGGGTAACAGTTATTCCTGGTTCCTTATTGAGCAAACAGAGAATGGGGAGACCAACCCCGATAACACATACTCTACTTCCTAAGCTTCCTGACACTTCCTATTTCCTGCAGGGGCAGACAGAGCCAAAAGAAAAAGATGAGCAGAAGTACAAAGTCAGAGCGGCTTATCTTCTTTTCATGCCCAGAAGGAAGAAGAAAAGGAAACTCTTAGAAATCAGAGGAGAGAAAAGCCGAATACACCATATTTCTCTTTAAAGAATAATAATTTTATTGCCAAAGGAATATTCTTCGAACAATAAAATATAGGCATTGCATTAAATAGCAAGTCAAACAAGACGTTTAGCATATTTATCATTTTATTCCTGTTCCTCATAGATGTTTCAATAGAATAAAAGCAAATAGCAATCTGATTCCCTCATGTAAGTGGAGGTGATGAGAATCACATTTCCTGTGATATTAATTAATGAAAGTTAGGTTCCCAAAGAACAGAGATGATAGGATTTTTAAATCATCTTAGACCATAGGCAGAAAGGTTTTTAATTTACATGTACATTTCAGACTACAAATTATCAATAGTTCCTTTACTTCATGATTTTTATCTGAATTCAGAATGGAAATGAATAAGCAGGAGAAGTATTTGCATTCTGACCTATGGCTATGATTATCAAGTACTTTAAGCAAAAGTAAAATTCACTAAGTTGTAATTAATGACAAATCTCCAACTAAATCACTGGCAAGTTCTTATCGTCTGAAGTGAATTGCTCATTTCCATCCAAGTCCCATAGCAAGAGTAACAAATTCTGAAACTTACTGCAGATCCCTGTCTCTGCATGATGGCAGCCACTGAGAAGTAAGAGTTAACTGTTGCCTTGCAGGAAGGTAAGCACAGCCTTTTTCAATTTACTTTTTCCCAAGAGAAGGCAAAACCCATGATTTTTAAATAAAATCTCTTTAGCCTGTGATTTCTTTCCCACAAGATTGCTAGTGCTATTTGGCATGTGTAGTCCTTGTTTCTCTTCCAATAGCAGAATAGGCAGCAGGAACACTAAAGTCATAGAATAAGAAGATGAGTGTCTGCCTCTAGCAGCAGACTATGTACTTGTTGGATACATTTTTAAAAACTCTTTGTTTAAATTAGAATGGATAGCCCTAGCCAGTTTTGCCCACTGGATAGAGCATAGGCCTGCGATTGAAGGGTCCCAAGTTTGGTTCCTGTCAAGTGCACAATCTCGGGTTGCAGGCTCAGTCCCCAGTAGGGGGCATGCAGGAGGCACAAATCAATGATTCTCTCTCACCATTAATGTTCCTTTCTGAAATCAATAAAGTATATTAAAAAAAAAAAGAGAAAAGAATGAATAATAAAGGCTTATTTGCTACTAGAGGCCCAATGCATGGATTTGTGCACATTGCAAGGAAATTAATAAGAAGGTGGCCTGTGGGGCAGGACTGGGTGAGAGGACTGGACATGTCCTACAGCCAACCTCTTGCAGTCCTTCCCTGGCTGGCCGCACTTGGGGTGGCCCCAAGGCTTGAAGGGCATCTGTGGAGTGAGTGGGTCCCTCTGGCAGGTGGGATCCCTTGGCTTGGCCTATAGGGATCAGGTCGAAATCAGCAGTCTGACATCCCCTGAGGGGTTCTGGAGTGCAAGAGGGCACTCTGCAAAGTCGCTGTCGCTCAGCACCTCCTGTGTTGAGCATCTTCCCCCTGGTGGTCAGTGTGTGTCATACCTACAGGCCAGTCAGCCAGTTGGTTGGTCAGCCAGTCACTTAGCCTTTTATATATATGTACAATATATATAGACTAGTGGCCCAGTGCACAAAATTCATGCACACTAAAAGGGAATTAATTAGAGGAAATGTTTTAATATTGCTACTTGCCCTTTCTCTATAATAGAAGTGTCAGAGATGAGAGAAAATTAGTAAAATGAATACTAAAATTTCCCTCCTGTCAGAGTCTGGGGCATGCTGCAGGACCCAGAGTCAAGTCCTCGCCCACCACCCGCACACGCTTCAAAAACACAGAGACCCAGACCTGGCCGACTCCACCTTGGTTAATCCCCTCTGGGTGGGGTGGGGAGCATCCTCAGATCCCCCAGCCCCGTGCTAGGGTGGAGTCATGGCCTGAGGTTCCCTGTCAAACCCTGCCGGGCGAGAGGCATGGCCTAAGGTTTCCCTGGCCTGGTACTGGGGTTGGGGGGTGCAGCCTGAAGTCTCCTGGCCTGGCACCAGGAAAGGGAGTGCAGTCTGCAGTCCCCCATCAAACCCCACCAGGCAGGGAGCACAACCTGAGGTCTCCTGAGCAAGTGCCAGGGCGGGTGGCATCACCTGAGGTCTCCCAGCCGGGATCCAGGGTGAGGGGCATGGCCTGACGTCCCTATCAAGCCCCATGGGGCGGGGGTGCAGGCTGAGGTCCCTCGTCCTAGGCAGGCACGATGCAGGCTCAGGTCTCTGCTGTTCAGTAGTGACTTTATGGTGTCCTGGCTAATTTGCATATTCCTCTATTATATGAATAGATTGGCACTTTAAGGATAATTTATACACTGAAGGATATAAAAATATAAGACAACAGAGAGGAAAGAGCCTGAGCTCACCTCCTCCATGGACACACAAAATCTACAATGACATACAGAACAGCTAGAGCTGAGGATGAACTGCAGACTAGCGGTACAGGTTTTCTGCCACCAAGGATAAAAAAAAACACACAAAAAAAACTACTCTGAGATGGGTAGGAGGGGCAAAGAAATGGTCCAATCAGGACGCAAACCCAGTGTGTGGCAACCCGCCAGTGGGAGGGATAACATAACTCCGGAGAAGTGGGTTCTGAGACATATGGTAGGCTCCCCAGGCGGGGGCACCTGGACCAGGAAGAGGAGCCTCCATATATTTGACTTTAAAAATCAGCAGTGCTTACATGCAGGAGAACCAAGAACTGTAGGAAAAGAAGACTCCTCCATTAGAGGGCCCTCACCCAAACTCACTATTTCTAAGCACTCACATACCTACGAAGTTGTTTTCTGGGTATTTCTATGCCTTTGAACACACATACACCTGTGCATTTTCTTCACCTTCTCATGTTTTAGAATTGTCATCGACATTTGATAAAGTGTGGCCAAAAGATTGTTTTATCATGGGAAAAAGCGAATAGTAATCTTGAGTTGGGTTAAAGCAGATGCTTGCAAAGTCTTTGCTCATATTTCCAATTTGTGTACTCAGCCTGCTCTTCATGCTATGATTATGTCTCAGCCTTATAATCATGCCTCATCAATTCATGCTGGCTCAATGCATCCTTAGGGTGTTTCTTTTGTGAGCCTAACTTGCTATTGCCCTACTCCAACTGGATTTGGTAGCCTGCTGAGGTTCAGTTCTCTGCACACATCCTGCAAGAGCAACTGTCATTTTAGCATATTTGGATAAATATTGATCTTTTTGTTTGAAACAAAACTTTTATGCATTGGCAGTCAAATGTAGAATGTCTTAGAAGTAAAAAATTTCACTGAGAGGCAATGGCACTGATAGGATATCCTGACTTTAGTTTTTATTTTGCTAGTGGTTAATTTAAAAAATCCAAAAGGTCAACCATATCACCCCTCAGTTCCTTTAACAGTAAAAAAGAGGAAATCATATTAAATGGGAGCTAAAGCATCTCCTGTCTCTCAAAGGCAGTGGTTCTCAAATTGAGAATGCATCGGGATCACCTGTAGAGCTTCTAAAACCACAGATTGCTGAGCCCCTACCCCAGGCATTTGATTTGGTAGTTCAGGAGTGGGAACCATACATTTACATTTCTAACAAGTTTTCAGGCAATGGTGATGGTTTTCCAGACCCCGCTTTTTGCACCACTACTCTAGGAAATACTGGGCATTGGAGTTATGCTGTGTTCAATTTTTCATAATATACTAAGCAACATTTCCTGATTCTATAACTTTAGCATTTTCACAAGATTGCAGGTGTTGGGCACAACAGGATAGTGGTAAGTGTAAGGACTTTGATGTACTTATGCTTGAGGTTGAATCTCATTCATGTCTGTAAACGTCTTTAAACTCAATTTCTTCATTTCTATAATGAGAGTTGGACACGTTTCATAAAGATATTACACGTTAAATGCATGTAAACAAGTGCATTACATTTAGATTTCAATTCCTCCTGCATCACCTTCCTCCCTTTCTATACTTATTTTACTACAAAGTTCATCTGTCCACAATTCAGGTAGCTAATACAATAAGTTTAATTATTCCAATATTTAGTACATGTTTTTTTGTCCAGGCACATACAAGTGTTAGGGGGATGAGGGGATAATAAAATATAATGAAAGTAAAATAATGCAGACCATCTGTTCTCAGAAAGCTTCATTCTAATAGATTTCACAGAAGCACTGAAGAAGGATACAAAGCTCATCCCTGCATTTTTTAAGGCGGTGAGATGGAGTGTCAAACAAATACTGTACTAGTATCTTAGGGAAGATTCTGCTTTTGCTTATCTTTAAAATGAGTTTGAGTACCAACTAAGAAAGATCTTTTAGAGAGTGATAATGACAGAAGTAAAATAATAAAGACATAAATTACTATGTGTCTTTGCAATTCAAATATATCTAAATTTCAACATGGTTGATATATTTTTAAAAAATTCATTCCCAGCTGGAGTCACAGTTCGGGGTGGAGTTTACATGTTCCCCCCACGTGTGTGTGTGTGTGTGTGTGTGTGTGTGTGTGTGTATGGGTACTCTGGTTTCCTCCCACATTCCAAAGATCTACATGGTAGATGAGCTGGGGTGTCTACATTGTCCCAGTCCGGGTGAGTGTGGGAGTGTTTGGCCCTGAAATGGAAGGGCATCCTGTTCAGGAAGGTCCCCTCCTTGCACCCTGAGCTGCCAGGATAGGCTGCTCCCACCCAGGATCCTGAATTGAAATACAATACAAGGGTGAGAAATAATCATCTTACTTGTGTTTACTAATCTTTCTTTAATGTATGTATTACTCACTTTTATTTCAATGTTTAATATTAAAAGTGTTTTATAAGTTTGCTGATGTCTTTGTGACCAGAGATATGTCATAGGCACTTAACTGTTGTTTATATCATTGGGTCTGTGGCAAAATTGGTTTCCTTATATTTCATTTCACTTAAGTTGCAGTTGCCAAGAACCTATCCTGGAGGTTAAGTGAGGACCTACTGTGTGTGTATATATGTATGTATACGCTGTACATACAACATTGTGAAGCATGTGTATTTTAATTTCCTATCAATGTGTGACTTATAAAATAAGGACTTGTTTATGATTATAGGTGGGACATATTTTGTCAGGAATGCCTCTTGCTCTCCAAGCATTACCATATGATTGGCAGCTGAACATGGTCACTGGCTGGGAGCTCAGCTGGCACTGTTAGCTAGGGGTTGTGGCTCTTCTTCATGGGGACTTCTTCACATGACTGTCTTCACACCTGCATTCCAAGAATCAGTGTTACCAATGAAGGTGAAAGCAGCAGCAGACTTTTTTTAAGCTTGCTTTTGGGGTTTGAAACTCTAGCCATCTCTATAAAGTCGTTGTGCCTCAATTTCCTTATCGATAGAATGGACTAGTACACTTACTTCATAGAGACGATGTTAAGGTTAATCTATGTAGCTAGTGGACTGCATTTAGATTTTAGCTAAACAGCATCCCTTCTACCATAGTTTATTCAAAGATGTCATGGCCATCTATCACTACCACAGTGTGATGGAGAACAGCCGGTCTAGGTAAGGTGACAGGGATCTGAATGTGAAGAAATGTATAATGATGCTGAATACCTTACTTTCATCTTGGAACTGAAAAGAAGCAATTTTAAACCGTAGACTGTCATGAACATAATGGGTTCGTAATTAGCTGATTATTTTGACAGCATGGTGAGCATAGGATTGAGAAGGGTACAACTGAAGTTACAGAGACCAGTTTTAAGCTGTTGCGATTTTTTCTATGCCAGGACATAAGAAATAAACTGTGAGAGCAGTTGCTTGCAGTGAAGAAAATGACAGAATGTAGATATTTAGAAACTAGAGAAAGAGGTGGAAGAAAAAAGGGGTTTGTTTTAGCAGAACTCTCGGGAGGGCAGCCAGATGGCGAAGGAAGAGGAGGAGCTGTGAGAGGATGATGTATTTAATTTTGGACATTTGAGTTTAAAGGTGAATGGGACACTTCAGAGATGGTGGTACTATTTTAAGCTCAAACTTATTGTTGAATTTCTGCTTCATAGGCAGATGGGCCAGAAAGGAAATATAACTACCTGAAATAGTCTATTCTTTGTGGCTAGCTATAAGGTATATTCTTAAGAAAAGTTCACAAATTATGGAGTTAACTTTCTAAAAGTGATAAAAGAGTTAAACTACACCTTTAGAGTATCATAGTTTTAGGAAAACTCATAAATCTCTCACATGTCAAAATGGGTTGAAATTTGCTGTCTTTTAAATGATACATTAATTTATTGGAAAATACTTACTTAGCAACTACTGCAAGCTAGACATTATTCCATCATAAGGCAGATATAGCAATCAATGTAACAGAGAAAAACCCCTGCTTCCTTGAGTTTATAATCTAGGGCAGAGCATACACAATGGTATATCAGATGATGACAGGTGCTAAGGAAAAGAGTTTGATTTATGATTAGAGGACTGAATTTTAAATAAACAGCCAGAGAGAACAAAACTAAGGAAATGACATGAGACAATACTTGAATGAGGCAGGGAACTAAATTTACAGCAGATGAAAGTTTCAAAACAAAAAATAAATAAATAAATTAAACAAACTTATGGCATAGGAAGGAGAGTGTACAAGGTGATGGGGCATCAATGGGATAAGCCCATAAAAAGAGCATGCTACCATCTATATTATAAAGAGGTAATATGCAAATTAGGCTGGGACTCCTGACAGGGGTCCTCAAACTTTTTAAAGTGGGGGCCAGATCACGGTCCCTCAGAGGGCTGGAGGGCTGGACTATATGAACTACTAATTCCTACTGTAACACCTCGGCTGCGCTCACTGCCCAAAAAACCTGGCGGGCTGGATCAGACTCCTCTGCGGGCCGCATGTGGCCCGCGGGCTGTAGTTTGAAGACGCCTGCTAGGTCATGACCGGATAGGAGGAGGTTCCCCACGCAGGTGAAGCCCAGAGCAGAGAGGGAGACAGAGGCAGGGGGACCTGCCCGAGTCAGTGTGGTGGCTCAGGCGGCCCCAGAGCGGACACAGGCAGGGGAGGGCTGGGGGACACTGTGCGTCAGGCTCAGGTCCAGGCCCCCTGAGGGGAACCTCCTCCCACAGCAGGAGGTGGATTGCTTCCTCAGGTAATTTTCATTGGATGCTGGGGCTCTAGTGTTTGAATAACATTAAGGCCACTATGACTGGTGGGAGTGAGAGAGGGAGGTAATGAGATATGTGATGTCAGACAGGTAGTGAGGACACTTGGGTCTATCCATAGAGCCTGTACTTCAGTGCTGATAAGATGGGAAGGATTTGGACAGATGGAATAGAATACTGATATAGTCTGACTTCCATGAAGAACTGAAGGTTAAAGAAACAAATGCCTGATAAGCATTAGTTAGGCAAAAGAGCGAGTAAGAGCATCCAGGTAGAAGGAAAAGCATGCATGGAAAGAGTGAATCTTTCCCTTTAAAGGAATAATCATCATTGGTGGCTTCTTACCACTTCTTTTTTATTTTTAAGTAAATTTATTGGTGTGACATTGGTTAATAAAATTATATAGGTTTCAACTCTACCCAGCTACCCCTCTTCTGGCTATCTACCCCCATATTAAAACAACAACAACAAAAAAACAAAAAGCAAATATGTATTCACAAAGATATATGGACCCCTATGTTCACTGCAGCATTACTCAAGATGGCCAAGACATGGAAACAACCAAATGTTCTTTGACAGATGATTGAATAAAGAAGATGTGATATATTACCACGTAGTCATAAGAAAATATAAAATACTGCCATTTGTGAGAACATGGATGGAGATTGAGACTATTAATCACAACCAAGGTACATGACCTTGACAGGAATCGAACCTGGGACCTTCCAGTCCGCAGGCCAACGCTTTATCCATTGAACCAAACGGGTTAGGGCGAGCCAATTTTTTTTTTTTTTTTAAGTTTTAGAAGCTTTAATTTGAAGTCTTTGTGGCGTCAAACTAAACATTAAAATTAATAATGGAATAATTTGTTTTCTTTTTAAAATAAGCCACTTAAGTTCTTAAATGTACTTTTAAATAAATGAACAAACATTTTTCAGTAGTAATTTTTTAAAAATAAAGCTCTAGAAAAACTTTTATAATTACATGCTAATATTTTAATACCAATAGAAACCTTTGTTGTTGTTGTTTCTTGTGTATTAATACTATACATCTTAGAAAGATCCTTTCCTGTACTCTGTTGCAGAGGATCAACATTATGTCATGGAAGCTCTCTTTAAGTCAGTGTAAAATCAGAGTTGAAACAAATCCAAAATGAATATGCCAAAGAGATTAAATTTTAGGAAAGATGAAAAATACTGGAAGAACATATTGAATATTGACTTGTATATCATTCCTTGACTTTTATTTTTTATTGAAAACTCTATGATATTGATATACATAAATATTTTCTTTTTTATTTATAAGACAGCAAGGATGTTTCAGAATTCCCAATTATATTTGTTGTGAAGCAGAGTTTTCAATTTCCGTTTTTCATTAAAAATTTTTTATAGGTTTCTTGTAGCTATATTTTTAATCTTATGTTTCATTTAGGTATATTTGAAGTCACAAATATTTTTGAAGCAAATCCTAATAATGATAAGCTTAAACTTAAAGAGAATTTGTGTTATTTGGTGATTATTTTAGTAATCACTAAATTTATATTTCATAAATTTATACACACATACAGAAACACATGATGTATATTTTATATAGAAATAGGAATATGAGTGTCTATAGGACATTATGTGTATCAATTCTAGAAGACCATACAAATAACTATTAAACATGCTTACCCCTAGGAGAGGGGTAGTTTCACAGACTGGAACATAGAATTTTAACTGTATGCATTTTTTAGTATTTGAATTTTTTGTGTTTTACATATTACTGAAAGGAAATTTAGAAGCAGAAGAGGCAGTTTTAGGAGGAAAAGGGTCCCGGGGAGAGGAATGCATAGGGTAAAGGGCAGAGATAGCCCCAAGATGCCAGAATGCTTACCTTACTTTCACAGAGGATAGAGAAATGTCACAAGATATGGGAGAGAGGGGGGGTGGAACCAGATGAGCTATGGACTTTGAAACTGATACTCTGAAAAAGAAATGCCAATTGGGAAAGCACAGGGATAATCAATTAAGGAAGGGTCCAAGTAGAAAGGGTCATGCACAAAGAGCTACCAGCATATAAAAACCAGAGACAAGAAGACTTAGAAAGAAATTTAGATTATTCCCATTTCTAAAGAGAGAGCAGGTTTTTTCGATTTGGGGACCCCTTACCAGGAAGAGTTTGTATATGCTTCCAATAAACTTCTATATTTGTATTTAAAATCATTAAGTCTGTGAATTTATTCTTCAAACTTCATAGGACAAGAACCTTTACTAGAGAACATTTTAAAAATAGTTTTTTATTGTTTAAAGTTTTTATATGTCTCCTTCCCCCCCCCCCCCCCCCGTCCCCCATTGACCCCTCCCAGGCCACTCCCACCCCCCACTGCCCCAGGGTCCCTGTATATTGGTTATACTAATATGCATGCATATAAGCCCTTTGGTTGATCTCTTACCCCCCTGCCTCTGCTGGTAAAGACTAACCTCTCACTGAGGTGAGACAGTCCCTTCAGTGTTTTTCTGTCTCTGGATTTATTTTTGTTCATCAGTTTATGTTGTTCATTATATTCCAAAATGGGTGAGATCATGTGATATTTATCTTTCTCCAACTGGCTTATTTCGCTTAGCATAATGAATTTTTTGAAATATAAATAGCTGTATAAATTAGTTTTTATTTCATAATAATGACTTCAAAAGTTAGTGATATTAAACAGTTTATTTAGATCATAATTCTGTTAGGCATTTCTTTTGTTCTGAACCACACTCAGGTAATCTGGCTGGCCCTGCTCACCTGGCTAGTGATACAGAGCCTTATTCACATGACTATCAGCTGGTTGGCCATTGACTGTGGCCAGCGGGTAACAGGGACCACTTGGCACTCATATACAACAAGCTAGCCCATATTTCTCACAGAACAGCTGAGAGCCAAGAAAGAATAAAATGCCAAGCACAATCACTTTTCAAGTGACTGAATGATGTCTCACTAGAAACCAATCACAGAACAGAACAAAGTCAGATTTAGCTGGTTTTCAAAGTTGCATAACAAGGGTAGTGTTATAGGGATAGAATTAATCGCTGGCATTTTTGTGCTTATTCTGCACAAGAGCTTATAGATTATGTTACTTCATCTTATGTTCTAGAACTTTTATAGGTTAAAATATGTTTATAAATTTTTCTTCTTTACTTTATTTAAAAAATTTGTCTAAATTTCATGTATTCACTCCATCTTGCATATATATGCAAATAGATTAAACAGCAGAACAACCACACAACTGACCAACCAGTCGCTATGATGTGCGCTGACCACCATGGGGCTCATGTGGAACATAACATGTGTTGGCCGCAGCAGGATGGTGGAGCAGGTGAGCGGGGCACCAGACTAAAGCAGGGCACCAGTCACTGTAATCTGGCCAAGCCTCTGGTGGTTACTGAAAATTCTTTGCTCTCGTGTGCCATGGTCCTGCCCTGCACTCACACCTGCTGCTGGCACCTGGCCCTGCTTGCATCTGCATCCAATGCTGGAGCCACCATTTGCATAGCTTCCTGTGCACCGTGCTGGTCCCCACTCCCACTGCCACGGCTGTCACATGCTGACAGTGCTGGCCCAGCTCGCAGCACCCACTGATGGTGCAGAGCAATTGGGCCTGGTGCCATCAGCAGGTGTGAGCAGTGGCTGCAGGCCCAATCACCCCTGAGGGCTTCTCCACCTCCCCCTGCTCCTGAGGGTGACTGAAACAGCAGCCACCTCTCACACTCGCTGCGGCACCAACCTCAATTGCCTTGCACCATCAGTGGGTGCTGCAAGCGGGGCTGGCGCTGTCAGCACATGGGAGTGGTGGCAGCTGGAGGAGAGCTGCCAGCAGACAGGTGACTGGGGGCCGTGGTGGGAGGGGCCGGGCTGGGACATGGAACAAGGAGCGAGACCTGCCCCTGTGCCCATTGCAGCCTCACAGCCCACAGTTCCTTTCAAGGTGCATGAATTTGTGCACTGGGCCCCTGGTATATTAATAATTTTTGACAGTATGTTCTTGTTGAAACGTCCTCACTGTTTGTCTACTTGTTGCTTTAGTACTCTCCTCTGATCTTAAGCTGGAGGGCTTGTTGATATAAATTTACATTTCCTGTACAGCAATTTAACAGAATGACTCTAATAGCAAGGGAACCATAGCTCTGGGCAGTTCTAGCAGAGGAACTTCATTTCTGGGTAGTTTATTCTCTGTGTTAATGAGATGGTTGCCCTGGGAGCAAAGTTTCTACATTTAGCTTTATGATTGACCTGCCTTTCTGGCCAGCTACCATTATAGCTTTAGCTTCACAACTAAACTCAGCTTACTTTCTGGTGTATCAGGGAAAACCCCAACCACTGGGCAATCCTAGTTCTTCCTTATTCCATGAATGTTTTTGATTCTCTGCAGGTAGGATCATTTTAATTGTTGTATTCTTTGTCTGGCCTGTGGCCCCCCACCATGTCTGTAGACAGCTGTTCTCTAAATTAGGAAAAGTTAATGTAATCTTCCTAGGATGCCCTGTTTCCCAGGATGAAACACTGCTTTCACAGAAAATACAATGACAAGTTGATTCTCTGTATGACTCCAACATAGCCCTATCTGCACCATGCCAGTAAATATTGGAATGCCTCCTTTGATCAGGTTATTATTTTCTCTTCAGGTAATCTCATCTATACCTGTGACTTTAATCATATATGATTAAATCAATCATAAATCATTACATCCATTCAATAACCTGTTAGGGTTGCCGACGGGGGTAGGCATGAGGCCAAAAGTGGTAAAAGATTATAAATTTAGTAGGTCATCTGGATGCCAGATGGACTGAGCCCCCAAATGGCACAAGGGGCAAGTAGTCAAAGGTTTTAAAGGACTCTAGGCAGGAAAACCAAGATAGTGGCATAGGTAAACACCTGTACTTGCTGCCTCTCACAACCACATCAAAATTGCAACTAAGAGACAGAACAACTACTGTGTTTCCCCGAAAATAAGACATCCTCCGAAAATAAGACCTAGCGCAACTTTGGGAGAAAACATTAATATAAGACACTATCTTATTTTCGGGGAAACAGGGTATCATCCAGAACCATGGGAAAGTTGTCTGAGTGAAAATATACAACCAGAGAGGTGAAGAAAGGACATTGAGACTGGTAGGAGATACAGAGGCATGGAACAGGCTGGTACTCCGGTGTGCTGCTTTTTTAATTGGGATACAAACTCCCACTTGCTATGAACTCCATTCCAGGTGAGACTCTGGGGGACCCAGACATATAGGGGGAAAAACTGGACTGTCTGGCATTGGGGCAGGAAGCAAGGGCGGCTTTCTTTTATTTTATTTTTTATTTTTTATTTTTAAAATATATTTTATTGATTTTTTTACAGAGAGGAAGGGAGAGAGATAGAGAGCCAGAAACGTCAATGAGAGAGAAACATCGACCAGCTGCCTCCTGCACATCCCCCACTGGGGATGTGCCCGCAGGGCGGCTTTTTTTTTTAGATGAAGGTGCTGGCAGAGGTCATTGTTCCTGCACCACAACCTTTCTAGTACAGGGATGACTGGCAGCCATTGCTGTTTGCTCCACCCTGGTGATTCCCTGAGACCCCTCCCACCCAATTTACAACCCCACCCAAGATGTTTGCAGCAGATTTTGCATATAAATGGCCTGTCCTTTCTGAGCCTAAAACCTGTCAAACAGGCAGCAGCTGAGTCAGGGAACCCCAAAGCTATTAAAAGAAGGCCCAAGGCCAGCAGCAGCAGCCTGCCTTGCTCCACAGTTGGGCCTCCTCTAGGCACTTTCAAACCCAATACAAAGAAGAATCTGCAGATGTCTCTGTAGCTCCTGCTGGGTGGCCCCAGGCAGTGGCTGACTTTGCACCTCCTTGGAGAACCAAGAGCTAGTTTACCCAGTGGTCAGTGTGAGACCATACCAGATTACAACTCTTCACATCCATAAATGACACACTCAAAGGGCAGACTCAGTGAGCACCAAAGCCCCACTGAAGCAAGTCCTGTCCCATAAGGTTGTCTGCTGTGCAGCAGCTTTTCCATTGTAGACATAGCTGTTCCTCATAGCCAATTGGCCTGTATGTCAATTCCTCCCAAGACACCAATAGCAATCAAGGCTTAACTACAAGATTGCACACAGCCCACAAAGGGGAAAACCAAGAGTGTCTACCTCAGGTGATTGGTGAGGCAAAACCACCGGACCTGTAGGACAACTATCACACAAGGCCATTCTATCAACTCAAGGAGACTTAGTAGCTACCCAATACATAGAAAAACAAACAAACAAAACAAAACAAAACAAAAAAACCCACGGGGAAACATCCATAATGCAGAGACAAAAAAAAAAAAAAAATGTCACAAATAAAAGAAATGGAAAAAAGCAAAATACTGAATATAGAGTATAAAACCATAGTTATTGGGTTATTCAAAAATCTCCTAAAAACCTCTGAGGAACTTAGTGAGACCTCAAGAATCTTAGTGAGAATGCAAAAAAAACTGGAAAAGGACCAATCAGAAATTAAACATACTCTAACTGAAATAAATAATACTACACAGAAATTCAAAAGTAGACTAGAGGATCCCAAGAATCAAGTCAAAGATTTGAAACACGAAGAAGCAAAAAAAAAAAAAAACACACACAAAAAAAAACACAAACAGCCAGTCAGAAGAGTCAAAAGAAAAAAGAATCCAAAAGTATGAAGATAGTGTAAGGAGCCTCTGGGACAACTTCAAGCATACCAACATCTGAATTATGGGGATGCCAAAAGAAGAGAGCAAGATATTGATAACCTATTTGAAGAAATAATGACAGAAAACTTCCCCTACTTGGTGAAAGAAATAGACTTACAAGTCCAGGAAGCACAGAGAAACCCAAACAAGAGGCATCCAAAGAGGACCACCTGTTGGGACTAATGGCCATTCTGTAGTTCTAGATTAACTGTGTTGTTCCAAGCTGATGATGGGAGATGGCTTATTGTTATACTACCCGTGACCTTGTAAAGCATAAAGGGGGTTGGGCAATTAGTGGGGTGTGTAGAGTGATAGAACATGTGACCACGATGGGGGAAGGAGCTACCTTAGAAAAAGGTAGAATATAAGTACAGAAAAGAAGGGAGGCTTGATTTGCCTAGGCCATAGAGTGTCTGCCTTTTTGAGAAATATAGCTCCCTTTTTCTTTTTATAAGCTCGAGTGATTTTTGCCTGATTCCATGTCTTAACTGATATAGGGATGGTGGTATACATTGAAGAGGAGAGGAAAAGGCAGAGCCAGCAATGCCTAGCTAAGGTTGGACTGGTCTGCTTAGGAGGGAATGGGTAAGGCTGAGTGTTTGTTTGGCATGAGTGAGGTGAGAGAATTTCTTACAGGAGTAGGAGAAGAGGATTAGAATAATATGAGAAGTCTGAATTCTTCCAATTCTGAATTGTCTCAAACATATAACCTATTGCTCCTCTCTTGTCCTCTTTGCTCTGACCAACTTCTCTGCTGTTCCTTGAACACAGGCAAGTTTCTGCCTCAAAGCTTTTTATCCAATCATCCCTTCTGGTTGGAATTTTCCCCCAAAAAATATCCACATGGCTTCCTCCAAGATCATATTCAGACTTTACTCAGCTATAAATTTTTCACTTAGGCCTTGAATGCTAGCCAATCTCCTAAAACCATAAAAACTCTAATTCCTCTTCTCCTTCCCTACTTCAGTTTCATCTTACCTTTTTCTGATAGGTTTGACTGGTAAAGCAGGGTATTTTTGTATGTGTATTTGTTTGTTTATTTGTTTTTCTGCTTTGTTCACTGTTCTGTCACCTTCAACTGTGCCTGAAACATAGCAGTGGCTCAGAAAATATTTATTGGAGTTTACCTCAGTAGAATGACAAACTGTACATAAATAAATGGTAAAGTAAAATAAGTAGGAATTTAGACCTGAATAGATGTAGGTTTAAATTCTAGGCCTGTCACCTGGAAATTTTAGGTAAATGATGATCTAAGCTTCAGTTTCTTTTGGAAAATAATCATAATACATTTTAGTAGGATCATTAAAATCATTAAGTAATGTTATCTTATACTATTCTTGCATAACTCTCAGGATTCAGAAAGTGTTCAAAATGTTGGGCAATTTTAAGTTATTTCATAGAGCATGTAAATATGCTTAGTCTGATTTTTGTATCCATTAATATATATTTCTAAGGTTACTAAATTAACTGATCATTGATTAAATCATATCAGCTTTTGAATATTATGTAATACCAAACAATATTTCTCAAATTCTAAAATATCCACAGTTTTTTATGGACATATTTTTATTTTTGAGAGAGAGATTTTATGGACATATTTTAAAATACCAATATATTTTGTTATAATGAAGCTTTTATTCTATAAAATATTAGAAATATATGTATTTTTCTATGTAATCTTATCAAATTTTCTTAAGGTCAACCTTTACCTTTCCTTTGAGCTCACTTTAATAAAATTTTATTATATAAACCCCATGACCTTTTGCACAAAACAATATTTTACTAGAAATAAAAATATTAAATTTTTAAAAATGGTTCACTTTGTTGTAGTCTAACAATATTTAAATGCACTTTATTTGAAAAGATGTTATGATTACATGTTGCATATTTAATTTAAAATTTAAAATTTTCCATATGTATATATATATATATATATATATATCAGTTAAGAAATAAAATGTTAACATAAACTTATGAGCAAAAACAGATCCAAAGACAGAGAAGCATTGATCAGACTGTCAAACCTCAGAAGGAAGGCTGGGGGACAGGGGGAGAGATCAACCAAAGGACTTGTATGTATGTAAATAAGCATAACTAATGGACACAGACACTAATGGGGTGGGGGAGCAATGGAGAGGATAAGGACACATATGTAATACCTTAATGAATAAAGAAAAAAATTTTAAAGTTTGTTCTAATATAAGTAATAGTTATATAATTAGTATTTGTTATATTCTTCACTGAGACATATTTTTTCCTCCTTTACAACACTAGAAAAAAAAAATCATTAATGCATTTACATTCACAGATTTTCATTAAAAACACTATATAATTTTCATTTTCTGAAAAAGTATACTAGTTTACTATTATCATAGTCACAACAAATCTGCAAGATTTATTAAACACTAGAGGCTCAGTACACAAATTTTGTGACTGGGGGTGTGGTTTCCCTCAGCCCAGCCTGCACCCTCTCCAATCTTGAACCCCTAGGACATCCCTCTCACAATCCGGAACTGCTGGTTCCTAACCACTCACCTGCCTAACTGCCTGCCTGATTGCCCCTAACTGCTTCTGCCTTCCAGCCTGATAGCCCCCTAACCATGTCCCTACAGGCCTGATTGACATCTAACTGTTCCCCTGCTGGCCTGATTGGCCTCAACTGCCTTCCCCTACAGGCCTGTCCCCGCTCCCAACTGCCCTCTTCTGCAAGGCTGGTCATGCCCAACTGCCCTCCCTTGCCGGCCATCTTGTGACAATGTGGGGGTGGCCATCTTGTAACAGGAGGGCATGCGGATCAATTTGTATATTACCTCTTTATTATATAGGATATCACTCTTAACAGATTTTAGTTAACTAATTTTTCTATACTCGCAGTCTTTAACAGATATTAAAACTGGTTGTTCTGAATAATGACTATAAATACAAATATAAGTAAATATACAATGGCAGACATTGAAAGAAAATTTAAAGATGTATTTTTCTAATGTGTAGTAGTTTGCATTTTATAGTCTTAATCTTTAAAATGAAATATAAAAAATGGATTATGTTTTTTTCTTTTAGCTTTGAGCAAGACTGCACACAGAGGTGATCTTCTCTTTTATTCTATTTCCTGCTTCATGGGTAGAGTTTTGAAGATGTCTGCTTTGATATATTTTTCTTTACGTCTTTGCTTTTGTTTTGTTTTTCTTTGTAAACTTGGATGTATCCGTATTTTTTCTTTATGTATCTTTCTTCTAATTATCTTTGATTTTCCTTGATTTTTTTTCTTTACAAAAAATTAGAAAAATAGTTTCTTATCTGGTTATTAATACTATTTCCTGAGCTTGCATCTTATTTTGCAGTTAGAAAAATGTTCCAGTTAGCTCAATTCAAGATCTTCAGCCACTTGGTTATGGGGCACAAATTAAGTGTACAAAATACCAAAGCCAGACCAGGGCATGATTCTCAGTTGGAAAACACATATTAATAAAAGTACAACTGCCAGAAATTTTGAACACATTAAGGCACTCTTAACTGACTGATATGTATTATATGTATTGGAAAGAACAAAGTTGAACATAGAATTATAGGTTAAAAAGATACTCTCAGGAGCCTTCCTTGAATGTCAGGATAGAGTTTATAGCAAAAAACAAAATTAAGTGTTTTCTAGATGCCAGGAAAAAGTATGCATAGGCTAAGTAAAATATTCTAAAAGATCTGAATGTAACACTACAAACACAGATATGTAAATTTTCAGTGTACGATGGCAAAGGTAGCAGAACAATGCATGCACCATACTCAGAAAACAATTTTCTGTCTAGTTTCTTCCACAAAAATATAACTCATATTTTTACAATGAAAAAACAACAACACACAAATAAATAAAAATCAACCACTGTGATTTACTAAGGTGAATATATACACACCTTAGACTTAAGAAACAAATATCTTTAGCTATTAAATTTTTAGAATTATTACTTTTTGAATTATGAAGGCTTCTGAAAATAAATTATGTAGATGCTCATCTATCCCAGAAGGATTGTGTGTCAATTCTTCTGATGTTCCTGTGTTAATGGTTTCCAAAGAGTTGTAACTAATAAAAAAGAATTTCTTTAAATATCTTTATAGATACTCTAAGTGGAAATTTTGGCCATTTTCAATTTATGTATGTTTCATCATTTTTTAAAATTATTTATTAAAATTTCAAATATTTGAGATTCCAGAGAGTAAACCTTAGAAATAAAAGAACCATTGTCTGGAGCCATTTTTATACTTAAATATATTAAAATTATTCTTCAAATCAAAATTATAATTAAATTATAGAACAATAACCTTTAAGAAGCACCTAAAGATTAGCTGAGCAGAATTTCTATAATTACAATTTTTTGTAGATAAATTTCAGCAATCCTGACATTCTAATGATTTCTCCTAAATAGGTGAAAACAAATAAACTCTAAGAGTTTATAAGGTTTATATCAATAGTATACATTAGCTCAAATAAGAAAAATAGAAATGCTCAAATTGGCACCAAAATTAGTGATTGTAAAGAGGCCACAGTCTATTGTTTTATTGTCCAACTAGAGGCCCAGTGCACAAAATTCATGCACAGAGGGGGGTGTCTTAACTCAACCTGCACCCTCTCCAATTGGAAACCCCTTGTGGGATGTCCAACTGCCATTTTAGGCCCAATCCCAGGGATCTAAACCAGCAGTCAGACATCTGGGACCACTGGCTCCTAACTACTCACCTGCCTGACAGCCTGATCACCCCTAACTGCCCTTTCCTGCAGGCCTGATGTTACCCGCAACTGCCCTTCTCTGCTAGCAAATTTGGTTTTGATTGGTCAGTTCCTATGAGAGTGTCAAAAACTTTACCTCCTAGGAAGCCATTGGCTCCTCACAATAACCAAATTTGGTTCTCATTGTTTGGTTTCTATGCCAATCAGCATCAAAAGATCCACTTTCTAGGCAGCCATTGGCTACCCACAACACCCAGATTTGGTTCTGATTTGTTGTTTCCTATGCCAGTCAGCATCAAAAGCTCTACCTCCTTGACAGCCATTGGCTCCCCACAGCACCCAGATTTGGTTCTCATTGGTTAGTTCCTATGCAGTCAGCATTTCCAGGCCAATTTCTACATCTGATCAAAGAGGCAGGGCTTAACAGCAGCCCCTGCAGAGGCTGGGAGAGAAAGAAAAGCCTGGCTGCTGGGTGAAGATAAGAAAGAAAGAGGGAGAGAAAGAGAGGTAAGTACACTGATCAACAGCTTCCACTGAGGCTGAAGATCAGACCCTGACTCACTTTCTGGGTCTCAGTCACTTGGGCAGTCAGTGCTGGGTTGTTAGGCTGCAGCTGCGCAACCCAGCACAGACTTCTGGATGGTCTGTGTTTGGTCACAGGCTTGGCCCCTTCCCAAGCTTAAAGCCTCTCTGCCCCAGGCTTTAGGTTTGGAAAGTGGGAACCCCTTGCCCCTCTGATTGCAGGCTCAGCCTTTTCCCAAGACTAAAGCACTACCCCAGGCTTTAGGCTTGGGAAACGGCTCCTACCCCCCCACCCCTCCAATTGTAGGTTCTGCCCCTTTCCACCACTTCTGATGCTGGCTGGGAGTGATCTGGGTGCTGAGGAGCTTCCTGGGACCCAAGTATGTATGCAAAGTAACCTCCATCTTTGTTGGGTTAATTTTCATACTCACTCTAATAGGCTATGGAAATAGCGGAGGTATGGTCAATTTATATGTTTCTCTATTATTAGGTAAGATACTGGGTTTGCCTGAAAATCACTTCAAAGCAAAAGTTTAACAAATATAAAATAACTAGGGGCTCAGTGCACAAAATTTCTGCACAGGGTGGCACCCCCTCAGCCCAGCCTGTACCTTCTCCAGTCCAGAACCCCTTGGGGGATATCTGACTGCCAGTTTAGGCCCAATACCAGGGATCAGGCCTAAACCGGCAATTGAACATCCCTCTCACAGTCTGGTTCAGCTGGCTCCTGCCTAATCACCCCTAACTGCCCCTCTTTTCCAGCCTGGTTACCCCCAACTGCCCCCCTCTGCCAGCCTGGTCGCCTCCAACTGCCTTCTTGCCAGCCTGGTTGCCCCACGCAGTCTGCTGTTCAATCGTTTGTTCATCCCTCACTAACGCCACTGCAGTCTGGTCACCCCAGGCAGCCTGCTACTTAGTCGTTTTGTCATCTCTCACTAACCCCTCTCCCGGCCTTGTTGCCCCATGCAGCCTGCTGTTTGGTCATTACTGTTACTGTGATGGCATCCCAGACAATTTGAATATTCCTCTATTACTAGTATAGAGAGTGAAAATGTCCTTATTGAAGACATTTTCCTCCCAAACATGCATGGTAATTATTTTCAAAAACTATTTATTCATTCTTAAATTATCATATAATCTGATGATTTCTGTTGCATGAAGGGTACTAATATTTTAATAAATTTAATAAAGACAAAAGTTAAATATAAATTATATTAATCATAATTATTCATACCTGTACTTATTTTTATTTATATTTATGAGAGGCTCATAAGCTAGTGGGAATATCTTCTATTAAGCTACTTTAACTTTAATTTGACACACCTAATTGTAATAATTAACATTAGTCATTTTAATTTATTTGTGACTTCACTTACAAGAGTTTTGGAAGACAAATAACTTTTAGAAAACAGTTCATAATTTTAGAAAAGTTTACAAATTTGCTTAAAATATTAACAAATATGAAAATAGTAACATTTATTTTTTAATAAATTAAACTAAGTGTTGAAAGTATGATTGATCACACCCTAGCCAGTTTTGGTCTTGGGTTTGATTTCTGGTCAAGGGCATATAGCTATCAGTTACAGGCTTGATTCCTGGGCCGCTGTTGGGGAGCATGTGAGAGGTAATCAGTAGAGATGTCTCTCTCACATGGATGTTTTTCTCTCTCTCTGTCTCTCCCCATCTCTTTCATTCTGTCTAAAAATCAATGGAAAAAATATTCTCAGATAAGGATTAACAACAAGAAGAAGTACGACTGATTGTGACAAATTCTTAGGATGTTTAATAAAAGAGAGGAGTCAATTAAACTCTCAACTTAGATATATTTATTTTTTATTACAGAATATATATCTTACTATCACTATTCATATTCATAACATGCACTTGAAAAAGCATTATTTTTTTGCCAGCTTTATTTATTTTTGTCTACTACCAAAAAGAACTTATATATTTTATATTAGAGCTAAAAAACTTGCTTACACATTCTGAAATTATGTGATTAAAAACTTTTTAGAGGTTTAAATTAGAATATAGGAAAGCAAAATTGAATCTCTAAATTGAAGTTTTCAGTTTTAAATTTAGGGATGTCTGTGCATAAAAAAATCCGACTCCACAAGTATTTGCCATGCTCCTCTTATATACTAAATCTTTGAGGAGTTCACAGTGAAGGGAAAGATATTTTGTACCTTATCTTATTTTTCTTATTTTTCAAATGGTCCCTTAATGTCAGTGGTTTACCATGAATATCTAATGATTTATTGCTGCTCCTTGCTACTTGAAATTCTTACCGATGAGTCTCTTACATCAGACCCATCTAATGTCTAATTCAAGTGGCTGGCCAGGAAAAGTTAATGATTTGGTATTACTTTAAACTGTATTTGTTAAATATACATATAGAAGAAAGATGTTAAGGAGCAACTTGCAATCCATTTTGCTCTCTTTCCTAAGGCTGGGAGCACATTCAATATAGAAAGGCTGCAGGTGATCCTGATATAATTTCTTTACGAACATAGTAATAAGTGATCTTCAGGCAAACGAAGTAATGGTATATGTCAGCAAAATAGTTTTTCTATGAGCATAAAATGTATGCTTCTATAAATATATTGAATGCCAGAAGTCCATAATCTAAGCTATGTGTATAGTAAACAAATCTGGAATCTGTGGATAAATGAAGGATGGATCCTAGAAAAATGTCACATAAGCTATATACCTACCTGAATATAAGATGGAGATATTTTATAGCTGAATTGGATGCTGATTGTATAAATGAGGATACTACATACCTCCCTAAACTGAGACTTGAACTTCAGCAAAAAGGTGTATTCAGTGTGGGCAAAAAAGTACATTAAAAATCCTGGACCTTTTTCTGTATCAAGTGTGCCTCTTGTTAACTTGAAATTATTAATAAAGCTTGAAAATAAAAACAATCTTAGATTCACGTGAGTCTGATTTGACAGTCTGACTGTGTTAATTCATGCTTAACAAGTTCTGTGGTATTGACATGACATTTATGTTTTAACTAGAGGCCTCGTGCATGAATTCGTACATGGATGAGGTCCCTCAGCCTGGCCGGCAATTGGGGTTGATTGGGGCTATCTTGCCCAGTCCCAACCAGGGCCCATCAGGGCTAGCTGGCTGGGGGAAGGGCCACAGGAGGTTGGACGGCTGCACGAGGTTGGTTGTGGGAGCGCACTGACCATCAGGGAGCTGCTCCTGCATTGAGTGCCTGCCCCCTGGTGGTCAGTGTACATCATAGCAACTGGTCAACCAGTTGTTCAGTCGTTCGGTCACTTGGGCTTTTATGTCTATAGATAGTAAAAAGTGTACACAAAAAGAGACTTCAATTCCCATTTCTTTTGGCTAAAGCAAATAAGATTTTAAAAAAGAAAATCTACAAAACATTTCTGACTTTTCAATAGTTTTGCTTCTCTTTAGATTACTTTAAAAATTTCCAATTTAGTTAACATTTTAGAAGCATAGAGATGCATAAGATTTAGGTAATAAAGTCAATCACTTTTACATTGGTTTAAAATTCACTTGTAAATTTGCATGCTTATTGCAAAATCAACACACAGGGTTGACTTTTCTTTAGAATGATTTGCTCTTGTTTGTTTTCTGGTGTTTATTTTTACTTCAGTCTAAGGACAGTATCTCTATTGTTGCAAATGTGAATAACTACAGGGCATGGTGAGTGTATTCCCAGGTTTAAGTGCTGGGAATACATGCACCATGGAATGCAGGGTAGCTACCTTCCCTTCATTGACTCTGCAATTGCTAGGGGCTTGCCTCCTTCTGGATGAACTTTTATTGAATATCTATTTATATAATTATTCCCATGTTAAAAAGGATACGTTCCCTTTATTATATTCTTGAATATCATACCTATATTCCCAAATGAGAAATCTAAATGTTAATTTTTAAGTATTATTAATGATCTAAAATATGCAGTGTGGTATAGAAGAAAGATAAATCTTTATGAAAAATAAAACAAATGGTATATAAGGTAGGCTCTAACTTAAATAATTGCAATCTACATATTTCAAGATGTTTGCTGAATAAATGATAAGATAGAAAGCATATTTTTTAAAACCAATCACTACTATTGGTTTAAACTCCTCAAAGATTTAGTAAATAAAAGGAGCATGGTAAATATTTGTTGAATTTGATTTTTTTCTTTTAATGCAGAGACATCCTTCAATTTAAAACAGAAAACTTCAAATTAGAGATTCAATTTTGCTTTCCTATATTCTTTGAATAGGACATAACTACATAGCAGAATAGCATAAGTGACAGGAATAACAGGTACTCATTTGAACCAATGGGTCAGAAATTGTGATCAAGTGACCATTTGCTTAGTATATTGAGATGCTCCATCAACAAAAGATGTCATGGAAATTTATCAGCTAGTTGCTCAAGTTTTCCAATTCCACCTTGAAATTGTGAACAACAACATTTATAGGAGATATTACTGGTAAAGTTTATTTTATTTTATTTTTATTTCAATCACTGAATACATTTGACTTTGTAAACAATAGTCTGAGAGACTATTTTGTAATTCTTTTTCTTTGAGATGAACCAGATGGTGGCATCATTTTCATTCAGAATGTAACTTTAAACTTTATTATCTAAATATTTAGGTTATTTTCATCACAGTGGATTCAGAGTGGTGTTTTCATGCAGATTTCATTTTCATAAATTTATTTAAATGTCTCTTCTAGTTCAGTCTTGCTGATAAGAGCTAGGGGTAAAAAGATAAATGTTGCCTGCTCTTGGAAAACATATTTTGCACGAGGAGGCAAAACTTGAAAACAAATACACAACTAAAAATACCATATTTATATTATTTTCTGGAACTACATAGGGACTACAAAATTGTTACAAAGTACAGTAACTATCTCCATCTATTTCTGTCATGCATATCAGATAAAGCATAAGGGGAAAGTAACATCTGACTTGGGTTCTAAAGAATGGGTAATTACTAAGCAAAAGGAAACGATATAGTGCATAGAAGTGAAAGTTTGTGTAAAGACATGGAGGAAAGCTATAATGCTAGGTTGTGAGTTTATGTATAGAAAAGCATTATAAAAAATGACAAGACAACTGTGAATATGGTATCAACCTAACAAGGTAAAAAATGGTCAGAAAACATACGAATGAGGGCTGATGAAAGAACATCTATTGGGGGGAACTGAGACTGAATCAGTGGGAGGATTCATCCCCTACATTAGCAGGACCCATTGCCAGTCTCTGGGTGAAGGATCTAACCTTGGCTGTGAGGCAATTTAAAATCCATGATTAAGAAGGCGCTATTCCCTCCCTGGGCTGATGAGGAGCTGGGACTGAACAGCACTCTGATGGGCAGGACCTTGGTTCCAGTTTAGGTCTCCCGGATCAACATCCAGAGTTGGAGGAAGACAAGCGACATGGGAACCTTCATTGGTGGGATCAGAGGGTGGGTTCCAAGCTTGGTGCTTGTATCTGTATAACATGTCAGGCTAGTTTCATCGTTCTTCATCTCAGCTTCACGCGGGGTGGGTTACCTAAGAACTTACCATCGAATTGGATTCCATGGAGATTTGTAGTCGAACCTGCAGCAAAGCAACGGATTGCAACCTAAATGGAACAGTTAGACTGTGCTTCAATATGGTACAGCGTCTCTGGACCTTGACTGTACTTCTGGCACTGATTTTACAAAGTGAGACAGAGAGAAATGGGACACTCGGGAACTCCTTTAATTTTGCATCACAAATAGGTATTACCACCAGATCTCATCCTCCCTCACAGGTCCCATGAAATGCTTTTTCTCAAAAACCCCACACCTACTGGCAACACTTTGGCAGGAAAAACAGCTTTTACTTGGCAACATTTTTTTTTTTTTTTTTTGTGAAAATAATACAAATGTCAGGAAAATGATGATAAGGAATGGCTGGGAAAATTTAAAAAGTATATTATATATATATAGAATAGTCATGAAAACCTGAATACTTTTTTAAAATGTAAAACTTTAAATAGGTAGGTGAGGGTTCTGCTAAGTTTTGTATCACTCTTTAAATGTATGGAAATTGATTTTTTTTCTCCAGTTTTGGTCAATGTTTGATTAACTCTTTATTATTTAACCTTCAGAAAATTTGTGTGGTTGTTTATTTTAGTTTTATCCTAATATATATATTCCTACTTTTTCTAATAAAATAATTCAAACTTGATTTATTGAATTTGAGACAATTGTACTGGCTTTCAATTGACACAATTTTCTGGCTTGTTTTTAGCTTCAAATGAGGCAAAATAAGTTAATATCCTTTGTGAAATGTGAAAAAAAAATTTTGAGAAAATATTTTTATTAAGAAGCCTAAGAATTTAAATTTGATAATCAAATTGCACAATTCTTCAGAAGCCATTATAGATAGTTTTTAAATATTTAAAACACTATTTCATAATATTATGTTCACAAATGTTTAATAAACTATCAAATCTTCCAATTTGAATTATAAAAATGTTAAACCTTTAAACTTTATATCACTAAAAATCATTAAGGTTTTTCAAAATATCTTTATATATAAAAGCCTAAGCGACCATTATAACCTGTTGACTGTATGACCGGTCAACTGGTTGCTATGATGTGTACTGACCACCAGGAGGCAGATGCTCAATGCAGGAGTTGAGGTTTTCTCTGTTTTGGTTCACCTTTCATCACCAAAGGGGTCAGCAGGGTTAGATGAGAAAAGATGAATCACTAAGAGTAAAAAATAAATAAATAAATAAATAAATAAATAAATAAATAAATAAATAGATAAATAATATATTATAGGATTTAAATATTATACAATTCTTGGAGTAGTTGAGAAAATAATATCCTTGAAAGAAATATTTAGTGAATATGAGAAAAGACATGAATCAAGGATTATAAGATGCAGCTGGTGAAGAAGTCTACAGAAGGCTGTTGTATCTGCACCTGGTGGTTGGCCTGAAGTTGTAGGTTTAGTACAACAGTTAAACAAGAATAAAGCTCCATCCAAAACAAGGAAAAAGTAGAAAAGACTGAAACCCATGAGAAAGAACTAGAATCCACAAAGGCAAACTGAGATTTGTGAAGATGAACTAGAATCTACTTTAAAAAAATATATACTTTATTGATTTTTTTACAGAGAGGAAGAGAGAGAGAGATAGTTAGAAACATCGATGAGAGATAATCATTGATCAGCTGCCTTTTGTACAACCTCTACTGGGGATGTGCCCACAACTAAGGTACATGCCCTTGACTGGAATCGAACCCAGGACCTTTCAGTCTGCAGGCTAACGCTCTATCCACTGAGCCAAACCAGTTTTGGCTAGAATCCACTTTTACCTCTCACCAAATTGAACCCTAATGAAACGATTTGCAAAAAAATAAATTAATAAATTAATTAAATTAAATAAAAAACTATTGCTCTTTTCACAGGCTTGCACCTGTGTATGGGCCAGGATTTAAATGAAAGAGGGGGATTCTGCAGAGTGGAAAGACATGCATAGATCTCTGCCCCATGATACAGGGCACTGGGACATGTGTGAGCTGCAGTAACGCCTGCCGCTCTGTGCTGATTGTCAGGGAAACCAGCACCTCATTATCTGCACTTTCCAAATCTAGAGAAAAGCTTTTGGTGGCAACGCCTAATCCAGAAGCATACAGCAAGTGGAAAACCAACCAATATGTTTCCAAATTAGCTTCAACTTATTATAAAACGAGTGCCTTCCCAAACCCCACTTTACTATATAACTATACTATTCTGTTGTGTGCTTACAAAATTATATTGACAAAAAATAAATGTTCCCTGAGATTCTTCTAATTAATGCATTCTTATGTTACAGGATAAGTAGTTCACATCAGGTACATAGCTACATGCTAAGCCCATTTAAATTGTCACAGTATTATTCATTTGCTTTCAAAGCGTGGAAAAGTATCATTGACACAGGTAAAAAACACACATAATAATGTCTTATTTTATTAAAATTTTTAACTATTTTCTTCAATATTAATTTTACATTTTTTGGAATTTAAATAATGTAAGGCTCTTACATGTAATATAAAAACAAACTCTTTAAGCCTTAAGGCTCTTTAGTTCAACAAACTTTTAATAAGAAAGTTTGCTTGCCAAGCAGTTTCTACCAGTTCTCACAACTATCTAAACATAGTTCCTTTTTCAGTGTCTGACCTAAATATATTTTCTTTAAACAAAAAGAACCTAAAGAACAAGGCCTCAAGGAGATGGCGCTGCCTGAGTCATTCACTCTGAGCCAAAGAAAACATAAATACGTTCTTTCCAAGGCAGTGGGATTTTGCAAGGGACTGTAAATTGTTTTGTGATAGATGAACCCTAGGAAAACACATTGACTCTGTTAAAGCAATCACAGAAACAATATTCAGGTAGAGAAATACACCCGAGGGTACACAGAGACATTATGTTATGAAACTAGTGGGTGTTGACCTTTCTATCTGTAGCACAACGGAGACAAGACCATAGTAAAAGCACCAAGGTGCCCAAAAACCGAAAGGTGCCAAACTCTCACGACCAGGGGATGTTGAGAGAAGAGGTGTGTGTGCAGGTGGCCAAAGTACTAAAGCAAGGTGAGATGATAGAAGGTTGATCTAAAATAAAAATGAGTACATAAAAATCTCACTATTCTAGGAAAAATATCCATTTTTATGTAGTACTTTAAAATGATGTGGTTTTTTTTTTTTCACAAGTTGCTGTTATAGGGAGAAAATGTTTGTCATTCACTCCAGCTTTTTTTGTACATTATCACATTTATTATAGTTAACGGAAATAGAAATAGAAGAAACATTTTTCTTCCACATTTCTTCCATGTTGTCTTTCTGAAAGTTACCTAGTTTGCTGAGAAATTTAATCATTTTTATAAATGTCTCCCCTAAGTACAGTTATATAATGTACTAATTGATTAAAAATAAGAGAAAGGAGAAAAAAGGATATATATATATATATATATATATATATATATATATATACACACACACACACACACACATATACACACATATACACACACACACATATATACATATATGGAATAATGTATATAATGCAATATAACTTTTACAAATATATGTTGATACATATAATTATTAATATATAACATAAATGTATTAATACTATCATAAACAGATAAATGTATAAATTTCTAATTATATAAATTATATACATTTATGTAACTGAATATACCTGATGTATACATTCTCTTTTTTACTTAGCTCTTTCTCTTGATGTCTCTTTCTCTTTTCTCACTTAGCTCAGCTTGAGATAATGGAGCCACAAAAAAGTAAAAATAAAAAATACATTAAAAAAAATCAGTGTCCTTGTGACTATAGTGCCGTCTCTGGAAGGATGTACTCGAGGTGAGGAAAGCCAATTGTTCCATTCCAGAGTGACTTTTCAGGTGTCGATTTTCTCTGATGTGAGCATGAGTGGAAGTAAAGAGAAATGACTCTTGTGTATTAGAAAGAAAATTGATAAATATCCTTGAGTGGAAATTTTCTCTTCATTTTCGAATGGTGCTGAGAAATGTTATGTAACAGGAAGTAATGAACACAGAATCTCTTCAGAAATGCACTGATAATATGATGAGGTGATAGTACATTAATAAATAAAATAGTTTGAACTAATATCCTTGAAATAAATCTTAATTTATGTAAAATTTAACATGGACATAAGAGAATAATTAGTATGCAAATAAGTCAATAATATGAGAAGAAAATAGACAGGTCATCAGCCCAAAACGTACACACATATACAGGCACACATAAAATACAAGGTAGGGTAGATTTAAAATTAGAATATTTGTATGTACATGTGTATGCATAAATTTAAAAATGTTTTTTGTTTAAAAGAAGAGTCGATCTCAAAATAATATATTGAGCAATTTGTTTCTATAAAACCATAAAAGTTTCTGTAGAAATAAAAACCACAGAACCTCAGTAAGCTTATAATTAAAATTAAAAGGCTAAGCTAATTTTGGTGCAAAATATTTGCTACACCTATAAAAATGAATCAATATATTTTATATGCAAGTATAACATTAATCAGTAGAGAAACTGTCATAGGCTCAACTGGAAAAAAAACAACAAAATAAGAATATTTACACAAAAATACAAAGCATTATTCCAGAATGCTTGTGCAAGGACAGCGTGGGTATCTAAAGCACAGTCTTCCCTCCCTCCTGAACTGGGAGGAGCCTGTGTGAAGCTGGAAGTGAGAACAGAAAGAGGTGTGGAGTTGAGTGGTAATATATGATGGTTCAAAATGGACAATCCTATATAATAAAGATGTAATATGCAAATGGTTGTTACACCGGGAAGCTTAAAGACCGACTGAGTAACAACCGATCATGGATCAGCAGGAGGTGGGACAGCGAGCTACAGTGGGCAGCGGAGAGCTACAGGAGGGGACAGGGCAGCAAGCTGGGGGAGGGGGCAGGGAGCAGAGGGAGCTACAAGAGGGCAGGGCAGTGGGCAGAGAGCTACAGGAGGGTGGTAGGGAGCTACTGGTTATAAGTGGGTGGTGGAGAGCTACAAAAGGGGCAGGGCAGCAAGCTGTGAGGAGGGGGAGGCAAGAAGGAGGGGAGGTGGGGGAGGGAGCATAAGTGGGGGAGGGTTTGGGGCATTGGAATAGGGGGTTAAGGACAAATATGTGATACCTTAATCAATAAAGAAATTAATAAAAAAAGAAAGACCATTGATAGTTCTTGACCTTTTTTGCTTTGTTTTGTTTTACCACTTGATTATACTATATCCAGGGGTTTCTCATTTTATTTTGTGTTTCTTTTTAAATATAAAGATCTTTGTCTACAATCACGTATGGTATCATTTACATAAGCCTTTGCTTTATCTTATTCTTCTTGGATGGGTTATCCACAATATCGAGGTTGACAAGTACAGTTGTTCATATTGGGAAAATAATACAATAATCAAGAAATCATAATGTAAGAATAAACTCTGTTTCACATACTCACAACTGTAAATACCTGGATATGCATGCTCTAGGGTTAGCTTGCATTTGAAATTATTCCCAACTACTTATTAATTTAAGACCTTAGGAATAAGCTAACTTAATTTCTGGTGAAACATAAGCTGAGGATAAGTCCCTTACTCAAAAAGTTTCTTTTTATAATGCATATTCTTGCCATATATTATAGTCATAATTATTTCCTTTTTTAGCTGATTGCTTATTTTAAGCAATCTTTATTGGGGTGATATTGGTTAATAAAATTATGTGATTAAGATGTATAATTCTATAATACATCATTTGTACATTATATTGTGTGTTCACCACTCCAAGTCAAGCCTTCTTCCATCACCATTTATCCCCTCTTACCATCTTCGACCTCTCTCAACCCCCATTTCCATCACCATACTGTTAATTGTGTCTATGCATTTTTTGGTTTTGAGTTTTTTTATGTGTTTTTTGCTTAATCCCTTCACCTTTTTCACGCAATCCCCCTTCCCTCTGATAGCTGTCAGTCTGCTCTTTATCTTTAAAATGCTAACAGTTTCATTATTTAAGAACACGAACTTAAATGTAGTTCATATAACTCTTTTAGAAGGTAAATAATGTGAAGTGTATACATGGTTCTCCTGAGAACTGTTCATTGAGTTTTTCTTTTCTATTTTGGTATCTGGAAATGGGAGAAGAAAATGAAAATTTATACTGCCAACATCAATCACATTTAAACAGATAAACAAACAAAAAAATCACCGGATATCACTAAGGTTATTTGAAGGAAAGCTCATAATTATATATAATTAAGGAACAGCTTTGATTAAACTTCAA
Source organism: Pipistrellus kuhlii (assembly GCF_014108245.1). Lineage (NCBI taxonomy): Eukaryota > Metazoa > Chordata > Mammalia > Chiroptera > Vespertilionidae > Pipistrellus > Pipistrellus kuhlii. Next base: position 35,421,104 of record NW_023425551.1, on the reverse strand, counting down.
CTATGATCTATGCAGGTGTCCTCAAACTTTTTAAAGTGGGGGCCAGATCACGGTCCCTCAGAGAGCTGGAGGGCCGGACTATATGAACTACTAATTCCTACTGTAACACCTCGGCTGCGCTCACTGCCCAAAAAACCTGGCGGGCCGGATCAGACTCCTCTGTGGGCCGCATGTGGCCCGCGGGCCGTAGTTTGAAGACGCCTGATAGCTATGAAAATTTGTTAAACATTTTGATTAGTTCAGATACAACTCTAAATAAGAAATGAGAGTAAACAGTTGAGTTATTTTTTTATTCTCCTTACAAATAGGGGATACACTGATTGAAGATATATCATGAGGTTAAATGCCAAATGGGAAGTCTAGGTATGTTGATTTAGCCAACACTTCCAAACTAGGAGCCAGAGAATTATTCCAGGTGCAGCTCCAGGAAAGTTAATTCCAAGTCCTGTCTAACTTATATACTCTTCCTGAATGACAAGTCAGTTATTCTGGTCTCCTTCCAGGCACAAAATCAGTGTGAAAGGAGAAGTCTAATGCATATGAGGGAACAAGCTGTGAGGCTTTGTAATGGTCACCTGAACCTCAAGTTCCTTGATGTTCGGCCAGCATCATATCGGTTTGGTTCGTTGGGTTGCTATATTATTAGAACTGTTTTTGTTCGTTTCCTAAATACCTGCTGTGCAATTATCAAAGCATAACAGATAGGAATAAAACAAAAATCCTAGTTATGGATGGATGCAATAATGTTAAAATTGATTAAACATAGTAATATATTAAAATTTTTTAACAAAGTGAGCTAATTTTGTTTCAAAAATCCAAAAATGATTCACTGTTAAAATATATCAATATAAGATACATTAACTTGAAAGAAAAAGTCCATATTTATTTTATAATTAAAAGACACCAATATACAGTGGAGTAACAAGTCTAAATTTAACCAGATGCCAAAACCGGTTTGGCTCAGTGTATAGAGCGTCAGCCTTCAGACTGAAGCGCAGCCGAGGTGTTACAGTAGGAATTAGTAGTTCATATAGTCCTCCCAGGTTCGATTCCAGTCAAGGGCATGTACATTGGTTGTGGGCACATCCCCAGAAGGAGGCGTGCAGGAGGCAGCTGATCGATGTTTCTCTCTCATCGGTGTTTCTAACTATCTATCCCTCTCTGTAAAAAATCAATAAAACATATTTTAAAAAATAATAAATTTAACCAGAAAAATTGAATACAAAATAAAGTAATTTAAAGAGTTATGGGTAATTGATCCCACTTTTTTAAAAAGGGCAAATAAAATGTAAGTAAATTTGGACTATATTCTTTTAGGTTGCATATTTATTTGGGACGTATGGAATTAAGAATTTTTAAAAAATGTTTTAACCCTTATTCTTTAGGAAAAATATAAATTCTTTGGCATTTCATATACAATAGTTTTTTTTTTGTTTTCAGATTTCTATTAGTGATGACTAGAAAGAGGAAACTTCAAAGGTATCTAAATCTGTTTTTATGCAAATACTATAATTCTTGTTCAGTTATCTGTCTTTTATGCAAACACTAGAACTTTTGTTCAGTTTTTTTGTATAGTTAGTTTTTAGTACATGAACACTTACTTTCCAGGCTCCTTAAGAGCCACACCGGAGAAATCACAGAGTCATATCCCTTTGAAACTTAAGCATAAGCTATTTTCTGCATATATAAAAAAACTACAGTATTAAGACAAAATTAGAAATCCATTTTTCAAAATGTGTCTTTGCTGAAACCATTTCTCTCTTCTTCTATTTATAAAATCAAATACAAGTTACAGAAAGTCAACCACTTAAGATGATTCTGACAGGAAAATTATAGAATGAGAGAAAAGAGAATTACAAAATAACATAGATTAAATGATAAAATCATGCTTTCTTAAACAAACAAAAAAAATGATGGAATTAGTGTATTTTTATATATTAATTTGGTACCTTAGTGAGGCATGAGGAATGTCAGTGTTATATGAGCTTTGAAATCACAGACTATAGAACTTGGCATATTTAGTTTACAAATTTTTGTATATAATTTAATACACATATATTACAACTCTATCATATACAATATGATTGTTTATACATATACTGTCATAATATGTTATATATATATACATATACATATATATATATATATATATATATATATATAAATATAATTCAGCTTTCCCTAAGATGTCTACCATAAAATTATAGCTTTCATGTATTAAAAATCTGGGCCACTCTTGTGACACATTGTAACATTAGTAAATATTATTATACCTCACTTTACTTAAAAGGTATTTGGGGCTTAAATGTATTAAATATTGTGTAAAATTTTATCTACAAAGTAATAGAGCTGTAGTTTGAACTTGACAGTATGTACACTAGAGTCTATGCACAATTAATTATACTGATTCACTCATCTGTTAATAGAAGTTTAGATTAAAGGGGTACATGATAAGATTTGTTTTGATACAGAAAGTGTGAAATATTTGGACATGTTTTATTGCTGAAATGTTCAAAGTATTTGATGTTCCAATGCACATTATGAATTAATGCATATAAAAAGAAAGTAGTATGCAGATGTGCTCATACTTATTAACCACAGAGTCCTTTTCCTTCTAAAATATCTCCAGTACTAATATTTTAAGGAATTTATTTGCAAATTGCCACAATAATGACACATATAAAACCATGGTCATTTGAGTGCATTTACTCCAAAGTAACAAATGGAAAAATTACTAAACACTTTTAAATAGTGCGATTGAATATGCTGTTTGTGCATATACAAGTTTGGTAGCTCTAGGGGGGAAAAGATGATGAATGGAAAAATCAATCTCTGCATCATTCTCTCTTGCTCCTGACCTTGCTCCCACTTATATCTCCATTGATTTCTTATATATTGTGCTTCTTGGGAAAACTTTCTATATTCTAGATGAGACCTTTTCAACTTTACTGTACATAAGAATAAGCTCAGTGAGGATTTTAAAATGCAGCTTCTGATTTGGTAAGACTGGGGGATAGCACAAGAGTGTGCAATTCTAGTAAGTACCTCGGTTAGGCTACTTCTTCTTTTAAATGACATAAAAAACAAAAACAAAAACAAAAAAACTATAGCCAGTATGCAATATTACATTAGTCTCAGGCATACAATATAATGACTTGACATTTACATCTCTTAAGATGTAGCAAATGCAACATTCTTTTCTAGTAGGTGTATTTTGAAAAAAAAAAATATTGAGTGATAGCCCCAGCTAGCTTGGCTCAGTGGTTGAGTGTTGACCTATGAACCAGGAGGGCATGGTTGAATTTCCTGTCAGAACACAAGCCTGGGTGGTGGGCTCAATCCCCAGTGTGAGGCATGCAGGAGGCCTACAATCAATAATTCTGTCTTATGACTGGTGTTCCTACCCTCTCTCTCTCCCTCTCCCTTCTTCTCCGAAATCAATAAAAATATATTTTAAAAAACACTTAAAAAATATTGAGTCATTAAAGTCTGTCCAAACCAATCTCTAATCTGATAGGGTTGTTTTGCTGAAGAAGAAGAAGAGAAAAAAAACTAAAATATTTTATAATTTAGTAAAAATATATGATACTAATTGCTTTTTCCTTCTTCTGAATATCTTATTGTAACAAAATAATAAACATATCCAAAAAGAGATCAAATAATTGGATATTTCCTATTTTGATTTGTATTGTTTAAAATTATAATTTCGAGCAATATTAAAGGAAGAGAATAACTTGAGAGAGTTTGGTGAGATGACATATATGTTGAATTGTGTCCTCACCCCCCAATTCATATGTTGAAATCCTAACTCCAGTATCTTGGAATTTGTGTTTGGAGAAATAAGTTTTTTAGGAATTAAGGTTAAATGAGGCAACAAGGATGGGCTCTATCTTATATGACTGGTATCCTTAGAAGAGGGAATTTGGACACATGCACATGTTCAGAGGGAAAAACATGAAGAGTAGCCATTGTCAACCCAAAGAGAGTTGTATCATAAAAGCCAAATGTTGCTGATACTTTGATGTTGAACTTTCAGCCTCCAGAACCCTGAGAAAATGAGTTTATGTTGTCTAAACCACTTAGTCTGTGATATTTTGTTATGGCAGCCTTATGGAACTAACACAAATGGAGTTCATCCAGAATGTGTGGATATATATTTTTTGTCTTAACTTGTGCTAAAATGTCTGCAACATTGTACAAGCTAGAAATGATGTGTTTCTTATGTACAGAATGTGGCACACAGATGAACACACATATGAAATTAAAAATAAGACAAGCTGGAAAAAACGAGTTTTTAAAAAAAATATATATGTGTGTATGTAAAACATCACACTTAAATTTCATCTACAGTTTAGCACAAGGTTTAAACATTTCCTATTCAATTTAATCATCTGTAAACTGAAGGTACTAATAACCAGAAAATACATTTTTATAGGAAGATATGGAATAAATATAAAATACATATAACAGTGCCTAGAAAAAGTACCGTATTTTCCGGCGTATAAGATGACTTTTGAAACGAAAATAAGTCAACTGAAAATCGGGGGCAAAAGACCAAAACTGCACAAAAATTACCTGCAGATCTTGACGGCAAAGTAAGTCTTTTCTTTGAAGTGGGGGGTAGTCTTATACAGCGAATATAGGCCTAAACCTATGTTTTAACTGTAAAATTAGGGGGTCGTCTTATACACCGGAAAATACGTAAGTCATCTCATCTAATAGAGAAGGAATGTGCTAATTGACTGTCACACCCTCACAAAGATGGCAGTGCCCACAACCACAAGATGGTGATGTTCAGCACCGTCAGGACTGCAAATGTACAGCATGGCTGGGCCCACCTCCAGGCAGGCCCAGCCACTCCATACACCTGCCTCTGGAGTTCCCCAGTCCCCTGAGCTCCCCAGCTGCTCAGGGCTGGCCCAAGGCACAGATAACCAGGGCTGGCCAAAGCTTGTGCTGCCAGTTGTAGTAGCAGCACAGGTGTGATGGGGCATTGCCTTCCTCTGATCGCCAAGTCACCTTCTGTCCCTGAGGGCTTCCAGACTGTAAGAGGGGGCAGGTTGGGCTGAGGGACCCCTCTCCCTCCAGTGCATGCATTTTCATGTACCAGGCCTATAGTTAAATAAAATTCTTACAACTTCTTTCCACCTAGACTTCCCTGCTTTTGTTCCTAAACTCTAACATAAGAAAAAGGCCATTTGCTTTTAGGAAGTCCCCTTGCCAAAAAACCTATAAGAACATTAAGCTGTTTTTTTATTTTATTTTTTTATTGATTAAGGTATTACATATGTATCCTTATCCCCCCACCTCCTGTGAAAGTGCTATGCTTCCATTCCCTCCTCCATTAGTTAAGGGATGGGACTAACTATGGGAAAGTGTAACTTTTGAAGAGTAGCAGATATACTTCTATCAGACTTCTACAAAAAAATACTGGTAGGAATAGGGAGGCCATAGATGAGTATAGTTTGCCCATATGTACTGGTGAACTAGATGTGAAAATGGGCATGTCACTGTAAAATAAAAGTGGAAAGTATTATAAATTCCATTGCATCACAAAAAAGAAAAACTAATAAAATGGAATAATAATAATATCTCTTGAATGAAAAAAATTTAAGAAAATTCATTAGACCTATATCTTATGCTTATATATAAAACAAACATCCCCACTATGTTTTTAAATTATGAAATGATATTTTCTTGGTTATCTTGGAAATAATATAACTCTAATGCAACTTTTCTATCATGAGTGTCATTATAATTAATTAGTTCCCAAGATTATTATTTTTTAAATATATTTTATTGATTTTTTTTACAGAGAGGAAGAGAGAGGGATAGAGAGTTGGAAACATCAATGAGAGAGAATCATCCATCACCTGCCTCCTGCACACCTCCTACTAGGGATGTGCCGCAACCAAGGTACAAGCCCTTGACCAGAATCAAACCTGGGACCCTTCAGTCCGCAGGCCGACGCTCTATCCACTGAACCAAACTGGTTTCAGCCCAAGATTCTTATTCTATTGAATTTTTTTATTGTAATGATAATTTTGCTGCTTTAAATAGCATTGTGAATTATTGTAAGCAGGCTCCATCATTTTATAAAATCACAAATATTGTATTCCTAAATATTCAACTTTATAGGATACTATTTGAAGATGAGCTTTTGTGATGGAAAGGAATAAACTATTACTTCATAATGGAAACAGTTCTAAATTTTCCAATCAGTGAACTGAGATCATGTAACCTAGAGAGTCTTACTGCACTATAATAATATTAGAGGCCCTGTGCATGAAATTCATGCATGGGGGGAAGGGTGTCCATCAGCCAGCCTACACACTCTCTAATCTGGCATCCCTAGAGGGATGTCCGACCGCCTGTTTAGGCCCGATCCCACTGGGCAGTTGGATATTCCTCTCACAATCCAGGACTGCTGGCTCCCAACCACTCGATTGACTGCCTCCCTGATTGCCCCTAACGGCTTCTGCCTGCCAGCCTGATCACCCCTAATCACTCCCCTGCTAGCCTGATGGATATCTAATTGTTCCCTGCCAGCCCGACAGCCCCCAACTGCCCTCCCCTGAAGGTCTGGTCACCCCTAATTGCCCTCCCCAGCCAGCCCGGTCACCCCTAACATTCCTTCTTTGCCAGCCTGGTTACCCCTAACTGCCCTCCCCTGCTGGCCCAATCCCCACTAACTGCCCTCCCTTGCTGCCCTGGTTGCCCCCAACTTCCCCCATTCCTCAGGACTTCCCCCCCCCAACTGCCCTCTCCTGTAGGCCTGGTCCCCCCCAACTGTCCTCCTCTGAAGATCTGGTCACCCCTAACTGCCCTCCCTTATAGGCCTGGTTCCCCCCAACTGCCCTCCCCTGCAGTCCTGGTCCCTCCCAACTGCTCATGTCTGCTGGCCTGATTGCCCACAAATGTCCTCCCATGTTAGTCATCTTGTGGTGACTATCTTGTGTTCACATGGGGGTGGCCATCTTTGGCCACGTGGGGTTGGCTAAGTTGTGTGTTGGAGTGACAGTCAGTTTGCATATTACCCATTTATTATATAGGATTATTGTATAGGATGTAATTGTGAAAATATGAATGTAGTAATACACGGGACAATCTCAGATGGATATTTTTATATTCAGAGTGTGGTGCAGCTGGCCATTCTAAATGAGACCTCATTTAGTATCTTTAATTAGGGTTTAACTGTAAATTTTAAAATGATTTTAAATGGCAAGTCTTATATATTCATATGCTCTTGTAATACATTCTATAAAAATTCAAATCCATTCTTGATTGAAGTCACAACATAAAGTTTAAATGTTATCTCATGGACACTAATTTTATCCTTTATAACTAGTTGTGTGAGTCTACATTTATATTCTAAGCCTTTTTCCTTTTTACTGTAATATATCCTGGAAGATTTAAATCACATATTCAGAAAATAATTGCCATTTTAAATTGAACTCAGAGTAGAACAAACCAATTACTGTAGTTGCCTCGGTGTAAAGCATTTTACTCTTCTCCCAGCTATAGAAGTGAGCATACTCCCTCTGTCACAATTATTACCACATAACGACTGCATTTGTATTCACCTCCTGAAGTAGACTAAAAAAGCTTCCAGGGGAATGAATATCCTTGAAGTTCATATTGGATTTTAATGGTCTTATTCGACACAATTTAAAATATGAGAAATCTATAGTAGAACTAATTTATATTCATCCTCACAATCTTTGGCTGAATTTGATAGTGGAAATAGTAAAAAATCAAGATATGCATATAAATGTACACACACATACATATATGTACTATACATGGCACCACTTAGTCATAAAGAGTGTAGATGTTTAACTGGAGAGATAAAAACCTAAATATGCTTAAAACTATGAATGAGAAAGGACATCTTGAAAACTAGTGTCTAGAGGGTAATTAAGAGAATTTGGTGTACATTTCTCATCCATTTGAGTGTCCAACTCTTGTTAATTCTTGTGTGTGTGTGTTTTTTTAATAGTTGTGTGTGTTTGTTTCTTTCTGTGGCAAAACAGAAAAGCTGAAATTGCCACCAGTTCAAAACTATAGGGATACAAAAACTTGCTTTATTAGAACTTTTACACACACACATTCACACACACACACACAATTAGAATCTGATTGGCAAAATGATTCAAGCATTAAAAAAATTAAGTGGCATTTAGATGATAAATTAATAAATATTTATAGAAGTCTTTATTAGCTATTTCAAATATAAAAGTGAACCAAACCACAGTCTCTAAATGTAAAGTGCTCACATCCAATAAATAAAGTATCCTATGAAGATGGGCCATGTGAATATGCTTTCATGGCGAACAAAGTAGCTCTGTTTCTTGGGAAGGGTGAAATGATTCGACTTGATAAAGCAGATCACATAGGACTTAGCTGTTAATAGATATCAGGATATTTGTGAAATGAAGAAAGAGTCAAAGAATATTCTATATTGAAGAATGAATGAATATAAGGCACAGATATTTGAAAGACTACTATGCCACATTTGGCAAAGTAACTGGGAAGGTAGGTAGAGACTAATTAAGGTGTATAAAATTGTAAATGGGAAATTCAATTCTCATTGAAGCCTAATTAAAATTTATAATTAAAAAAAATTATCTTTATTGTTGAAAGTATTACAGATATCCATACCCTCCCTTTTCCCTCATTTATTTCTTCTAACTCACACCCACTCTTCCTTGGACTTTACACTATTGTCTGTGTCCCTGGACTATGCATATAAATTCCCTTGTTAATCTCTCCCCACCCTCCACCCAGGGCTCCCATCTTCCCTTTGAGATTCTTATCCATGCTCCTATGTCTCTGGATCTATTTTGCTTATTACTTTACTTTGTTCATTAGGTTCCACATATGAATGAGACCATGTGACACTTATCTTTCTCTGATTGGCATATTTCTCTTAGTATAATGCTCTCTAGGTTGGGAAACTGAGGAGAAAATAAACAGATGGCACTACATTAAAACAAAAAGCTTTTGCACAACAAAAGAAACCATCAACAAAACGAAAAGGGAGCCCACTTCATGAGAGAACATTTATGCAAAAGGTACCTCTGATAAGGGGCTACTTTCCAAAATATATAAGGAACTCATACAACTTAACAAAAGGAAGACAAACAATTCAATTAAAAAGGAGCAAAGGACCTAAATAGATACTTCTCCAAAGTGGACATACAGAAGGCCAAGAGATATAAAAACATGTTTAGTCACTAATCATCAGAGAGATGCAAATTAAAATGTCAATGAGGTATCACCTCATACCTGTTAGAATGGCTGCCATAAAAAAATCAACAAATGACAAATGCTGGCCAGAAGAGAAAACCTAGTAACTACTGGTGGGAATGTATAGACTGGCACAGCCACTATGGAAAACAGTATTGAGTTTTCTCAAAAAATTAAAAATGGAGCTGCCATTTGATCCAGTGATCCCACATCTAGGAATATATTCTAAGAAACCCAAAACACCAATCAGAAAGAATATATACTCCCCTAAGTTCATAGCAGCACAATTTACTATAACTAAAATCTGGAAACAGTGCAAGTGCTCATTAGTAGATGAGTGTATAAGAAAGCTGCGGTACATTTACACAATGGTATAAAAATACCATTTCTTATTATGTTCACTATCAGTTTTTTGACAAAATAATGTGCCTGCTTTTTGAGTGAGTTTATATTTCAATGCAACTCATTCATTTAACAATCATTTCTTTCTGCATATCTACTACATGCATAGAGCCATATCAGGCACAAAGGAAACAAAGATTATCAAATTAGGACTAAACCTTTAAGTAGTTAATAAAATAGTGGTAAGACAGAGAAGTAAAAAGATACATAGCCATATAATGTTTACAAACGTACAATAGAAACCCATATAAAATAATGGTTTAAATGGCACAATTAGTAAAAATTACAAGGTACATGTTAAAGATGAACCTTGTAGCAGTCCTGATGGAATGGGCTGCCTCAGAAGACAGTGGTTCTCTGTCACTGAAGGGTTTTCAGACTGTGCAATCACTTAGTGGGGATTTAATAGAAGAAATTCAAATAGCATATGGCTACTTTTACTAGAAGCATTTAAAAGATTTTTCAAACCCTGGGACTTTATGGAGTCTATTCAAAGCTCTGCTTGAGGCTCCTGCCTAATTTTTTGAAACCTTTGGCTTCTGGAATCTTGAGTTATCTGTAAGTACTGCCAGGTGATTATTAGAGCAAAGATATTAAATGTCACTTTAACACTTCTGAGAAGAGCATTTTATCTACCTAGTCCAACTATTTTATTTTATTTTATGGGTAACAGAAAAGTGATTTTCTTTTGTTTTTTCTTGATAGAAAATAAACCATGGATTAAAAATTGTGTTCTACATTTCTAGATATATTATACATATTACCATAAGATATATTAAAAATTTGATTTGAGAAAAAAAACTCAAGTTGAGACTATTGGCATTATACTTCCTCCTTTCAACTGCTTGGCTCTTCAGCAAATTTGAACACAAGCATTTTAAAATAAATGTACCTGGAATTGACATGGCTAAAGTGAAAGTAGTTTGGAATAGAGGAATTTTTTAAAATAATTGGAAATATACCTGTAAAGACTAAATGGGACCATCCTGCCTGCCCACCATGACATTATTCAGTATTAATCAGAAATAATGGTGGGGAGAGCCTTTAAGTTGAGAAGGCCATAGAATTCAGGGCTGAACTTATAAAATATAGTCATTTAAACACTATTTCCTGCTGGCAATGGATATTCCTGAATTGATTTAAAGATTTTTTCTTTTTTTGTCTGTGATTTTCTACTATAACCAAGTATGTTGAATTGATTCTATCATTTTACTCTTCATATAAGAATTAAACTTTTGAAGTATTTTTATATTAGCATAATTATTTATCCTTGGAATAATATTTTTTTTCAATTAAAATAAATTAGAAACTTGTTTTCCCAATAACTATATAGGAATATATTCGTTATTTCCTGAAAATAAGCCATTGCTTAGTAATCTGAAGAATTTACTTTTTTAATAAGTTAATGGAAAATGTCTTAAGTACAAAACTGCTAACTGATCATATTATAATACTGAGTTAGTGTTCTGAGTACTTTCTTTGAGTTGATGAAATATCCTTTGCTCTAGTATTCTATTATTTTTAACATGGAACTGCCATGCTGAAGAAGCATGGCTTCAGCATTAAAGCAAAGTGGTATATTCTTTGGAATAGATTTATTATAATGCATTAGCTGATCAAATTATAACTAATTTGATCAGCTAATGAATTTATAACTAATTTCCAAGTCTCAGCTTGGAAAACAATAAATGAATTACCTAAAGATATTTATATGATTTTTGTCTCAGTTACAATGATCATGTAATAACTAAGTATAAAGTCAAATGGTAAATATTACATTTTGAAAAGAAATATTTAAAAAGCAAATTGTTGAACCAAAGAATTCATCATAAAGAGGCAGAACTGCTCTATTTATATATTATTTTTTAAATTTTTATTTGCTTGTCTTCATGTTTTTAATCTGGCAGTAACTGATAAAAAATGTAATGCCAAGAAATCTATACTATTGTACATAGATTTCAATGTTGCTTGTGTGGAGTTTGGATTGAGGGAATGGATTGAAAGGGATGCATTTAAAGGTAACTGAGAGAATACCAAGTCTCTCTATTGAAAAGCAAATGATGTAGAATGCTTAATATAACTTTCCCAATTCAGACAAATAAAAGACTTCCTGCAGAATCTGGCTTTAAGAATTTAAAACAGTATTCTTTCCACAATTTTGATATATTTTCATTTTTATCTATAAACTCAGCAATATACTTTTCCTACAACTTTGTTTCTTTTATATGTATTTTTTCTCATCTCATACCACTCTGGTATAAGAATTTGGGATCTCTTTGTAGCAAATATTTTTCATATTAACTCAGACTCCTGTATATAAATAAATAAATAAATAAATAAATAAATAAATAAATAAAACAGAAAACTTTTAAAGAATTAACCAGCCCTAGCCATTTTGGCTCAGTGGATAGAGCATGGGCCTATGGACAGGAGGGCCTTGGGTTTGATTCCAGCCAAGGGCACATATCTCCACTGCAGGCTCTTCCTCTGCCTGGGCTCTGATCGGGACTCATGCAGGAGGCAACCAATAAATGTGATTCTTTCACATCCATTTTTTCTCTCTGTCTTCCCCCCTCCCACTCTCTCTAAAAAGTCAATAGGAAAATATCCTCAGGTGAGGATTAAAAATTAAATAAAATAAAGAATTAACCACAATGTGACATGGATAGTTCTAAAGGAGTGTCTACACCTAGTACTGTGAAATATTTCCTAACTAGCATATTTTTATTAACCAATGAATCACAAATGAATCACATCATTATCCTCATTCCTGCCTTCAAAGTTTTGCACTCATAGGCTCTACAAATGGGCATATAAAAGTATTCTAAAAATGTGTTGTTTTAGTTTAAAGAATCATGTGTATAACTACTCACATTTAGTCCAACTACAGAATAGAACTTAGAAAAATTAAGATGTTTAGAGGCCCTTTCCTTTATATTAATATTTATTGAATTTGAAGGGTTTGTTTATAAATAAAACTCTGTAAATAAAAAAAGCTGCTAGTGTATGTTGCATATTGAGATGAAATTTTTAAAACCATAATTAATTTTTAAGCAGCTAGAATTTTCAAAGTCAATTCCTATTTTGTATATATCAAGCTTTGCCACATCAATGAATAGTTTATTGGCCCACTTTATTTGATTTCCATGTGGGTTGTTTTCCCATTTTCCAGTTTACTGAATTCTAAATAAGTTTTAAGAATGTGGTGTTCTGTGGGTTAAAGTTTCATTGTTTCCCCACTTTTACTATCTTTAATCTCTCTTGATTTTTTAATATTCCCCACATAAAAGACATCTTACATGCAGATTGTTATGATAATCTATAATCTTCTTAAGTATTTTACTATTTCACTTGGTAAAGCATACATCCCTTGTATTCTATTTTTAAAATAAAAGCCTATCTGTTGGGGTTTTGAATATAAACTCCTATGAGCAGTCAGAAACAGGTGAGCAAACAGAAGCCCATGACTCAGGAGAAACTGAAAAACGGACCCTTGGAAATGACAGCTAGGTAGGCAATGGCTATTTCTCTTAGCAACTAATTGCCTTTCCCAGGAAGGGAAATTTCTAGAAGGGATTCAAATTTTCTTGGGAAGTACAAGCTTCTTACAATACCAGAGCAATTTTTATTGACATGCTTCTCCTAAGAACATGTAGAATAAGTCTGAACATCATGTTGAAGTAACTGGGGAACAATAACCCAAACACCAATGCAACCTATCGGTTAAATGCCCTCTCTCCACCTTCTTGAAAATTCCCACTCTTCATCTCACAGTCCTGCTAGGTGGCAGGAGTCAGCTTTTCCAGTCCAATAGACACAGAAGAGAGTTGCTGTCTCTTTTTCCATTTTCTTGGCAGAGACACTCTATATATATTATATATATATATATTATATGTCCTATCTTCTGCATTTCTGAAGTAACATCCATTCACTCTGTCTCTCCCAAGTCTTCCAGAAGAAAAACTAGAAAGCTAAATAGGGAACATAATCCAGAAGGAAGTTAATGTATTAACTATCACCTAATATCCCTTATTATATGAAAAACAAATTTAGTGAATATTGGGAGATTTGAACCTGATTATAAAAATAAATTTAGATTGTATTGTTTGTGATGAATGGAGATATTTAGGTCACATTTTTTTGTTGATAGAAATAAGGTTTGTATAAGATGTATATATTAACATACAATATAAGTAATATATATATTAATATAAACAAAAATATATATAATGAATATATTTATTATGAAATAAATTTAATATATTAATATTTACATATACTTATACATATTGTCCTTCATTCATTATTTTTTACTCTTCTTCCTTTTGATCTTGTGTCTTATAAATAGGAGAGTATGCTATTTGAATTAAAAATCTCAGGCTGAACAAGAACAAGGCAGTAAGACACCAAATCTTGTGTTTATCACTTCAGGTCTTCCCCACAAGATTATAGGACTGTAACAAAAGAATGTTAGATCCTGAGAACTATCCTAGGTTAGTTACTCTAAAATGCTATTTTTAAGGGGAAAATAATTTATTTTATAACCAATATTAATTTTTTGCTTGTATGTTTGCATTTTATTTCATTTGTAGAGGAAACTTGGCACTAAGTTTAATAAAGTAAAATAGTTTTTCATGGTTGTTTTAGCTCTCCAAAGTTTGTAACCACAGTGACCTACACTAGTTAGTGACCTATTGTCCAGAAGTCTTTCAATCCTTATTTGAATTTACAGATTACCCCTTTTCTAAAAAGTTAATGACTGAGTCCTCAAAGAAAAATTATTGCAAATGTAAGAAAAAATGTTTTTAGTTATTTGTTTTGCTATGGATGCTGTAAAATTAAACTTGTTTTCAAATGTTGTAACTTCTGAGGAAAAAAATGAAAAAGACTTAAATGAAAGTGAGATAGGCATTTCAAAGTGGGGATAGATGGACTGCTGGCAAACTCTAGTGCCAATGGACAGAAAGAGAAACAGCAATCTCCTTTTCACACCTTGAAAAGCTGCACTTTAATGGCTAGTGAGAGTGACAGTTACTTGTTCCTGATACAGCTCTCGTGTTAAGGATCCAACTCCATCTGAACATGTCACTTTAGTAGAGACTGGAAGCAGGAGACATACATCTCATCCACCCACTTGCTCTTCATGGTTTACAATTTTATTGTTTCTTCCCTTGAAATAGAATCTACTATTTAGCTATTAGAGCATTACTTTCCCAGTGCTCTAATTAAGGTTGTCTAAGTACTTCCTCTGTAACCCCTATTTTTCAAGAAATTCAAACCGTACTATGAAAATTTGAAAATTGGCAGTTCAGTGTACAAAATGTAGCTCTATGTTTTTCCCATTTAAACTATAAAAAATAACTGGGTGATTTGGACCTATGGCATGGTTAAGAATCAGGAGGTATTTTCATGATTTTAAGCGGCCTTTTGCAGATTTTATATTTTTAATGGAATTTATTGGGATGATGTTGGCTAATAAAAACCACATAGGTTTCAGAGGTACAATGCATCATCTGCATATTGTATTGTGTGTTCACCACCCAATGTCATGTTTCCTTCCATCACCATTTGATAGGTTTTTAAACGCAGCAGTCTATGCATGGTATAAGCGAAATTGTATGGAAGATTCATATGTAACGAATACAAAATTAACATATGCATAAATGCACAAATCTGTTCTCAGTTGTAAGGATACTGTTGAAGCCCCTCTTCACCAGCCCCTCAGCAGAACAAGGCTCCCATCACACTCTGAGTGGCTCCCTCAGAATAACAAAGGTGCTCAAAAACCGGGCTCCTTGGCATTGGTGTGATTTGAGCTCATAGCTTCCCAGTAGGACCAGCTAAAGTTAATCCCCAGCCAACACAACATCCTCTTTACCGTTTTTTCTCATGACCTCCCTACTTCCTACCCTCCCTTCATCAATCCCTGTTTCAAGAACACTGTCTCTGTGTTTAGGGAAACCAATCTAAAGTGCGTGAGCACACTGCCTTTTGCTTTTCAATGGAAGTTCATCTAATAAACATAGAGTCAATGCCTAATGGAAGGTAGTTTCCAATTTAAGATTTTGCCTTCAATGTGTAAATATTTTAGGCCAAATATTTGCTTAGTTACCAACTTTTTTGGTCAACTACAGTACTTCTTCTTTTAAAAAAAAATATATATATTATTGATTTTTTACAGAGAGGAAGAGAGAGGGATAGTTAGAAACATCGATGAGAGAGAGTCATTTCATCGATGAGAGAGACAGATCAGATGCCTCTTGCACACCCCTTACTGGGGATGTGCCCGCAACCAAGGTACATGCCCTTGACCGGAATGAACCTGGGACCTTTCAGTCCACAGGCCGACACTCCATCCACGGAGCCAAAATGGTTTCAGCTACAGAGTTTTTTTTTTTGTTTTGTTTTTTTTATAATAAATATTTTTATGAAACCAAATAAGTAAAATGCTACTTGCATACTTCTTTTGAGAAGTTTGCCAAATTATTGAATAATTATAGCCTTACCAATGTATCCAACTTCACTGTAAAATGTAAATTTACCCAATTAAATATAGGAATTGCATCAAAAGATTCTTCACACATACTGAGACACTCCAAAGTTCAAATAGGGGGCTTCAGTCTGCATCTCCTACCAGTACATGTATTTCACATACCACTAAAACATCTTTCCACATTCCCTAGTGACTCCAGTGAAGTCTGGAACTCACAGAGTTCAAGTCATTGGCCACTCTGATACAACTCACTGCTACATCAAGTGGCAACCAATGTTTTCCCACGACTGTCAACAGCAAGTGAGTCCTCACTGCCTGTACCAGCTTGGGTCACTTTTTCTTTCAGTTTCATTAGTCAGTGCTCCGCTTACTGCTCGCAAAAGAAAGGTGTCACACTGAGTCATAAGTGTGGGGGAAAGAGAGGTTTTACCACAAGTAAATGTGAAGGCACTTTACTGCACATGGGTCTCACAAATTACTAGATAACACCATGCCGGTGCTGGAGTTACCAAGTATCTAACCTATCCCGACTTATTTTAATAAAATTATTAATAATACTGCTTTGAGAAGAAAATAAGATGGGATGGGGACAATATCTGAACCATATAAGTATGAAATGGTTAATAAACGATAACTTGTACCTCTTCTTTCTGTCGTTTCACTCCTATGAATTACCCATGGTTCTGCAAATGGAGCCTTTATAAAATCCAAATGTGATCATGCCACTCCCTGTAGAAAAGTCCTTCTGTGCTCCCTCTGCTTCAGAATAAGCAACAAAACCCTTCTTTTCTGTGTTCCCTCTCAAGCTCAACCTGGCCCCTACCTTGTTCTTTCCCAAACATAATAGTTCTTATGATGGTTATTTCCTGCATTGCACTTCATCTCTCTCCCCTGCATGCCTTAGTCTCCTGTCTTCTATTATCCTTCATAACTTTTCCAAGTGTCTCTTCCAGGAGAACTTGACCCCAAAAGAACTTGACCACCCCAATATTTGGTGTCTCTCCTTGTGCCCCACAGAGCACTGTTTGTACTTTTATGGTAGCTAGGCAAGGTTTTAAACTGACTTCCTTGTGTTTCTTTAAGCAATTAGACTGCAACATCCAGATGGAAGGGTTTAGTTAGTTCCTAGGAAAGTGCCTAATACAGAACTCCTTAAAGACTTGACATAAACTATCAAACACATAAAACTTGCCTGTCCCTAAGGAACTCACCATCTAGTGTGAACAGATGCTTTCCAACTTATTAGCCTATATGCCACAATTATGAGTAGGTTTTGTCCACATAAGAACTGTTTTAGGTTTTAATTCAGGCCTTGTCTGACTCTTGTTTATTCATTTAGGATGAAGTGGGGGGGGAGGGATTTCCAGAGTTCGGTATATTTGTGATGATGCTCTTTGGCTTTTTTTTTTTTTTTTCTGGCTAAACGTTAGTCTGAAGTGCCAATATATGTGGATCAGGTAACATTGCATCTCACCCTGCCCAGAACTTCCATCTGCTCTGAGCAGACAAAGCCTTCTTAACTGTCAGAGCACTTGAAACACTTAAATGGGCATCTAGTCAAACGTTCTCATTTAAATAGAACGATGTAGGTTTTACAAACAAATAGACAGACTGGAGAGGGGCAGCAGAAGTCAAATTTCAGGGACAATGAATACATGACAGAAAGTGGTTTGTGAGCTATTCAGAAATCTGTCACAATGGGGCTGTGGACGCAATGTGAGGATCAGCATGAAATCTCCCCCCTGGAAATTCTAAACCCTTTTCCTGTGCTTCCTCCAATGCCTATTAGTAGTGACTCTAAGCCATGGAACTTTATCAAAATCATAATAGTGTGGTGGTGAGGTGAATTTTTTATACAATTCACATCCCCTGGAGATAGAGATACAATTTAGAAGTTATTTTCCGTTTAACCATCAATTTCTCCCATTCCAAACACCACCCCCAACACACATGGAAATCCATACACTGGCATTAGAATCATTAAATGGTCGTTCAGTGATAAGGATAGGAATATGCCACCTTCTTCAGAGGCATAAGTATAGAAAAAAAAAATGGAGTTCCACTAACCTATATGTCCTAAGAAAGAGAATACAGTATGGTAATAAAAATACAAAAAGAAAGAAAAAATGAAAAAAAAAAAAAAAGCTTATTTATTGAGCTACTCTGCAGATGCAACCATTTAAAATTATGGGACACTACAGGGTGCATAAAGTGTTGTTATTGTGGCGTTTTAAAAAATTTTTTTTTCAGTTGTCCTCAGATGGAGCCTGGGAGACATCAGCATGGTTAAGTTACAGGACCCAAAGATCAGGAGTAGGTCAGCCCAATTCCCCGCAAGGCCAGGGAGTCTGTGGTGGAAGAGAAGTGAGGAGCGTTAGAGTGGAAATGTATGGAGCTGCCAGAGACAAGTGCAGTTCTTTCATACACTGCTCTAAGGCGTCCTCATTTCTAAAGAGCCACAGCCCAAGGAAGGGAAACAACTAAGTCTTTAAGAAGTTGGAAGATCTATTCAGGAATCAGAAATGGATGAGATGGAGGCAGTTCTAACTGGATATATTTACCAAAGGCCATTTCAAAAAAAATAGCCTAAAATGTTAGAAATATCGTCACTAACATTATTTTTTCATTTTTTATATTTTATTGATTTTTTTACAGAGAGAAAAAGAGGGATAGAGAGGTAGAAACATTGATGAGAGAGAATCATTGATCAGCTGCCTCTTGCACACTTCCTACTGGGGATGTGCCTGCAACCCAGGTACATGGGGGGAAAAGGGGAAATATGTCATACTTGCAACAATAAAGATTTCTTAAAGACTAATTGGCTCTACTTATCTTATAATATAACCTTACACATAGTTCTTAAGATATGCTCAAAGGACTTCTATGAATTTGTGACACTGAATAGCATATTGCTAGTTTGTAATCTTGTATTCTCATTTTCAGCATTTAAACATTAAAAGCTCTAAAATGCTTTTCTCCATGTTTCAATGGAGAAATATGATGTGGTTGATTACAGTGTCAGTGTGCCAATGTGCACTGAACTTTTACAGAATATATATACAGAACTTAACTCTGTTTGACTGCTTTATATAATAATAATAATTAATTAGTAAATCATTATTCACATATTAGTTTACTTTTCAACTTCAGCCATATTGTCAGGTGCTGGAATTATCTTCTCCCTTTCCCCTTCCTACTCATAATCCTTTCCACTTTTTTTGTGCCTTTTAATTTTAGCTTTCTCTTGGGTGAAATGTTTTTAAAGTTGTTACCAATGCCTAGCATTTAAGAAAAATGTTAGATATGTTTATATGCAATAAATCATTATATAGAAGGTATAATAATAATTGTGCTTCTATTATCTTACATTTGTGCCTTGTTTTCTCATTTAAAAAGTGAACTCACAAACCTCATCTCATTTTATGATTGCACAGTCTAGTTAGCTTGATTAGTTTTTCCATTTTGCTTATATACCCTCTGTACTAGGAGCAGAGATTGCTTTATTTATTGCCCTCATCAGGAATATTAGTTTCTCTGCTGCATATGTGGATGCCTGGTGACTATGCCTAGTAATTCAGAGGACAAATAGGCTATAAGCATGGAACAACTGTGTTTCATTCCCAAAGTACCTGTTACAGCAAAATAATCATTGTGTTGCTTGTGGGAAAAAAAAAAAAAAGTCATTTCATTTCATAGCCATTTTCATCTCTGAACACATTCAATAATTAAAATGGAAAAATGTAATAACAAGAAAAAAATCTATTTAGCTTCAAAATTAAAAACCATAAGTCAAAATATTCTGTTTTGCATACAGAATTTTTTAACACTGACATTTTAGTTTTCCACGTAAGTCATTTCTAAAACATTAACAAGTTAAATTATGTCTTGCTAATGAAAAAAAGATTTTAAAGATTCATTTTGAAAGACTGCTATTGCCATAAATACTAAGAATATTTGCATTTGTTCATAGATGGGGATAATATGACAGTAAACTGTAATAGGTTCCTCATAAAAATTGTATTTGTCAATATATTTTGAATGTCTACTATGAGGGTTTCAAAGGTACATAAATCCTCAAGAACCTTAATTACTTTTTAAAAATGCAAATGATAATAAAGAGAAGTAAAGAAGAATTTTGAGAAGTAAATACTGGCCAAATTTGTGGCAAATACTATACGCATTCAAAGGCAACTGACTAGAAATTGTGTAGGATCACATAGAACACAAGATTGGATATCCTGAGCTTATAGAACTGAAGTCACATCATAGAAGAGTTTTAGGAGGCACAGATTTTGGAGACTGACCAGACAAAGGGATGCCAAATGAGAAAACTAATAAGAAATAGTAAGAAATAATTGGCCATAATTTTAACTACTTTGGAAGCTCAAGTAAAAAAGGAGGAGAGAAGTCTCCTTCCAACAAAATGATGTTGTCTTTGGTGATTTTAATTTTAGTTACCGTAGTTTCAAGTTGTAAATATGAATTTGGCTTTTTTTTTTAATAGTTTCCAGTCCTTTGGTGACATTTTTGATATTGTACATTATATCCTTGATTACATTAACCATATTGATTCTAAAGTTTGTACATGATAATTGAGTATCTGAATTAATTATAAATTTATCATCTGTTGTTCTTCATAATCTTTTTTGTCAAGTATAATAGTTTGGGCTCATTGTATTTCCAGTTATTTTTGTTATTATAAACGTTTTACAACATATAATTTTAAAATAATTGTACATATAGAGAAAAATTGCAAAAATTTACTGAGCTTCTCTAAACATTAACATCTTACATGAACAGCACATTTTTAATTAATAATATCTCAATTTTTTAATAATTATCTTTATAGGAAATCTGGTAAAGGAAATTAATAAAATGATTGGGCCTACACTTAGAGACCTCATTGACAAGCAGTATTTTTATATATATAAAAATATATATAAAAGAGAACATAAAACTTTGTTTTTTTTCTAATCAATCTGGAATAAAATATCCAAAGGTGATTTTAAATAATTTTATATAGCATTGTTAATATTTACTTAACATTATTTTCTGTGTCATATTTAAGTATTAGAGTCTTAAAGGATTCTGAGATCAATGTGTTTTCTATTTCTCTCTTATGATCTATTAGTAATCAACTCTTATCATCTACAATTGACCATAATAATAACCATGACAATTTGGGGAGATGATAGTAGGAAATGTGTGAAGTAAAGCAATTGTCAAATCAGTTTGTGTATTTCACCATTCAGTTTAAACAATTTAATATGTGGTATTTCAATGATCACTAAATACAAATAGAGAAGTATTAATTTAATGTTATCAGCTGAGATGAGTCTACTTTCATCTGATGTACTAACATAGCAAATATTAATATTACTTTTATGTTCTTGTGTCGGATTTAATTACTTTAATATGCCAAGATACACATATAATATAGACATGAGTCCCTTTTCAGATGCATAGTATTGAGATTTTGCTACATAAAAATGTTGTTTTGGAGTTACTATGTTGAATAGTCTGGAATTGATGAATAGCCTATAATTGATGATAACTCTAGCTTCAGTGACTTTCAAAACAAAGTTTTATGTTCTCTTTTATTACACGTAGGTTACAAGTTTGCTGTGCTTCTGCTAATCTTCAGGTAAATTGAGTGCATAAGATTGATAGGATTTCAGTAGGAATGGTTAAAGAGCTGTTCTCTAGTCTTCATGAATAGCCAAGCATTTGACTCACCAAATGATTTCTCTTGTGTTCCTTACTCATGCAATATATAGTAATATATAAGATATAAAATAAATGACAACCCTGTTGTGGTTGCTCTGTAGCCATCTGGTTATTGAGGGGAGCTACATGACTTACCAAGTAACAGATCTGAAGAGATGCCAGACATGATAATTCTTCTAAACTGAGTTCTTCACCCGCTTGACTGCAACTCTCTTGATAACATACCCCTCAGTGCAAAGTAATGAGGACATTCAGAAACTGCACTGAAAATCAGGAAATGCCCACAAAGCTGTCCTCTTTGTTTTATTCAAGTTAAATAAATTTGGTATATTGTGTAAACATCTGCCCAAACCTAAGACTACGAGTGCTGATAAAGGATAATGTGCATTTCAGCATATATGTTCTTTAATTTTGAAGGCAACTTTATGCATATTTCTCACTTTCTTCCTTAAACATCTGGCTATATAAGATATTCACTGCATAATAGATGTCATTACAATATCACAGAAAATTTAAAAGGGCAACCTTATTAGGATGCAAAGACAAATCAAGTACTAGGGAAAGAAATGTGCTATACATATATTCAAATATGTTCCTATAAATAGTAAAATAAAATAAAATGAGAAAAAAATAATAGGCACAATTTAAGTACATGCATTCCATTAGAGAATATTCAAGTTACCAGTAAAGATTTAGAGTTCCCCATAACATACTCATTTTAAAAAATGCAAATTATAGGCTCAAAAATATGCTATATTCATTCATCAAGATGGCTACAATTAAAATACTACAAGTTCCAAGTGTTGATGATGATGTGGAGGACTGGGAGTCTCCATCTATTAGTACAACTGTTCTGGAAAACTGGATATCTACAAAAGATAAGCATATACTTGGTAGCTGGTCTCCAAAGATGGCCTCAGTGAACAGTGACTCTAGAATCCAGACCTTTGTATCCACCCTCCTTGAATCAGACCTTCCTTTTGTGACTACCTGAAACAATTGAATGACACGAATGTGATGCTTTGAGACTGTCGAGGCTTGGTTATCAGAAGCCTGGAAATGTCATCCTGGACTCCTGAACACTCCCTCTCAGAGCCCAGTGTACAGTTGGTGAGAAGCATACAAAACATGCAAGAGCACAAGTGATGTGCACGCGATTTGAGCTACTTCTTTAAACTTTAAATAAAATGTTATGTATATTTATGTCTTTCCTTCATTTGATACAGCTGGTGCTTCGCTACTTTATACTACATTAAACTATGTAGTATAAATTATACTACATTATACTACATTTATACTACATTAAACTATGTAGTATAAATGTCATCCTGGACTCCTGAACACTCCCTCTCAGAGCCCAGTGTACAGTTGGTGAGAAGCATACAAAACATGCAAGAGCACAAGTGATGTGCACGCGATTTGAGAACACCACAATGAGCTCCCAGACACAAACCATCATTAACGGTCAGTTATGTGATGAAGCCATTTCTGTATCAGTCTAGTTCGTTTGAGCCTTTGCATGGTTCCAGATACTATGTAAAGGCAGCAACAGTAATCAGAACAATACACCTAAACCAGTAATCTCATTGTTAAGTACATTCTTAGGAGACTATGTATATATCCACCAGAATGCATGCCCAAGAATATTTATAGCAATACCACACACAACATTTTAAAATTTGAACAACTCAAACGTCTATTAATAAATAAAAGGTAAATTATAACAAAACAATATAAAAATAAAACTACTAATGTATACAACAACAAGGGAAATTTCATAGACATTACATCTCAGTGAAAGGATCTATCCCTCAAATAGTATGAATTTATTAATATGAAATTTAAGTGCAGATAAAATCATTCAATAGTGTTTGAAGTCAGAATGATGGTCATGTATGCTATGTGGAAGACAGAACTGACTGAGAAGAGGAACTATAAAACATTCCTGTGTGTGTGCATGTGTAAATATTCATTGAGCTGCACGCTAAAATGTAATGCAATTAATTTGGTTTTTGCATGTCTGCTATGTTTCATTAAAATGCTTTTAAAAGAAAAGGTATAAGAACATATGCCTGGAATAGAAATAAATATTTTATCATTTGTTTCACAGTCCTTTGTATTTTACAAACAAGGACACTAAATGTAAGGTTAAGTAGTCATGGAGGCATGATCTGAAGAGAGAAGTGAAGGAGAAATTGATAAAACATAGTGGCTGGCCTTGGGGTGAGAACAACAAAAATACCTGCACAATGCTTTATGTAGATAATGGAGATAAAAGTGATGCTGAAATATGTACAGGAGTGGGAAGTTTATGAATTGATAAAGCTGTATTGTAGCTTATGTAGTGGCAATAAACTATTCAATGAAATGTCAAGTTCACAATAGAAATTGAAGGCTGTAAGAAAGTAGGGATGTGATAACTTTTGAGTTATCTGTATATTTGACAATTTTAAATTCATAATAATGGGTTGAGATATCTCTGTAAGGAGCATAGTGAGAGACTTCCAGCAACACATACTACATATTTTATATGTTCTTCTTTACCAAATCTCAATAGTTTGGTATTAGAGGAATAAAGGTATTATCCTGTAAAGAAAAAGAACACTGGAGATGGGGAAACAGTAAATAAAATATTTAAAATATTTTTGGAAACTAGAAACTAAAAGGAAGTGCAAATTGAACTTACTGGGAAAACAGAACAAATACTTGGCACCTCTAAAGAGCCACGGAAGTTGGAGACTGGACATTTGGGGTCAAAACTCCTATCCTATGCAATAAAGAGCTAATATGCTAATTAGACCAAACAGCTGAATGACCTTCCAAAAGTCCTTCCAGAGGACCTTCTAGACGGAGCCAGGACTGCAAGGGCCAGCCGAGGCAGTGAGAGGCTGCGAGGGCTGGCGGAGGCTGTGAGGACCGAGCCCCTTGCACAAATTTCGTGCATCGGGCCTCTAGTCAATTACATGCACGATGATATTTTCCTTGGGTCAGGTTTACCTGCCTTGGTAAAGAGGTGAAAATGATATATTTCGGTTGCCCGGGACTTTTAGTTTTATGTATGTCAGTTGCAGGGGTAGGTAGATGATTGATTGAAGTGGCCAACATGGTAAATAGCCTCTACAGGAAGAGATATGACGGGGGTCATAGATTGGGAGAAAGGAGTAGTTAGAAGCTGAATGTTTGAACATGTTAAGGAACAACTACAGAGCTAATAACGGTAAGAATTTAAAAAATTATTGTTAGATATACATTTTAATTTTAAGATTTTAGATAACATATTTATTGAGTACCACCTTTCTGAGAAATTGGTCTTAGCACTGTGGAAATGAAGGTAGGACACGTTTTCTGCTCTTATGAAGCTGAGATTCCGGGCAGGTGGATAGCGACAAAATAAAGGAATAATTTGCTTGATAGCCTTTATTGCAGAGGCGACCGAGGGTGAAAGAGAGCCCGTCCAAGCTCTCTCAGACAGGGCAGTTGCTTAACCATGTTACACAGACAGTGAGTGCCAGGCACTTAAGTGCCGTCCCGTTGGGAGAATCAATCATCAGCTTATAACACAGGGACGTACTTCTGCTGTTGCAGGGGATGAGAATTAAACCCTATCATCACCGCAGCGTAGGCAGGACCCTGTCCTAACCCTGGGAGTGGAGGTAAGATCAGAAAGCCGCAGGGTCACAAAGATACGAAGAAAAGCCACTCTGAAGCTCCCCAGTAGAAAGTAGCCAGCCTTTTCACGGAAAAGTGTCAGAGACAGTGAATCAACTTGCAATTTGATTGACCGAAATTGCATTTTTCGTCAGTTTTAAAAACGCCTATTTACAACTGAAAATATGTGTCATAGACAAGGAAGGGATATCCCAGTATAAATTTGCTTATGGCAGAAAACATCAAAGAGCTCCTGCCAGTTTGCTCAGTGGTTAGAGAGTGGGTCCCTCGGACATCCCCATCAAACCTCAGTTGAAGGTTTGATCTCTGAAAGAAAACACATCAAAGAATGGGCATAAGAGAAACAATAAAACTTAGAAAATATCTGAATCTGATCAGAATAAAAGAAATTTTCCTTTGGTACACTAAATTTCGTTTTCTGATTCTTTATTGAGAAGATGATTAAAGATTATTATTAGAAAACAAAAGTATTGCCAAGACCAGTTTGGCTCAATGGATAGAGTGTCGGCTTGGGGACTGACAGGTCCCGGGTTCGATTCCGGTCAAGGGCATGTACCTTGGTTGGGGGAAAATATCCCCAGTGGGGGGTGTGCAAGAGGCAGCTGATCGATGACTCTCTCTCATCGATGTTTCTAACTCTCTCTCTCCCTACCTCTCTGTACAAAATCAATAAAAAATATATATATATATAAAAAGAAAGAAAACAAAAGTATTAAATTTGTTGATTTTTGCATATGTTCATGCTTATGCTGTCAGTATTATAATGTGCTTATAGTCTAAGCCAGTGGTCGGCAAAGAGCCACATGCGGCTTGTGAGCCGCCGTTTGCCATTCTGTGGACTAATGAGTTTGCCGACAACTGGTCTAAGCTCATTGTATGTGCTAGTCTCAAAGGGTAAGAGATCCTTCTTTTTTACAGTTACATAGTGTTGCATTGCATAAATGTACCACAGTTTTTTTTATCCACTCATATACTGATGGACACTTGGTCTGCTTCCAAATTTTAGCTATTGTAAATCATGCTGCTATGAACATAGGTATGCATATATTATTTCTGATTGGTGTTTCAGTATTCTTAGTATATATTCCTAGAATATATGGGTTAAATGGTAGTGTTATTTGTAATTTTTTAGTTTGTTTTTTGTTAATCCTCACACAAGGATATTTTTCCATTGATTTTTAGAGAGAGTAAAAGGAAGAGGGAGAGACAGAGAGAGAGAGGAAGATTGATGTGAGAGACACACATCAATGTGCTTGCTTCCTGCACTTACCCAGGCTTTACCAGGAGATTGAATCTGCAACCAAAGTACATATCCTTGACTAGAATTGAACTTGAGACCTTTCAGTCTGCAGTCTGACACTGTATCTACTAAGCCAAAACAGCTAGGGGCTATTTTTAATTTTTTGAGGAAAGCCTATACTGTTTTCCGAAGTGGCCAAGTCAGTCTACATTTCCACCAGGAGAGATAGGTTTAGGGTTAGAATTGGGGTTTTAAAGGTAGTATTTGCTT
The DNA here is from genome assembly GCF_014108245.1 of Pipistrellus kuhlii. Taxonomy (NCBI): domain Eukaryota; kingdom Metazoa; phylum Chordata; class Mammalia; order Chiroptera; family Vespertilionidae; genus Pipistrellus; species Pipistrellus kuhlii. Next base: position 35,394,054 of record NW_023425551.1, on the reverse strand, counting down.
ACAATAAAGTTTCTTCTGCTTGCAATACAATTTCTGTACTTCTCACCTACCATCTTTTGTGTATGGCTTCATTCTTTGAATACATTTGGACAAGAACCCAGGAAAAGAATCAGCCTTGTACACTGCTCAATTAAAAAAGAAAATACTCACACACACACACACACACACACACACACACACACACACACACAAAATCCTGAATCAGAATCCTCTGAACTCTGTAGTTTGTCCACATGTTTAGTGGTTGACGCTGGCTCTTACTTAGAAGTCCCTAGTTATCTTCATGTGCTGCATTTGTGAGAGCTAATTTGGGCTTTTTCTCAGCATGGTGGGTCCCCAGTGCCAAATGAGAGGTTGGGGGAAGCAGGGGGAGACGTTATGTCACTTTTATGACCTAGACTAGGAAGAAATGCAGCATCATTTCTAAATATTCCTTCAGGCACAGCATATTGCACAGACTCAAAAGGAAGACAGATTCTGCCTCATTTCTGAAAGAGTCATACAGGGTTTGGAAAAAATAGGTTTATAGTTGAGAGTATGCTAAACAGAGTTTATTCTTGTATAATTATTTATTAATTACTAGAAGCCCGATGCATGGAATTTGTGCAAGGGGCTCTCCCCTCGCATCTGCGTTGGCTTGCCTCGGCCCTCACAGCCCCGGCCCTCGCAGCCCCAACTTCATCCTGAAGGTCATCCGGAAGGACCTCTGGAAGGACATCCAGTCTAATTAGCATGTTATGTCTTTATTATTATAGACTGTATTATTTTCCATGCAAAACAAGTGTAAACCTACTTTTGCCTTGCCCTGTATAATCTGTAATATTGCTGTTACCATTTTTGAAAAATGTCATTTGCCCACTGGATAATACAGTATTCTTTAGAGAGAGATGCTTTTAAAAGGGGTTAATTTCCTTTAGGTCTCCTCACTAGTTACTTGACTCGTGCTATAGGAGCACAATGTGGAAATGCATTCATTTTGTCTAATGACACTGAATAATGTTTTATAGAACAAGTGATAGTCGAGTGATCTATTTAAGGGAAAGTTTATCGGGTAAAGTTTATCAGGTAAAGAAAATTAATTTATTCTATTACCCAGGACATCTGTGAGAGAGTAATGGCCTGTTCAGAAATGGATGACTGTTCATAGTAAAGAAAGAAGAGTTTTGGAAGGTCAAATAGAAGTCCATTCAAGCTCTATTTTAAGGAACAACTGGTAACTGTTACTTTAGTCCAGATATGCTGTGACTCATATATACATGCATTTTAAGTAGAATGATTAGTAATTGATAATCTGAAATCAGAGAATGCTTCTTGGTATCAATTGAGCTTTTCAGAATTTAAATGTATTATAATTAGTAAAAAATAGATATTTATTAAGGGTTGTTCCCTAATCATCTTACATAATAAAAGGCTAATATGCAAATTATCCCCTCAGGAGTTTGACCTATCAGTTCGGCCACTTGCTATGACGTGCACTGACCACCAAGGGGTGGTGTGGAATGAAGGAAGGCTTTGGCCCATCCTGATCGCCAGCCAGGCCAGGGGATCCTACCCATGTACGAATTTCATGCACTGGGCATCTATTGATAGTTATACATATATTAGTATATACATCATGTTTAATGATGGAAATGTCTAGTTATCTATCACTATGCAATCTTCCCTTTTACATGCATGAGCCTGTGTTTCCCATGGCTATTACTGTCCCACATGGGTAGTTCTCAGCACTGGGATATGAAGTCATATATGCTCTTTCTGTCTCACTTTTTTCCCCCACAACTGCATACTGCTAATAAGACCCTGGGGATGAGAAGAAAATGCATCGGAACACATAAATCTATATTCTTGAGTAAACATGTGGAATAGAGCTACCTAATAATTAGAAACACCTAAATTAATGACAATATCAGTAAAATATTAATAGATATTATGTTTAAGCCAATATACATTTTGAGTCTATTTGTTACAGTAAGTTATACTAATCTAACTAACACAAAGGAACCATAGTATGCACACTGAGGTCTGCAGTGGTTTGTTAATTTATACACAATTTAATTCTTAAGATACTAAATTTGACCTAAATAGTTGATCTATCTTTTTTCTTATCATATGACATTTTCTCATTTGTATTAAGTATACTTCAAAACTATTATTTTTTTAAGACGAAAGACATCATGAAGACAGTACTAATTACTTTCAATAAAAAATATATATAAATGGAGATTTTTCCAGGGGGATATAGGCCATGGAGTCCATCATAAGCACTGGGAATGTTCTTTTCCTAAAGATAGTTGTCAGGAGAAAGATTCCTTAGAACATCATGGCAACTACAAGGTGCAGCAAAAGTAGGCTTACAGTTGTTCATATGGAAAATAATACAATAATTAAATAATAATATAAGGGCAAACTCTGTTTCATGTTCTTACAAGAGTAAGCCTACTTTGCCCCCTCTTTACATAAGCAAACATTGATAAAAACTCAATTCATGCATATATGAATCATTGAACTCACCTGTAAAAAAAAAAAAAAAAGAAGAAGAAGAAAAAAATAGAGGCCATTTTCTTCTCTGAATGCCCTTTTGGAATTTGAATTTAAAATATGAAAACAGAAATATCATTAATAAAGAAAGCAAAAATTATATTTGAATTAAACATATGCAGATACATAGGCATCCTTATAATTATTTTAAAATGGATTCTTTATATTAGTTTATCTTGCTCTTTTCATAATTTCCAAAGCTTGTTTATCTAGCATGAAAGACATTTATTTATAATTGATATTTGAAACAGAATGATAATCTAAGATATTTGACAATTTCTGAAGCCTGTAACCTACACATGTGCCCTGACTGGGAACTGAACCCAAGACCTTTTGTTTATGGGACAACACTGCAACCAATTGAACCACACTGGCCAGGGTTGAACTTCTATTTTTTAAATCTACTATGTGAACAAAAATCCATTTTTATTATGCTACTTTCCAAAACAGTAATTTTGTTAAAAATGATCAATATGTTTAAATGTAACCAATAAGGAAAATATTGTGCTGGCCCTTAACAAAGACAACTAAAATAAAATTCTTAAAAACATCCTAAAAACCTAACCTAAAGAGTCAGAGGTCACATAAAGGGTCAGCTTGTTTATTCCCCAGGATATATTGTTGCTCTCCTTCAGAAACTTTAATTCTAAAAATATACTATCGCCAAAAGCTGCAAAGAAGGAACTGCCTTTGCACTCCAATCCTTTCTCTTCGGTCCACAATCCTAGATCATCCTGCAGGCAGAGAGAAGCTTTGTAAGAGGACAGCTGTAAACACGGAAAGCAATTGGTAAGTGATGAGCTACACTGATGTCAATCAACTGAACTTGCTTCCCACTGGGAAACAAGGTCATATATACCAGCTGATAGCAGCTATTAGGGAAAACACAAACAATTGCAAAACAAATAACCAAAATAAAAAATATATATATCATATAAGTTTTCCATCAAATCAGGTTTTACTGGACCTTTCCGTTGCAGCTGGAACATCCATGCCCAGGTCACAGAGCCCTAGATGGCCCGGTTCTTTTCTACTTATCCAAACTAGTCCTAGGCTAGTCTTCATCTTGTTCCATCATTTCCCTGATACATTTTAAAATTTTGTTTTATAAGTTTTCATTTTATTTCCACACTTACAGAAAAGTTGTAAGAATAGTACAAGCATGTCCCCTTTGGCACCATTTGGTTTACATTCTCTCTGTGGCTCTTGCTCTTTTGCTCTCTCCCTCTTTGCATGCACACACACATATACATTGTTTTTTTTTGTGTGTGTGTGTGTGTGTTTTGTGTGTGTGTTTTTCTCAGCCACTTAGTGTACTAAAGACATCAGGCACAGATAACAATATCCCATCCACACTATTCTAGTGTGAAGACCTCTGAGCAACATAAATAAAAGAAAATTCAATTCCCTTTACATTCCTTTCTTCTTTGACCTTACACTGAGGCTCATGCTTCTCAGCTCACGTAAGAAAAATATTTAAAGAACACAGGTGCTAGAGAAGATTGTCTGTCTAAACCCCATATAGTCCCATATTATGGCTCTGTTTAGCTTATTTATTCTGATGGATTGATTGATCTGAAGCAGGAAACAAAAATGTAGGATTTAGAAACCCTGAACAATGGAATACAATTGACAGTATCTAATGAAGGTTTATGATGGGAGTTTTGTTTAATAATCTTGTTTAAAAGAAAAAAAACCACAAAACTCAACTTGAAGTATAATTTTTATGCTTTTATTGATTTTCAGAGAGAAAGGGAGAGGGAGAAAGGGAAGAAATGTCAATGAAAAGGGAGAATCACCGATTGGCTGCCTCCTGCATGGGTAGGTTCCCCAACCTGGAACTGAATCCTGACCTCCTGGTTCAAAGCAACATTATTTATGAGCATACTCATTTGAAAAAGCTGTCAATAAAACCACCTAATTTTTATTACTAAACTTAAGATCTTCAGAATTTTAAGCAGCTATATGATATTTAAGTCCTTAAAGAGCTTGGAGACCCTGAATAACAAGCAGTGTTTTCATTCCAAAATGACTTACGTTCTTTAGATGAATGTGAATTCATAAGAGCTCTCATGAAATCTATATTGGGGGACTCTATATTGAGGGTAGATGTTTGGTGGGAAGAAAACCAAATTATTTTTAATATTTTTCAACTGGCATGTCTTCAGTTACTTAAAAAAATAAGGTAGTTCTCTACAGCCCTTGATTGTATTCTAGATTCTAAGACAAGTACATAACACTCATTCCAGTTTAGCCAAATTACTACTAATAAATTCCAGAAATAATATCAGCTCTATATCAGCAGAATTAAAAGAATAGAATAATGAGAAAGGAAGGGAGGGAGGGAGGGAGAGAGGAAGAGGGAGAGGGAGAGAGAGAGAGATGGGGAGGGAAGTGGAAAGAAAGATAGAATATGAAGATGAAGAAGAAGAAGAAGAGAGTGAGGGGGAGAAGGAGGAGTGGGGAGGAGGAGGAGTGAATGAGGGGGAAGGAAAAGATTTAAACCTAGTTATTAATACTACAGGGTATATGGATACTAATAAGAATAAAGTTGATCAACTACTTTAACTGATCAATCTTAGATGATTTGTCAGAATATTTTTAGGGATAGGGCTAGTGGAAAGATTATAAAACACTGAGTGAGATAAAAGCATCTACTATAAATATAGTAAAGAACTATGAAAATATAGTGTACCTAAATAATAAATTTCATGGAGAAGAGTAGATGAACTTTCTAGACAACTATACAGGAAAACAATAATCAAAAAAGACAAATGGAGACATTTGAAATAAAGCATTTTTTTCAAAGCTATTAACAGTCAGAAATACATATATCACTAGTAATGGGATTATTAATTACTTTTTTTTCCTTTTGTTCCTCCAAACCCTTTTTTTCCTCCCTCTCCTCCAACTCCTCCTTCTTTTTATTATTTTATTTTTTATTGATTTGAGAGAGGAAAGGAGAGAGAAATAAAAACATCAATGATGAAAATCATTGATTCGCTGCCCCATGCACACCCCCTACTGGTGATTGAGCCCAAAACCTGGGTATATTCACTGACTGGGAATCAAAATGTGACTTCCTGGTTCATAGGTCAATGCTCAACCCCTCTTCCTCCTCCCCCTCCTCCTTCCTGCTCTTCCTTCTCCTCCTTGTTCTCTCTCCTTCCCTCCCTCCCCTCTTTACTTTGAAACTCTCCTGCAATTTGAAAGCTAGTGGCTCAGGATGGGGAGAGATTAAACATATACTTAAAGAGACAACAAACATCAGCAGCACTAAGAGAGACAAATGCTTTTTGGTGCCTTAAGGCTAGCAAATTTCTGCTCTAAATTTGTTATTATGGAAGAAAAGGATTAGAGAATAATCAGCAGATATCAAATTATCACTGCTACTGGCCTCACATATAGATAATATCATGGCCCCAGAAAACGGATTATGGTTGTTATAATATTTTAAGGAGAGATCAATACATATCATTGTAACTCATTCCAACATCACACTGATTTTAAATATGTATAACAATTGATTTTCTGCAAAATCTTATGACAGTATATACCACTTTTCTTTAGAGTTAACATTGCCACAGGTCTACACAAATTAATATCCCCATATTATTAAATTTATTTTATAGGAAACATGTATCTTTCAGGCAAATAAGAGTAATAAAAGTTATAATGAGCATGAATTAAGAAAGCAAGTCAAAAGACATCTGTCAAAATATGAAAATGAAAAGTTCACACGTTGCCCTTCCAAAAATCACATTTTTAAAAGTTTGACAGTAAAGCTTAAAGAATCTCTGTGTTAAATAGAATATTTTAGAATACCTTGTTTGTGGATGTGTAACATACTTAAATGTGAGTACATTTTCCCAGTGGAATTCAAATCCCTTTGCCATTACTGTATGCACGTGCAGTTGAAAAATAAACAGCTCTTATCTTTTCCCCTCTCTGCATTTTAAAGTACCTAATTCATATATGATACACCATGCCTAGGCACTTTCATGGTTCTGCCCTAACCACGGAGCACCAGAACCCTGGGCTTCTCCTTCTGCCCTAAGCGGACTTTGTTCCCTGATACACACAGATGAGTAAAATGGCTGAGTGAATTCCAAGTTGGTTTTCCATTTAATCTTCTGTGTGCTTTAGCCATAAAGTACAGTCCATTTAAAAGGCCCCTTTGTTGTTTCACTTCATTTATTCGGCATAATAACAATAAATGTTCTACATGGTGTGCTTCCCAATTGTGAAACAGCTCCCGGCTTTACAATAAAACCAGGGAGCTTTATTATATTGGAGTGGCCTACTCTGCCCCTGGAACATGTACTAAAAGTGTCATTGTTCAGCATATTAGGGTGCGATATTATCAGATTATTAGCTACCAGCTGGAAATCTATAATATGCAAATTGACCAAACAACCGAACAGCAGAACAACCATGCGGTCGACCTTCTGGACGACAATGCTATGACATGCACTGGTGCCAGGCCAGCCAAGGTGGGAGTGATGTGATTGGTTCAGGGGGTCCCACCATGGCCACATGATCACCCTGCAGAGGGAGGCCCAGGCCACCTCGCTGGTGGTACTATGCAGGTGTGCAGGGTTGGCCAGCGATTGCCCCACACAGGGAAGCCCAGGCCAGCCAAGCAATCTCACTCCACACCTGTCACCTACAGAGGAGGCCAGTGGTGGCAGGGGAGTGGGGGGGCAGTACCACACAGATGGAAAGCAGTGGCAGTGGCAGGGGTGGGGCCAGCTGCCAGCAGCCAGGGGAAGGAAAGCCTCGATAGGCCCTGATTATCGGCCAGGCCTAAGGACCTACCTGAGTCGTCCAGATTGCGAGAGGGTGTAGGCCATGTTAAGGGACCACCCCTTCTGTGCGTAAATTTCGTGTACCGAGCCTCTAGTATTTTATAAGCTCATGATAGTAGTGTGTGTGTGTGTGTGTGTATGTGTAAGAGTGATTTAATTTCTTATCATAACTCTCAGTAATTGTCCCAGAGGGGTCAACAGTTAATTTATGGTTGAATATATCTATGAAAAATTTTATGGAATAATAGCAATAAATCACTATTTGGAATTATATGTCATAATATGAATAAAACACCTAGTGAAAGCTGGTGTATATTTATCCTCTACCTTTTCACTTCCATTGTATTTTATAATGTTCAATGATTCAAGGTTTATGCATTTCATTTTTACTGATAATAAGCAGGGGAATTAATGGGCCATTTGGTTTATGTACCAATTTATGAGATCAATTAAAATATTTATTATAGAAAAAAGTATTTATTTATTTATTACAAATAAAAAGTAGTATTTCCTAATAATTACTATACTGAAGCATTTGCCTCACTATTTCTTACTAATTTTTTTAGTAGTGGCCACATTATAATCACCTGCAGTTGAGATACATCGCAGAATTTGATAACTTTTTTAGAATTGAGATATAATTAACATAGAATGTTATTAGTTATAATTATTATATTGGTTATAAATGATATAGTACATTATATACAATATCATGATTCAATATTAGTATATATTGTGAAATGATCATTACAATTGATCTAGTTAGCATCTATTAACATACATAATGATAACTATTTTATTATGCTGAGAATTTTTAAGATCTCTCTTAGCAACTTTCAAATATACAATAGAGTAGTATTAACTATAGTCACCATGCTGTAGAGTATATCTCACAACTTTTTTTTTTATAACTGGAAAGTTTGTACCTTTTTATTATTTTCACCCATTTTACCTTCCACTTTCTCTTGCTCTGACAAACACCAATCTGTTCTTTGTATCCAGAAGTTCAGTGATAACTTTTTAAAAATAAATAATAATAATTTTATCAGTAAAATATTTTATCGATAGCTTAACTTTTAATCACGCATGCTATTCCTTATTATATTGGTTATAGTAACTAGTGTACTGGTTTATGACAAATACACTGGATGACCTTTTACTTTAAATAATTAGGTCTTACTAATTTCCACATATCTGAAATTCTGCCCTGGTTCTCTTCCTGACATACTATGGTGGCTCTCGCCCTGTACAACCTTTAAGAGAACTGAGATTTCTACTCAGTAAGGAGTTAATGATTGCTAACTCCTTAAATATTAAAAATGTTTAAGGAATCTGATCACTATTCTTCCTATAATCTGGGTTTCATTTTTGACTAATTGCTAGAATTTTCTCCAATTATCTTTCATATTCTTATAGGTATTAATAGGAAGTGACTTTCTTAATTTGCTCCATTCTATTAAAAACAAAGATAAAAAGATATGGCATCTGATATGAAAGAGGTTACTTTATGTTATTAGTAAGTAGTGGTTTCTGTGCAATGTACCAAATTTAAATTCAGCAGTTATTAAATAAAATTTTAAACATGTTACAGATTGTTTTATTTTAAAAAATAAAATCATTTGAATAACATAATTTGTCTTAATGATTATGGGTCATCATTAGGAAAAACTAATACTTTAAGAAAATTTATAATAAAACATTTTGAAAACTAGAAAGATGGAAATGCATTTAACATAGAAGCAAAACATTTGATAAAACTGAGACTTGAGGCAACTTGGATGTCAGAGATTGATCTCTAAATGTATAGCTATAAAAAGTAGTTCAGAAAATAGAATATAAGTAGTATTTTTTATTGGCTATATATGGAAAAGTGTTAGAGAAATAAAATAAGTCAAGGAACAAATTAGGAGGTAGGAAAGAAGAAATAAAGCAGAGTATAAAAACTGCAGAAATCTAGGGCTTTTCCAAGTTGTGAAAGCCAATTGATTTAGAAAACCTCTAAGCCCCACAAAAAGGTTGAGAAAATCTAGACAAACACACAGTACTATTTCAAACAAATAAAGTTGAATCAGGGATTATATCAGGGTACAAGCGTGACATCTGTCAAATATTTTTAACTGAATAAAATGTTTCAGGGAAAAGGTTGATTAAGCCTTTCTCACAAAATCCCAACAGCTTCAAAATACCTGCAGCAGCAAGTAGGAGATGTATTGGCTATCCAAAGAACTGAGGTGCAAACCACTGTGAGTGTGGCTCCTGGCAAACTGATGCCAGGAATCAAACAGTCACAAAACCTCCAATGTTTGTTTGAGAGCTGTACCCAGAAACCCCAGGCTAGCTGTGGTGGTAACCGCTTGAGACCCAGAAAGCTGGATCTCCAGGCTCCCTCAGGCAGAAGTGATCTTAAACATATAAGAGGCATTCCACCAGGATATGTGCTCATAGCCTACTATGTCCTGAGTTTTAGAAACTTAATTTTAAAAAAAGAAGATCTCCTAGAGAAATAATAAAGAAAAATGAACAAGGTTGTGCACAGAGCAGAAATCGGGTGGAATCAAGGAAGGTTCCCCCACAGCGTTGCAGCCTTCACAGTATTTCCCCAGCGCAAACGTTTCAGAAGTGCTGTTTCTGGTTAGTAAAAGCGTTTGCTCTGTTTATTCTGTCCCTGTCTACCATCCCAATGAGGGCACGTGGGAGTTGGTCTCTATAGAAAGAAAACTCATATCAGAACTGAAATAGAAATTATGACAACATAGAAATCACTTCTTACTAGAGTTGAAATCTTCATCTCATGATAGTGTCCTGTTTACTTTGAACATGCTAGTATATAATTCCCCTAACTAAAAAAGGTTTGAGTACACCCTAAATCCTATATTCCTTTCTTCTCAATTTTACTAAAAGTTTTGCTACTAATACTATATGTTACTACTTAAAGGGGAAAAAAGTAAAGGTATATGAAAAGGTGGTCAATGTCATTAACCATCAGGAGAATATCAGATTTCCTTTATCCATTCATCCTTTGATGGTCCTTTAAATAGTTTCTATGCATTGGCTATTGTAAATAATGTTGCAATGAGCATGGTGGGTTTTTTTGGTTTTTTTTTGTCTCTTTCAGGTAAATTTCCCACAGTGGAATTGCTGAATCATATGATAGTTCTATTTATTTATTTATTATAATTTTTTAATATATATATATTTTATTGATTTTTTACAGAGAGGAAAAGAGAGGGATAGAGAGTTAGAAACCTCCATGAGAGAGAAACATTGATCAGCTGCCTCCTGCACACCCCCTACTGGGGATGTGCCCTAAAGCAAGGTACATGCCCTTGACCGGAATCGAACCTGGGACCCTTGAGTCTACAAGCCTGCGCTCTATCCACTGAGCCAAACCGGTTTCGGCTATTTTTATTTTATTTTTTGAAGAACCTTCATATTGTTTTCCATAGTGGCTATGGAAATTTATATTTCTACAACAGTACACAAAAACTTCCTTTTCTCCATAGCCACACTAACACCTGTTATCTCTTCTTGATGATAATCCATCTATAACTCACTGAAGTTAACATTTGTGTAGGGTATAAGTTATGTATTCCATAGCCATGTAACTTTCATCTTAGAGTATGAATTTCTAATTTTTCAATTACCATTTGTTGGAAGACTTTCCTTTCTGTAGTGAATTGCCTTTGCAGCTTCACCAAAGATTAGTATTGCATTTATTGTATTTTGCATCAAGCTAAATATTTTAATCCAGATTATTTTAATAAGATCCTTAGGTTACTAACTGGCATTTGGCAAATATATTTTATATTTCTGTCATTTGTGATCTATCCTCTTCTCCAAAGCAAAAGTTGAGGTTGTGTATTAGATTCAGTCTTAATACATTTTATGTAGGCATATTTGAAAATTATACAATTAAATTGGAAGTAAATATCACATTGGAATGTTTACAGGGTCAATACATGAAATGACCTGGGACAATAAATTTAGTCATAGCAAAGATTATGGAACATTTGGAAGCCATCCTAAAAGGAAAGAGTAGTCAAGTATTAAACTCCATCAGTCTAGGAAATCACATCAATAAACCTTTTGAAGTATATGCAGTATTAATATGGACTGTTAGTACGGCAACGCTTCAATATTCCAGTACACATTCACAGTAAAAGCCCAATATAAATGCTAGTGACTAAATTATGTTTGCCTCCCTGCACACAAATTCATGCTGAAACCAGAAGCTTCTGACGGTCAGTATTTGGAGACGGTTCTTTAAGATGTAATTAAGATTGAATGAAATCATAAAGTCTAACCTGACAGGTGGTCTCCTAGGAAGGGGAAGGGTGAGGCATATCTGTCTTCACAGACACAGGAAGAAGAGCTCCTGTGGACACTATGGAAGATGGTGCCCACTGACAAACCAAGAAAAAAGGCCTCAGGTAAAACCCATTTTATAGCTTCTTAACCTTCAAGTTCCCAGCCTCTAGACTCCTGTGAAATAAATTTCTTTTGTTTAGGTCACCCAACCTATGGTATTTTGCTATGGCCACCTGAGCAACTAATAGAATACATTATACTAAAACTGAGTTTTAAAAATTAAATCAACTTTTATTACATATTAATATGTAATAAAAATTAATTTCCAACTAGAATAACTGTACTCAAAATTTTAGTGCTACCCTTTCTAGAAAGTTATACAACCATTGCTTAATGTGTTGCATGCACTTTGAAAAGTATTTCAAACAAATATTTGCTGTTTTACTTGTACATATGATATTATACAATTTAACTGCATCCTATAGACACTCTGGATCCATGGAAAATGAGAAATGGTCTTTCTCTTTACCCATGAAAATGGCAGGCAGAAGGAGAAAGAAATAAAGAAGTCTTAGAGTTCCAGAAAGAAACTGAGAGGCATTCTTTCTGAAAATCCAGAGGGTCTGGTCTGAGTTGCATGACATTATAAAAGCAACAAGTAGACAGAAATAAGAACTAGTCTTAAAAACGAGCCATGTACATCTCACACAGGATTACAGACCCTGTCTCCTGACCTGCTTTTCTCAGGATGTGGACTCTGCTCTGCTATAAGACACTAAATGGCGACGGCAATGTCTGACCTCAGCTTACTTCCCTGGGAACTCTCCCACCCTGAGTCAGATGGGCAGAGGAACGTCAGAGCCGTTATCTTTTGCCTTGTTGTGTCTAGGGTAGAGTTTCCACGTTACCAGTGGATGCTGGGAGGAAGAAGTATATCTCAGCTGTACTTTCCTAAAACAACACTTCCTAAATATGGAGCTGAGCTTGATAAGACATGCTGATAAGACCAGAAATTTTGGGGAGAGAGAGTCCTGTATTCTTGGCTGTATCTGCTGCGGGAAAGTCCAGCACACTGAGATATGGATAGTTCAAATCAAAGTAGAAGCAAGTTAGATGGTAGCAAGGCAGGAAAAGGTAGAGTATGTTTTTGTAACCAGACAACCAAGGAGTCCAGGCTGCTTGTCACCACTTGAGCCAATTAAGCAGAGACAGGGTTGAATCATCTATGAGCGTTTATTCCAATACTGCCGGCAATATGGGAGAGTAGTCGGTCACCCACAAAAATCTGCTCTAACCCCGCCTTGCCTGTTGGCGGGTCGTATACACATGAGGGAGAAGATAGCTGTGTGCAGCTGCGAGCTACAAGTGTAATTTGGAAAGGGGACAGTAGAGTCTGCAGTATGGCCTTCAGGAGCTCAAAATCTAATAACAAGGTGACCTTATAAACAGCACAGCCCATTCCTGGGATCAGAGAATGATCAGCATCCCTGAGGAAAAACTCCAGGAGGGGGTCAGGGTCCAGGTGCAGCGGCCAAATCAAAGCATGTCCTGTCCTTGGTGTGTTCTCAACATGTATTTCTTTTTTGAGTCATGGACCCATGGAGGCATCTTACCTTTTTACAGCTTGTTTCATCCTCCAGTTTCCCCGGGCCTGTAAGAAAACTTCTTACTTATGGTTAGTAAGGTGAATAATTATTAGACAACTGTGGCTCTATTCTCATTACATGTCCTTCCCCACTCTCATTTTCACACATGAGAATAAGCCAGGATGTCTGCAGCGATGGTGGCAGAGAAAAGGGAGCTCAAATATTCAGGTGAGATAGGCAGATTGATGCTACAGAGAAGTGTAGGCTTGTTAAAATGTTTGAAAAAAATGTGTTAAATGACTAATTAAAATGTTGCCTTCATTCTCAGGATTTTTAAAAATATTAACAAAATTCAACTAAGTGAATATTATACTAATGGGAGAATTCTGGGTTGTGAATAGCTGGTAGTAAATAATTTGATTAAAAGAAGGCCCTTTGACCATACTAAAATAGAACCTTACTAAAATAGAACCATGGAGAATATTTCTCATTCCATTAATTGTACTATAGTTTTTTTGTGTTATCAAATATAATTACCAGCCCTGAGGATAAAAGAAAGAACCCCAGAAAGGACTGAAATTAAAGTTTTAATTAGCTGATTCAAACAGGGATAATATTATTTTTACATATTTTAAAATTTTTATCTATTGGAAACTACAGATTTTTATGGTTTGACACATGTCTTGCCTCAGCAAGATAATGTCTGAGCTACACACCTACTATGACTGGCAACTGTACCTTATGTTGATTTCCAGAGATTATTATTTCTATTTTTAAAATTAAATCTTTTACTTACTTTCTAATATAATATTTATTCAACAAACATGTATTTACTGCTTGACTAGTGTATTACATAGGATAAAAGGATCTGTCTAATCTTTAGATTTAAGGCTAGATAAAAAAAATTAAAATAGCATTTAGAAAATTTTATAAGGATTCAATTTGAAGAACATTTCCTGAGCACAATTATATGTTTGAAATCATAAGTACATTCTAAAATATTCAGGGGCAGAAAAGTTGAGTTAAATTGTGATACTTTATGCTAACAATAATGGACATAAGTTCCTATATTTGCATTTGTATTATGTTCTTTTCACCTCAATATCATTTTGAGATAAATTAGGCATGCCACACATGTGCAAGTGTTAAGAATTATAATAAAGGTGATATAGGACAGCTAGTTCCCTTTGTAACTCTGAGCTGGTAAATGTAGACCTTCAGTTGTTATAGCAACCTTCAATTAATGAAAGTATCATCAAAGTCATCTCTCTACAAATTTCACAAGTTATTTCCATTAAACATGATTGAATGTTCCTTTCTGAATCTAATGACATAGCTGAACTTAAAAGCTATTATTTTAAAAAAATGAAAATAGATATACTAGTAGACTCCATTGTTTAATAGAAAAAAATCATCCAAAAACTTCTCTTAAAATGAAATTTTTATAAAGACAGTTGCAGCTAAGTTGCTAATAAAATATTAATAGCTTTTACCTGGTTAACCTTCCATTTAGACTTATAGGTCATTATAGATTTTCCACTAGGCCAGTGGGAACAGATTTGATGATGATGATGATGATGATGATGATGAGGTTATCATGACTACCGGAAATGTATACTAATACTAGAAGTGTTGAGAAATACTAGCAGGTAATTTTATTTCTATCAAAAGAATTCTCTCCAAACTCCCTCACAAGTTCATTAAAATAAAATTGGAAAAACCAAAGGTTATTAGAAGGCATGTAGTATTGAGAAATAAGACTTTAATTTATAATGACTACTATTTATAGAATCCCTTTTCAGATATTACTTTGAATCCTCAACCCATGTAAGGTAGACTTTATGAATCCCATTGTATAAATTGGGAAAATGAGATACCAAGAGCTAAAATTGAAGTAACACATAAAACTCAGCAATGAGAACGTCGGGTAGCCAGGAATGGAGCCAAGTCTATCCAGTGCCAAAATCTATCCTCTTTCCATCAGACCAAGCTCTCTCCTTAGCATCATTTTGAGGTTATGACATAAAAATAATATCATAACATTTATGTGTACAAACTACTACCATAAAACCCCAGTGTCCTTATTATAACTGCCTGCTGAATGATAAAAATGAATACCTGAGTTTATTAGCTATAAGCTAATAATGCTTCAGGTTTAGTGCCCAATTCCTAAAATTCCTTGGAGCACAACCCAGGATGATGTAAATGTAACTAAAGCACGATTAGAAAAGAAAACACTCCGTGATTCAGTGAACAGCAATGTGAACCTTGGGAAGGAAGATAAAGCTACAACTTGGAATAATAGGAGTGTTTAGTGCTACAGATGTTAATAGAGTCTAAGAGAAAAGTGCATTAGGAAAGTTAGCCCTTTTTATTTATTTTTTATAAAGAAACTAACCTATAATAGAAGTGGCATTATCTTTTCTTATTACCATAACCAGAACAGTTGAGTCAGTTTTAATCTATAGCATTGAAAGAATGGGAACAATGAACTTTTATTCATCATTTTTGTGCCAGTGATCAGTAAATGCATTTGGAACAAAACAAAAACCTGGCTAAAGCCGTAGTTTGTCCACATGTTTGTCCATATTTAAAAAATAACATTAGTATATACTGACCACTTGCTCTGCACTACATAAACTAGCAAGACATGCTGTAGATACATTTTTAGGAAAAACAAAATACCTCAGGAAATTAACTACTTGAACTGTCAACTTCCCTATTGAAATAGAAGAATAATAGCTACCTCATAATTTTATGGAGAGAATCTTAGGAAGGCTGTATGGTTAAGATCATGGTTTGGATCACAGGCGCTGTGTCAGGTCTCTTGAATTTGAATCATGTTCTTTTGACTTCAATATCATTTCTCTACTTTGCACCTCTGTGATCTTAGACAAAGAATTATATTTTTGTATGTGTATATTGAGAAACAATAAAATATTTGCTTCTCAGGATTCTTTAGAAGACTAAATGCATGTAAATCTTCCTAGCACATTGCCTGACATATAGTCAGTGCTCAATAAGTATTAGTAGTTTTTACTATTAATAATAATATTATTGACATATGTAGGTCATCTGGCCACATCTGCTCACTAAATACCTACATTCTATAAGCATGCCTTACTACTTAACTATACACCATATATACCAACTGATTAACTTGAGCAAAAAAGGTATTGAAGAACTCTCAACAGAGAACAAAGTAGCCTAAATTTCACAATCATTCATTGAGTGCCTTCTTTTTTCTACTTCTCCTATTTGTTGTTGTTATTGTTGCTGTTGTTTTTATAATGATCACCACCACAAGAAAAATGTGCAAATTTAGTGAGTGAATTAGGAGTGGGAATCATATTGAATAGTAACTGTTGGACTAAATTATATGAAATTAATAATTGTTTTGAAAGTTTAAAAAGTATACTGCCTTAACTTATAGCATTTCTACTACAATGAGAAATAAAAGATCTCTCATGTTCCACTTTTAGTAGTGGATTGCTAAAAAGTGGATTACAAACTTCTTTAGTAAAAAGCCTATTTTTTACTTTAATGTGATGATAATTTGAAAGATGTACTTTAACATGGAAATATTTGTCTTCCACTTCTTTTTTTAAAAAAACTAAAACATATGTTGTATTTTAAAAATGTCTTTTCAATATTTATTACAGTTTTTATATTGTCTGAAATTATTTGCTAACTTAACATGGCATATTATAATAATACTAGAGGACTGGTGCACGAAATTTGTGCCCTGGGGTGGAGGAGTCCCTCAGCCCAGCCTGCACCTCTCACAGTCTGGGACCCCTTGGAGGATGTCAGAAGATATACTGCATTTTTCCGTGTATAAGACACAATATTTTTCTAAAATCAATAGACTGAAAATCAAGGGGCATCTTATACATGGAAGTCAGCCAAGGAGGGAGCCACAATAGTGCATAGTTGCCTATACCTTGTCAAACAGGCTTCTTCCAATCATGAGCCTTATCGTTACTGATATTTGATGCCATAATTGGAGGTAGAAGTGGAGAGTGTACAAGTGCAACAGGGACTGGAGCATTCTGAGGCCATAAAGATGTCAAAAAATAAAAAGATAAATACCAGTAAGCAAAATACTCTGCAAAATTCAAACTGAATGTAATCAGCTATGCAAAAGAGCATAGAAATAGATCTTACAGACAGACAACTTGGACCTCCTACTACTGAAGTAAATGATCAGACAGTGGAGAAAACAAGAAGAACTCCTTAAGATGCCAACAGAGAAGCAGGCCTTAAAAGAAAAACCAGCAAAATGGGCAAACTTGGAGCAGAGGCTTAAGACTTGTATTATGGAGCAGCACCAGAGTGGCTTATGTGTGTCAATCAAGCTTATTCAATGTCAGGCAAGAATGTTTGCAAGCAAAATGAACATTGTTGACTTTGTAGGAAAGGAAAAAAATGGTGTTTCATTTTCATGAGGAAAGAAGGATTGGCCATGAGAACATGAACAAAGTTAGCTTAGAAAATGCCCCCAGTTTACAAGGATGATCTCACATAGGCAGGTTTAGGGGAACATAGGGAGGTTTAGGGAATGTTTAGAATTGGGATCCATGAAAAAACACACACAAAAAAATAGGGCTATAGATTGGGAGAAGGTACATCTCCATAACACAAGTAAGCCAGGTGCAATTACATTTCCATAAGACAAGGGAGCAGCAACAGGTATATTTTCATAAGACAAGGAGAACTGGAAGTAGCCAAAAAAGGTCTATATTTACAAAATAAAGAAGGAAGAAATACCTGAAGGAATGGGAGGACAATGAGGGAGGAGGGCTTCAGGAGTTACTATAGTAACCAATTTGAAAGGGAATATTGACCAATCAGAGGGTGTATCAGGACACAGGAACTGCAGCCTTTATAAACCATGGAAACAGCAAGTTGGTGGGACCCTTTCCCCTTCCCCACATGGGAGTCTGTACTTGTTCTTCAATAAATCTCCACCTTCTGTTTGTGGATTCATTCTTAGACTCTAGTGAATCCAGGTTCTATATTATGACCCTTTCTTATTGGTCCCTTTCCTTAATTTGAGACCCCAAGTTTTTCTCATTGGTCATTCTGCTACATGGTATCAGTTTCAAAGCTCAAAGCCCACGTGGTGTGCCACTATACCCCTCCTCCTTATCTTGTTGGTTAGAATTGCCTTTGATCTCCTGGCTGCTCAGACTAGAGATATCTCTATCCTTGGTTTATTCTAGCTGCTTGGGCCAAAAATGTTTCCATCTGCCTAGAGCATTTCTCTATCCTCTGTACAAGATAAGCATCCTGGCGTCTTCAAGTTTCTATCTATGCATTCCTCTCCCAAGTACTCTCTTTATCTCTATGACTCCCTAAACCTGCCTATTTTGTTCCTAAAACTCCTTTCATAAATTTATATGATCTAAAATAACAAACAGGTAATTGTAGATTCATACACAAAGACAAAAGGAGAGAGAAAAAAATACCCCTTGTTTAGGTTTCCTTAAGAAAGAACTAAAATAATAATAATAATAATAGCCAAAACAGGTTTGGCTCAGTGGGTAGAGGTCAGCCTGCAGACTAATAGGTCCCAGGTTCGATTCTGGTCAAGGGCATGTATTGTACCTTGTTTGTGGGCACATCCCCAGTAGGGGGTGTACAAGAAGCAGCTGATCAATGCTTCTCTCTCATCAATGTTTCCAACTCTCTGCCCATCTCTCTTCTTCTCTGTAAAAAATCCATAAAGAATAAAAATAAATAAATAATTTGGAAAAAGAATAATAATAAATGAATAGATTATTGTATAAACTAAAATTTAAGAGGTATGAAACCTGTCAGTCTCATTAAAGAAGGTTTGGAGAATGGAAAGCATAAAATTACTTCAACATGCTCATTTTTGGACTCATGACACTGTAGAATAGAAAAATAATTTTCCCTGTACTCTTCCAGGTTTTTTATTGAGAACCCTCAGTAATAGAAGATAGATTGACTGGGGAAAGACTGACAAATTTAATAATACAGCTATCTACTGTATATAGGCAAGATACCCAGGAATACTGAGTAATTCCTAGAAATAGCCCAAGCTACCACCTAAAATCCATCTCCAGCTATAAACAAAGAAAGATGTTTGGAATGGGGAGAGGCCAGTTATGGGAAGTTCATAGGAGAGCAATGCAGTAAATAAGGGTATTGTTGTTATGCAAATTTAAGTCCCTGCCTTTTCCATTGCTAAATTACTAGAGATTTGACCCTCCTTCCCCTTCAGTTCAGAGAAGGAGATACCTTTACAAATGGAGATTTCCCTTTAAATGTAAACGTAAACTTTATAAAGGATAACTCTTCCTTTGTTTTCAGAGCTTCTCTTTTGTCTACTATTTCTTAAAAATAAGCAGCTCAAGATAATCCTTATGCCAAAGAGGCATATTTTGAGGTAGCAAATTCTGCTCCACTTTACTACCAGGAGGCTTATTTGTACCAGCACCTGAGACCTAAGGATATAAAAGGTCTTTGCAAAATAACCTTACAGGGTGATCTGACCATAAATTCCAAACTGGGCAGGTCTTGGTGAGTAATGATGCCCCAAGCATAAAACTTCTTTAGTAAAAGGCCTATTTTTTACTTTAAGAAAGATCTGTACAGTGTTTCTGATCATTTAGGTTAACACACCTTTAAAATGCCTCTTTTCAGAGCCCTCCCTGTACCCTAGAAGAGTACAGGGAAAATTATTTTTCTATTCTACAGTGTCATTTTGGAGAATGGAAAGCATGAAATTACTTTACTAAGATGTAAAATAAAATAAAATATATTTTATTGATTTTAAATATATTTTATTTTAGTAAAATAAAATAAAATATATTTTATTGATTTTTTACAAAGAGGAAGGGAGAGAGACAGAGAGCCAGAAACGTCGATGAGAGAGAAACATCGACCAGCCGCCTCCAGCACATCTCCCACAGAGGATGTGCCCGCAGCCAACGTACGTGCCCTTGACCGGAATCGAACCTGGGACCTTTCAGTCCGCAGACCAACGCTCTACCACTGAGCCAAACCGGTTTCGGCTAAAAAATATATTTTATTGATTTTTTACAGAGAGGAAGGGAGAGGGATAGAGAGAAATATCAATGAGAGAGAAACATTGATCAGCTGCTTCCTGCACACTCCCACTGGGGATGTGCCCGGAACCAAGGTACATGCCCTTGACTGGAATAGAATCTGGGGCCCTTCAGTCAGCAGACACTCTATCCACTGAGCCAAACTGGTTAGAATTGCCTTTGATCTCCTGGCTGCTCGGACTAGAGATATCTCTGTCCTTGGTTTATTCTAGCTGCTCAGAATAATTCCACATGCATACAGTAAGTATGGTTTCTTTGAAGTATTTGTCTGTTGAAATCTTGCCTCCAGATATATTCTCTGTTTGACTAAAATTTTTATAAAAATTATCTATAGGTTTGGACATTCTTACATCAACAGATCTTTGCAACAGATAGTGACAAGAGTAGTTTTTCGAGAAACATGGGGAATAATACAAGAAAGCGGTGTAGGAAGCTACCACTTGCTGATACTGTCATGAGAGTTTACTGAGGAACACAGAAGGCCAATGAACAATGCTAAGCACCATTGTTCCTGTTGAGATAGTGGTGGCTCAAGGCAATTCCCTAACCTGATAATCCTTTTTACTGTTTACCAAACTTTATCTTTAATAAGCCTATATGCATTGCTGAAGGAAAAATGTGTATTCAAGTAAATAAATAGCCGTCCAGGCCAGAAGTCAGTGTGTCTCTTTAAGAAAGAGGCTCCACCTGGCTCCCAATGTCTTCTAAATTCATATTTCTTGTATAGCATTTTCATAGTGTGTTGGCCCCTCCTTCACATCTTAAATCCTGCCATGCAGGTCGTGGCAAAGGGGGACATAATTCTTCAGTATCTCAGAAGGGTATCAAAGAAAGAACTATTCTGAGTAGAAGGCAGCCCATACTCACGTGATTCATCCTAGACATTATCTAAGAACTAATACGGAATGTGTGAGAGTGTACTAACAGATGCTCCACAGATATACTCTTGGCATAGGTAGGTAGTTAGTTAGTTAGTTAGTTAGTTAGTTAGTTATAAATAAAGGAAAGGAGCAAATGCAACCAGTTATTAAGCCTAAACTTCCAGGAATCTGAATGGGACATTAAGCCTCATTCACTGGGAAGCTGCAGAATTCATAGGCTCCCCAGGAGATCACTACATCCTCTGTCCTCCAAACCTAATTCACAATTGGGCTGGAAGTGTTTTATTGATCACTAGAGTTCCAGTGCATAAAATCATGCATGGTTGGGATCCTGCTGGGGCCGATTGGTCTGGACTGACTGCGGGGAGTGGACGTGGGAGGTTGGCCAGCCAGCCCTGTCCCCTTGTCGAACTCCCAGTTGAACTCCCTGTCAAGGGGACAATTTTCATATTAGCCTTTTATACAATAGTATAGGATTAGCCAGGATTACCTAGGGAGGAATAACAACAATCAAGAGGGAAGCTAGGAGGTCCTTCTACTTTGAGGCATACAATGCACAATATGAGCTAAGATGTTAACCATAAAGGGGAAGACCCCAGACTGGGAAAAAGATTGGATTGGATAAGGGACCCAGAAACACAATAGATATATGAAATGGATTGGTAAGGGGAAGAGCTGAGCACAAGCCTGGGAAAGATTGGGAAAAATATTGGTCAGTTTGAAAGCATGAGTGGGGGACCAGGATGCCATGCAAGTCCTAGTGCAGGCTCCAAGTTTGGGCTCCAAATGGGCCTACACAACTCCGAATGGGCCAAAGCCAGGGACAGAGACTAAACTAGCTGAATGGCAACTGATATTTCTATCTCCCCCTTCCTCACTCTGAAGTCAATAAAAACATATTTTAAAAATAACTATATAGAGGAACTTGATAACATTTTAATTTAAACACTTGGAATATTTTTTAAGTCTAATTTTTCTTAACCAATCCTCTTACCTTGATACTTTATCTTTTAATGCACAATACATCTATTTTAAATTTCTTTATCTACTTATATTGTGTTACTTTTAATTGTGTCTAAGACACTAACCCTCATCTTACTTATTTACTTATTTTTTACTTGAATTTTTCAAATTGCAAAATTTGTATTCTTAGATTTTCCAGTAAATTATATTTATATCTCATATGCTACTGTTGCCAGTAAATGTCATTGGTTCTTTTGTGAGAAACTAATTCCAAATGGACACCCATGGTGAAGTTTTATTTTATTGTGAATTAAGATGAATTAATAATCCTCCCCCGCTCCCCTCAGAGATGTACAGGGTGGGCAGATGCTAAAGCACTGCCTGGAGGCTCCTGATAATCCTCCATATTGTCTTCTTGGTTCAGGTAAAGGACAAAGAATCATTCAAGTTATTCAACCCAAATCTCTAATTTTTCTAGGCCTGGGTTGAGCCCTCCTCCCATTAAATTTTATTGGGGTTTCGTGTCCTCTATCCAATCCCATTACCTTTCCATTTGTTCCCACTCTAGCCCCTCTCTCTCTGCTTCTCACTCTATTCACATCTCCAAAAGTTCCATTATGTCCTCTAGTTCTCACTCTGCCAGCAGAGAAATTCCTCATGGAGATTCCCTGTCCATTTCCCAGGATTAAGTTTCCTGGGAAGCAGTTTCCTGGGGTGTGTGAGTTAATCTGTTTACCAGCAAACAATATGGAATTCTGCTCTGTTATTTGCTTCTGCTTCCTGGTATATTAAAATTATTTTGTTCCCTTTTGCTTTCTTCCTTATATTAATAACTAGCTATCTTTCTCATATCAATAACTAGCTACTACCTTTGCTGACACTACCATCTGTCACTTATATTTTTTTTCCAGTTTCTGTTTGACAGTAGAGTGCTAAGAATAGTTTTAATCATTACTAAAATATAATCATTTTTCATGTCATGTTATATAGTAAGGAAACTTGTAGTATAGCTTGCCAGGAATATGCCAGATTTAATGAATAATACTTATTATTTAGCAAAATATCAATCCTCATACCTGTTATGTGATGTTAATTAGATTTTTTAAGTTCTAATTAAGCAATTTCAGTAACTGAGTTCATAGAAAAGCTTATCTCTGAAGAGAAGCAGGTTATGCCACCACAAAATATGTCTCTTGATCTTAAGGTTTATTTTAGGCTTATTATTTTCAAGAAATAGCAGACATAGGAAAAGCTCTGAAAACAATATAAGCTACCCATTTGTAAAAGACATTTACATTTATGAGGGAAATCTCCATTTGTGGGGTTTCTCCCTCTCTGTAACAGGAAGAGAATCTCAATAATCTCAATAAACTCCTATCAATGGAGAAGGCAATGACCTAAAGACCTTATCTGTGTTACTATAATTTTTCTGACAGTCTCCCATAACTGGATCCCATAAATCCCTAACATCTTCTTTTGTCTTTAGCCAGCGATGGTATTTAAGGTGTTGTCTTGGGAAATTTCGGAGATTTACTCAATTTTTCTAAGTTTCTCTTCTGTTTGTTTTTCTTCTATTAATCAGCATTTTTATTACTGGGGGATCTTAGTCAAGAATCCAGTGTGGACCCCAAAAATAAAGATTCATTTGATGTGAACCCTGAGAAGGAATTTATGTGCTGATATGGAATACCCACTGTCAAACTAGGTGCTACATTATATAAATAATAAGAGTCTAGCAGCCATTTGCTTATCATATTCTAGAGGCCCAGTGCACAAAATTCATGCACTCCAGGGTGGGGGGGTATCCCTCAGCCTGGCCTATGCCCCCTCGCAGTCCAGGATCCCTTGCTTCTTGCTGCCTGTCTGCAGCAGAGGTGGTAAAGTTCCTGCCACCCTGCTGTGCTTGCCAGCCTTGAGCAGCCTGACTTCTGGCTGAGCAACGCTCCCCTTGTGGGAATGCACTGACCACTAGGGGCAGCTCCTGCATTGAGCATCTGCTCCCTGATGGTCAGTGCATGTCATAGTAACCAGTCATTTCATCATTCAGTTGATTTGTATATTACCTTTTTATTATATAGTATTCTGTGTATTAGGAAGGACCTTAGACTAAAATCTCAGCTTCCTAAATTATGCCCAGCTTGCTAATGCCACCTGAGTCAACCACTATAGAGAAACTCTACTTTGGTCTTTCAATGGGCTAAGAACTGCTCTATCCAATCAGAACTGCACACTTTAAACACCTCATGTGCATAAATTAGGAAGTTGGGTGGAAATTGTAATCACAAAATATTCATATCCTTAATATGATTTTTTCCTTAATTCAAAGTGCTGTCCAATCTAATAGCAGTTTGGCATACTGCATGTCCACTCCCTTGATCATCAAGTCCTTAGGACATCAGATCCCGGTCAATGTCAAACTGTCTTAAAAATGAAGCCTCTGGTTTGATGATCAAGGGAATAAGCTTCTGTCAGACTAAAGATAACATATTGACCTCAGTTGTGTTTCAGTCCCAGGCCTATGAAAGCTGAATGACCCTACTGACCACACCCTCACATGTGCGGCTCACAATATAATTCTACTGAGCAGTGTTCTCTAGAAATTCCATGAATTACAACTTAATACCTAAAAAAAACTTCTCCTCACAAGATAATTTCCACTCCAGGCAGACCAGCCTGGCTCAACTCCATTTAAAGCAACTTGAGGTGATGACTTTCATGTAGACTTTCTAATTACTGCATATGATCTCTGATTGCTTTCCTTTAACTGGATTGATATAATCTTTAAATACATTGTCTTTGCTATGATTATAATTTTAGAATTATTACACACATATAGTCTTGCCTTCATAGCTATTTAATTTAGCTCTTTCTTGACAGAGAATGTGAGAATTGTGAATAGTGCTGGAGCTCACAGTTATGGCAGACATTGTGACCGTGACTGCTGCCGTTTTTCAGCATTATTATATGCCAAGTGCATACTTTACTCTCAAAACTCTATGCCATAAAACAAGTACTATACTCTAGAGGAAATGAGACATAGAGAGGTTTATAACTTGTAGAATCTCAGATAATGGCAGTCAGTGGACCCCAGGGTCTGATAATAGACCACCTATCTGATGACCAAAATCGTGGTTTTAACCACTTCAGGCTATTGGCCTCTATATAACTAGTGCATAGCAAAGATCTTACCTATGGGAGATGATTATTTCCAGGGATATAGTTAACATCATGTAGTTTCCCAACCACATATTTTCAGTCATTTCCTCATTATCATTCTTTGTCATCTCTATATACTGGAAACCAGGAAGGCTTCGATGGAAGCCCCCACTTCCCCAATCAATACTAGATTTCTAGAGTAGTTCATATCTATAGTCTTAATTACTACATATGTCAATATTTCCCAAATTTATAATTCCTAATTAGGCTTCTCTAAGTTTCATCATCTTACCAACTAAGTCAATTCTAAATCCATGTGCTTCTATCAATTCTCATTATACCAATCAAATAAAAGTGATTATTTTCCTGTGTCTAAGGCATTGTCAATCACAAACACTTTTAATCTATTATCTATGCTAGAAAAAGATAAGCCTTTTAAAAATACAGATCTAATCATGACATATTGACACTGCTGAAACCCTTCCAAATATCTGAGTTTCTGCAAGTTTCTGCAGAGATTGGCTACTGTGTATTCCCCTAGCTTTAACATTTCCATTTCCCCCACGCTCTCATTTTTGTATTTTCCATCCACATTGAACTTTTATTTCTTTAAAAAATAAACAAATACATACATACATACATACATACATACATACATAAATAAATCCATGTTGCCCACCTCTTGAGTGGCTTTGGTTAAGCTAATGCTTTTAACAGAAATGTCCATAAAGTATATAAATAACAGTATTTCAAAATAAAAGTGTACCTATGTTTTGTCTATTGCCCCTAATTCGAGCAGCAGGGAGAATTTTAAAAAGTGACTGAAATGGAGTAGTTGAACTTGAGAAATAGCTGATTGTCCCTGGCAGGGCAGGGCTTAGTTGCACCTAGTATTTAATGAATACTCTAAAACACAAAGGCCCTCCATTGGGACTCTGATAACTGAGAGAAGACTAGAATTAGTGTATATGGTCCTCTTTTCCCTGACCTGCTATTCCTCATCTACACAGAAATAAAACACAGGATAAAGCCCATATCGTCAAACTGGCATTTTGAAATAATTGTACAAATAATAGCACATAATCTTCAAGTTTGTATTTTAAAAACACTATGCAAAATAAGGACTTGTTGTGGTAGTAAAAGCAAGAACATACTGGTGATATTTGGGGGGAGAAACAAAACTGAATTAAATTGAAAATATTCTAAACTCTCTGTTTTAAAAACAAGTATACACACATACAAACACACACACAAAACAAAAACAAAAAACACCACACTGCAGTGACCATACAGAAACTGTGCAAAAGATCAACTGAAGGACTTGTATGCATGCATATAAGCTTAACCAATGGACACAGACAACAGGTGGGTGAGGGCATGAGTGGAGAGGTGGGGGGCAATGGGATACATATGTCATACCTTAATCAATAAAGGAATTTATGTGCTGATATGGAATACCAACTGTCAAACTAGGTGTGTGAGTTAATCTGCTTACCAGTTTATATAAAAGTTTACTTTTAATGCGCAATACATCTATTTTAAATAAAAATAAAATAAAAGTAAAAGATAATATAAAATATTATATTTTATAATATAAGAGACAGTTGGATAACATCATTTACAGAGAGGAACAAATAATTTAATAATAAATGTGTCATATTCTCTCAGTAATATTAGATATTTCAAAGATAACATATAAGACTAGAGGTCCAGTGCACAAATTTGTGCACTGGTGCAGGCTGATTGGGTCAGGCCAGCTGGGGAAGGGGCCACAGGCAGTTGTCTGGCTGGCCTACCCCAATTGGGGTGGGGGATCGATCAAGGGTGGGGCCAGCCAGGGTGAGGGGCTGTTGGCAATTGGCTGGCTGGCTCTGCCTCCTGGTCAAACTCCCAGTTGAACTCCTGATCAAGGGGAAATTTTGCATATTAGCCTTTTATTATATAGGATTATTTAAGGACTACAAAATGTGATATAAAAGATCCAATATGAAAAATGAACAGAAGCAAAACTACCACAGAACTTAGAAATAAACATAGAAAAAAACAAAACAAGGAACAATATAAGCAAGTCTGATAGTAAATCAATGACATGAAGGAAAGGCCTAAAATAAATATGTACACTATAGAGAAAAAAAATCATATAGATAAGAGAGATTAAAGTAAGGAATGGTGATGACAATATCACAGTAACTGCTAAAACTAAAACAAAGAAGAAAAGATAATTGATAGATGGGTGATAGATAGAAGATAGGATCAAAAGCAATATAAAGGAACATTTAGAGTTAATAAACATGAGCATTAAGTAAAATACACAAATATTTGTTTCTTCTAAATAATCTAATAATAATAATAATATTTTATTTATGTGTGATAATGGGAGAAAGAAATATTTTGGTAGAAAGTAAATACAATGTTCTGGAAGACAAGTACACAAAAAATTAGCAGTCTAAAGGCATAGTCAGTTGAAGTTACAGAGTGATGAAATACCAATACAAAATAAAAGCTATCAGGGCAAGAAAAGTATGTCTGTAACAGGGGTTATAAAACAGAGTGACATTGGATTTCTCTACAATTACATTTAAAGCTGGGAAATAAAGCTATGTCTATGTATTTTTGAGGGGATAAAGGCATGCTCCAGGAAATTAATATTTAAGCAACTTATAATTTTATCTGAATACATTTCATACCTCAGGTAATACAGGTGGAACTCAAGAATTTCTTGGAAAATGTAAAGGTCTTAATAAAGGCATAGAACTAGGTTACACTGTTTTAATACATATGTAAAGGATGTTCAGGGTTCCAAGAGATGGAGTTTCTGTTTCTGTTTGTTGTACTTTTTTTTTTTTAATCCTCAGCCAAGGATATTTCCTCCCCCAATGGTTTCTAGAGAGAGTGGGAGGGGAGGAGGAGGGGAAGAGAGCGAGAAACATCATCTGAGAGAGAAACATGGATTGGTTTCCTCCGGCATGAGCTCCTGCCAGGGCTGGGAAACCTGCAACCCAGGTTCCTGTCCTTGCCTGGGAATTGAACCCGGAACCCTCCAGTCCGCACCTTGATGCTCTAACCAGTGAGAAAAACTGGCCAGGATTATTTGCTCTATTTTAAACATACCACCTTTTCATTTTCAGTGAAACACTAAGCAATGTCTAGATATAATCAGCATTGCTTTCAGTCCTCTGACAAAAAAGAGCTTGACAACCAAACTATCAGAACTAATTTTAATAAGTAGGTAGACAAGGAGGGATTTACCTATTGGTAGAAAAGCTCACAAGGTGAGACTTGCAACCTCCTTCAAATTGGATAATATTTTGATCCATTTTTATCATAATTGAGATAGAAATGACAATCCTCAGACATCACATACTTCTATTAATATTTAGAACGGATTTACCAGTATTGGTGACATCTGATCACAACCTGCCTATCTCATTTACAAAATTATGTGGGACATCCTACTCTTTTTCTAATAAATATATATTTATCATATATATGTATTTATACACAAACACACACACATAAAAAACCTACAAACAAACAAACAAACAGAAAACCTTTACAACAGAATTTTGACATTATTGTTTTCTTTCCCATGTACCAGTAGCATTATTAGAAAGAAATACAAATATTTTTTTCTATTTTATTTAATGGTCATAGTTTATTATTTATATTTTCCCTAAGGATTAAAAAAAAAAAAAAAAGTGAACATCATTTGAATGGCAAGTGCTAAGAGCTGTCCAGGGACAATATGGTGAAACTTGTCTGAGCATCTATAGTAATGCTCACAAACTCCAAATCTGGACTTTTTTTCTGAACTCCATCCATAAACATTAAACCACCTTCTCAAAATCTCCACTTACCTATCACAGAGATAGCTCAAAGTAAACACGTCAAACACAAGTCATCTTCTTCTAAATGTCACCCACATCGAATGTTCAGTTTAAATAAATGGCACCATCATTTACCCAGGTGCTCAGGCTTGAAACTTGTGAGTCATGCATGATTTCTTCACCTCCCACAGCTCCAAATCTCACAAATCTGCCTACAAAAGTCTATTTTTATTGCCACACCGATGGTCCAGGTTACTATCATTCTCAACTTATTGGTAATCTTCTAACATTCATTTGCTGTCTCTCCTCCTTCAACCCAGTCTCAGTGGTGCAGAGAGAATAATCTTTTAACAAAATATAATTCAATTTCTCTACTAAAAACTAGGCATGGCTTTCCATTGTCCCAAGAATAAAAGACAATCTGCTTCAGATGGTTGAACACCCTGACTGAACAGGCACACCTACCTTTCCCAGGGCACCTTGTGTTACTCTGTCAATATCAACTACATTCTACGGCTGGGATTTCACAGCTCTTTAAATGTTCATATTCCAGTATTGCATCTGAGCCAAAGCTACTGTTTGCTCAAAATGCTCTTTTGTTCTGCCTTATAACTATTTATCGATTCTTGATATATCAGCTCAAACATTTTTCTCTGGGAAGGTTTGATATATCAGCTCAAACATTTTTCTCTGGGAAGGTTTCACAAAATAAAGCCTTCTTTCCACATGTGGGTAAGAACATTTCTCATAAGTTCTCCTGTACTGAAACTATTTAATAATAGCTGAATGCTTAAAATATTTCAAATAATATTTTAAATATATTTTTATTGATTTTTTACAGAGAGGAATGGAGAGGGAGAGAGACTTAGAAACATCAATGAGAGAGAGAAACATTGATCAGCTGCCTCTGCACACCCCCTACTGGGGATGTGTCTGCAACCAAAGTACATGCCCTTGACCAGGATCAAACCTGGGACACTTCAGTCCACAGGCTGACACTCTATCCACTGAGCCAACCCAGTCAGGGCTTAAATAACATTTTTTAAAAAATGACTATTTTTCACTAAGTGTATAACCTATGACAGCATATGATTTACCTATTTTTCTTAAAAGAAAAAAAACACACCACTGAATTATTACCTCTAGTATATTATCAAAATATTGATACTTGTATGATTGTTTGAATTTGTGGACATATCAGGCTTCAGAAATTTTATGCCTGATCATCATATAAAAAAATTATATGATCTCTTTATTTTTAAGTCAAGACTTAATAGATCTACTAGTCTTATATTATTTATAGAATTCAAATAGTAATACATTTACATAATATTAAAGACCTTGCTCACTGTAAAATCCTCTATAGTTTAAGGTTTCAAAACAATTATTGTATTTTTGTTAATGTTTAAAATAAAAAAATAAGCAATAGAAATGTGCAAAGGGGGAGATAAAGAAAATACCTACATATACTCTCATCTTAGAAATAACCACTATTAAAATTTTGCTTTACATATATCAGTCACATATTTTATTTGTATATTCTTATATTTGTATTTGAACTATGCATTTGAGTGAGAGGTGATATTTTACAACCTTTAAAAAATTGTGGTTGTCAGTTAATTCCTTATTATTATGTAAACATTTTCTCCATATATTTAATCTATCTCTTCTAAAATATAGATACTTTGAGATGAATTATATTTAGTCATTTTGCTATTATTGGCTATTTAGCTTATTTCCACTTTTTTACTATTAGGAATATCACCAATATGTGACTGAATATACTTTTTCTTGTACATGTCTGATTCTATCTTTATGATAAGATCCTAAAAATTGAATACCTGGATCAAAGAGTATAATTTTATTTTGGAGACAGTAATTAATTTATAAATGGACTAAATGTTATTTCAATAATTTCAGTTATTTTACACAAAGTTTAAGTATCCTATATAATAAAAGCCTAATGTGCTAAGTGTCCAGTCGTCCAGTCATCAGGTCAACCAATCAAAGCATAATATGCTAATGATATAGTAGGGCCACTCAACTATTCACTATGACATGCACTGACCACCAGGGGCCAGAAATTCAACCATTAAACCAGTCGCTATAGTGTGCATTGACCACCAGAGGACAGACTCT
This sequence comes from Pipistrellus kuhlii, assembly GCF_014108245.1. NCBI lineage: Eukaryota > Metazoa > Chordata > Mammalia > Chiroptera > Vespertilionidae > Pipistrellus > Pipistrellus kuhlii. Next base: position 35,362,751 of record NW_023425551.1, on the reverse strand, counting down.
CTGGCCAGTAGGTTAGCTTGCTACTGGGATCTGGCCAATCAGGACTAAGCAAGATAAGCCAGACATCCCCTGGAGCCCTCCTGCGCCCCCTCCCTGGCTGCTTAACCTCCTGCATCCCTCCCTGGCCCCATCATGCACTGGTGGGATCCCTTGGCCTGGCCTGCATCCCCTCAGGGGATGTCAGAGAGCTGGTTTTGGCCCAAACACACAGGCCAGGCTGAGAGACCTCACTGATGCATGAATTCATGCAATGGGCCTCCAGTTTTAAGATAATTTTAAGCATATACAGTAATAAAATTATCCACAGAATTAATCTTGTAAATATATGAAGAAAAAAATTTATTAACCATTACCATATTAATTGGATTAGAGGTAATATTTGGTTTGTAATTTTAATAAGTGAAAGAGATGCAGTCACTGAGTAAACTGACAGTAATAAATATAAAGATGTGGTATTTAATTTTTATTCTGTAAAGCATCTTTGGTTATCATTGTTGTCTACAACATATTTGCAAGTATGACACAGGATGGCAATGCTCCAATGAGTTTTGAAATGTTTCCTATAGTGCATCAGTGACCTAGAAATACTATTAAAATGGGTATGTATAAAGCATGCAAATGTTTGAATTTTCAAAAGAAGCAAAATGGTCTCTCTTCCTATTCTTGAAATATATTCTTTGGTTTTGCTCTAGCCACTGAAAATTCAGGCATCTGTTACTGTTTGCTGTGGTGTTGAATTTCATGGTTTGTTAATTTTGCAGTTATATCTATGAAGTTAATAAAATGAGAATGAGAAGGTCTTTTATACTGCAAAATTCAGAATCTCCCCTAGGTAATTTTTTTCTTCGTGGCATTCATTTCTCATTTCTCTTTTAAGTAAATGAGATAAGTTTCCTGCTTTTTAAGTAATCAAAAACTATTATGGGTTATTCAAACTTTAAACCTGTTAAAAATAATAAAACTGTGGCTCCACACCATTAATTCTTCAATATTGGTTCTAGAGATTCTTTTCCTGTATAAAGGTCAGGATAATATAAAATTTTACATTTAAAAAAATTCTATAGTTTGCAGTCCATGCAGACACTGTCATAACACTCTTATTATTTTCAAAATATATAGTATAATAGTTGATCCCTGAATAAAAATAAATTCACTTAATGCTATAAACATTTCACCAACCATTTAAAATACATTGACAGCATTTGTTGGTGCCAGACAGAGGCCCTGCGGTGCCAGGGACTATAGATCCAAAGTTAAGTTCTCTGTGTTTAAAAACTGTGAGTCCAATAAAAGGAGCTGTATATTTTTTAAAATTCCAGTATGATTTATAGTGAGTGTTCTATACATAGAGAGAGATACGGGAAAACACAATAAAAGCCTAAGAATGTATCTGAAGTAGCTTTACATAGTCTAATAAAGTCTAAAATTAGATGTGTTGGGGTTCAGTCAGGAGAAGCAGAAGGCATTCTTTGTATTCCAAGTATATAATGCTATATACAGGGAATTAGAAACTTAACTGACCTGTTCTTTGGCTTGGGCAGAGTAAAGAGCAAGGAGCCAGAAATCACGGTTGAAGAATTCATCCTGCAGCAATAAATCAAGTGGTTTCACCAGAGGTGCTTCATAGCGGCTGTTTTCAATATCAGGAACCTACTGGAAGTGCCCTCCTCTTACCATAGGAACCAGTGATTTCAAGGGCACCCCCTCCAGCCATCCAGCAGCTGCAGCACAAACGCAACTGCCATGCAGAGGCTAAGGAGCTGCTTGGAAAATCCCCTAGATCTGCCACTGTCTCTGGAGAATAATAGTCTCCACTTTCCTCCACCTCACAATTACCCGAATAGTGCCTCTCATGAGCAGACTCTATTCAGGTGTCACACCAAAAAAAGCTTTAGGGACCTGTAGCTTCTAAAAGCAGATGGTGTTGAGACTAAATTGATAAATGAAATCCAAACAGACATTATTGTGTTTGGATTTGATATTTGTTAGGATTATACTAGTCTATTTAATAACATGACTTCCATTACATTTTCTTGGCCAAGTAATGTGAAAAATGTAGGATCCTAAAAAGTACAAATTAAATTAGTTTTAATTAGAGTTGAGAATAAGCAATATTTAGAGCCTATACCTTTAATATAGTATTCAAACAATCCAAATAAGTTAAAGGTAATTAATTTTGTCATTAATAATTTTATTTGCTCTAAACAATGAAAACAAACAAACAAACAAAAAACACTCGGCCACTCTTAAAGTCACAATGAGTGACTTTTGTTACAAATACTAGAGGCCCGAAATTGGTACAAGAGTAAGCCTTCCTTCCCCCAGCTGCCAGCACCAGTTCCCACTGGCACCTGGGACCTGGGGCTTCCCTCACAGCCCTGGCTTAGTCTGGAAGGTCATCTGGAAGGACATCCGGTCTAACTAGCATATTATGCTTTTATTATTGTAGGTATTTTTGGATATATTTATTTCTCTTTATTTCTGCTTTTCTAGTCCTGATTGCCATTTTCTGCTTTAGTCAATACTAAATTAGCATCCTAGCTGGTCCTCCTAAAATCATTTGTATCCTCCACACCCTATGTAAACTGACTGTCTAGGTCTAACATTCTTTCTACCAATTATAGAAATGGGATTGCTGGGGCACAAGGCAGTTTCATTTTTTATTTTTTTGAGGTAAATCCATACTACCTACCTGCATTTCTACCAATAGTGAATGAAGGTTCCCTTTTCTCTACAACCTCACCAACACCATTTGTTTGATGATTTATTAATGGTAGTCACTGTGATAGGTATGAGGTGATATCTCATTGTGTCTTTAATTTTCATTTCTCTGATGTTTAGTAACATTGAGCATATTTTCATGTGTCTATTGGCCATCTGTTTGTCCTTTTTGTGTTTTTTGGGGGGTGGACACTGTTGGAGAAGTGATTATTCAAATCCTTTGCCCATTTTTAATTAGATTATTTGTGTGGGGTTTTTTTTTGGTATTGAGATGTATAAGTTCTTTATAATTTTTTGATATTAACCCCTTATCAGATGTATCATTGATGAATATGTGCTCCTATTCAATGAGTTGTCTTTTCATTTTGTGATGGTTTCCTTTGTTGTATAAAATTTTTTTTAGTTAAGATGTTGTCCCATTTATTTTTTTCTTCTGTTTTCCTTGCCCAAGAAATATTTCAGAAAAAAAAATATTGCTATGAGAAATGTCTGACATTTTACTTGATATATTTTATATTAGTTTTACCTAGTTATTTTATTTCATCCTATATAATAAAAGAGTAATATTCAAATTGACCATCATTCCAACACACAAGATGGCCACCACAAGATGGCTGGCAGGGGAGGGCAGTTGGGAGGGATCAGGCCAGCAGGAGAGAGGAGTTAGGGGTGACCAGGCAGCAAGGAGAGCAGTTAGGGGCAAATAGGCCGACAGGGGACCAGTTAGGCATCGATCAGGCTGACAGGGGAGTGGTTAGGGGGTGATCAGTCTGACAGGCAGAAGTGGTTAGGGGCAATCAGGCAGGCAGGTGAGCAAGTGATTGGGAGCCAGCAGTCCTGGATTGTGAGATGGATGTCTGACTGCCTGTTTAGGCACTATTCCACTGGGATAGGGTCTAAACAGGCAGTCGGACATCCCTTGAGGGGTCCCACATTGGATAGGGTGCAGGCTGGGCTGATGGACCCCACCTCCCCTGTGAATGAATTTCATGCACTGAGCCTCTAGTGTATATATTATATAAGCTTGTACATTTAATTAATAAACATATACTATAGCAAACATATTTATTTATTCATATACATCATCATCAATCTAATTCATTTTGAAGTATATTAAATTCATTAAAATTAAACATGATTGGAGAGCAGGCATTGCTATTTATTACAAAATTTAGATGAAAAGGTTACCATGTTTCTTAGAGGGAATTACCTTTTCATTTTCTTTATCATTTTATACTGTCTTTATTTTTCAAGGTTAATAATACTTGCCCTCAATGTAATAGCCTCTGGGAATGTGTCTAGAAATTACATAATTTTTAAATATTTAAATAGCTTATATGCTATAGCATTTCATTGTAATATGATATATTAAAGTTCTCTGGTGACATGAAAAACAAATTATGCCATCTGTGACTTAACTTTTCTGTATACCAATGCTAAAATTTTAAAGTAGTAACCTTTTGGACCATTTGAAAAATATAAGCTCCAGATGCTGCAGCACTTTATGACCATCAGCAATTTGAGACTTCACACTGTAATTGCACCTGTGATTCTTCCCCCTCAGTGTACTCTGTACCCTCCATAATAGGCGCACAGGAAGCATCCCTCATGGTCACTGCATTGGCTTATAGAGGACAAAAGTACAATGCGCACAGGGGTAAATGAGCACTTTAAAGAAAACGGGGAGCTAGAAAAGGCATATGAAAGTACACTATTGTGAAAAATCATACATGTGAACAAAATTTGGATATACCATTGTGAGGTTCTTATTTTTACATTGACACTGTTTTAATTTCTAAATGCTCAATGTCAATATCCTTCCAATATTACTTTACATTTCATGAGTTTCCCAGTCAACCTATACCTCTTCATTCTATTTATTTTTTGTGATTGGTAGAAAGAATGTTAGACCTAGACAGGAATTTTTGCTGAATAAAGATTCATTCATATACAGTCTATTTACATAGGCTTTGGAAACCAATATTTTGACTGCAGCTCTTTATTATTTTAATAATTTTATTATTGACAGATCTGTTACATGAATACTTCATAAAATAATACTTTGTATGGAATATAGTACCATATGCCTGTACCCAATTCTGCAATTTTAAAATCTGTGGTAGTTCAATTGTTATACAACAGTAATGATATCAGTATTGGCATCCAGAAAGTGTGTGTGGGGGAGGGGCGAACATGTGTATGCACATGAACATGTATACTGTATAGGTTAATGTACATAATTTTCAATTAAAGACTACTTTTACAGTGGGTGTCTTTTCCAAATTAGAATTTTTTTTTTTTTAATTTTTAACACACTTCAAACATTTTAAAAAACATTTTTGTTTTCGGACATCAAAACTGTGAGATTCCTCTTGTTTTAGTCCTTGTTTGTGGTAGTATGCCAATAGTGAGTTGGCCAAAGTTTGTATGCTATGGATATATTCATAAAATGACTAGATGCATCTCTAGCAACTGTTTCCTTGTGTTACTTATGGAGTATTCTCACACTCCTTATCGTCATTAGATCAATTTGATGCTCTCAATTAACTTATAATGGCTTCATGGATACACACACACATAAACTCCATAAAATTTGGTAGTTTTTTACTGCATACTATTATAAAAATGTAATTAAATTATGACAAAATGACTCAAGCTACTTGATTTTAAGACATAGCATAAAGCTTTTATAAACAGACAGTATGGAGTTGGCAAAAGAGCTGCCATATATTAATAAATGATAGTACAGAATCCAAAAGTAGACCTCCAAATACAACTGATTTTACAGTGCCAAAGTGATTTAATAAAGTAATTTAATGCAATAAATTGAAATGGTACCGGAAGAAGGGAGCATCAATATATAGAAGTTTCTCAAAATATATGAACTTTAATTAAAAGTAATAGAAATATAAAACTGTAATAGAAATATAAAATATAAAATAATAGAAATATAAAATATAAAAATAATTCTAGAAGAAAACATTAGCAAATGTTTCTTAGATAGTAGACAAAAACAAAACAAAGCACAAAAAAACAAAAAAAAATATTGAAAATAGGAACTTTATTTTTACCAAGATAAAGTCTATAAAACTCCTTCAGCAAAGTATTTGAAAATAAAACATTGAAAGTATTACCTTTAATGTCAAGAATCAACATGTGTTTCCACAATTATTTCTACTTAGCGCTGCACTACTTAGGAAGTTATAAAAAATATAAGAAATGTAGGCAGATTTAAAATACAGGAGAAAATAAAGTAAATGTGGTCATTACTAAATCTAAACAAAATTACAGAGAGCACCAACATTATACAGCCTTTTTATCCATGAGAGTGAGACAAAATCATAACCACTTTATAATAATACCTATGCATAGATAAAAATACTGTATCAAACATTAAAATAACCAAATATTTTCCTCTCTCAGAGAAGCAACCACTGTTTTTTCAACCAATATAACCTTTAGTCATATTGCATTTTTTCCAGCAATTCAAGAGATTAAAATATTGTGTAGTAGTCAATCCTAGAATTTCACCCATAATCTGACAGTTATTAACATAGATAAAAACTATATTCCCATGAAGCCTTCATTAAATTTCTTAACATAAAATAAAATCATGTTATTTTAACTGAGATATTCAGGTAAAAAAAAATCCAGAAGATTAAAAAAAAAAAGTAAGATTTTTTTGAAAAATAAAAAATGGCTTGTTTAAATAAAAATCTTTTATTTTTAATCTAAAAGTAAAAAACCTCCTAAAATTACTTTTTGAAGTTATTTCTAAAAATGAAAGTATTTAATCTTCTTGCCTTTACTGCTTAAACCATATATAATAAAAGATTCTAAAAAGATGTAAAAGAGTTGACCTACTAGGAAACAGCAGTTCTGTGTTTAACATTCCTTTATCTTTAGTTCATTTCCAACTATGCAGATCAATAATTTCTGTTTTTTTAATGGAAAAAAAAATTCCTGGAAGTCAGGGGAAATCACTCTTAAAATACAAAACTAATAATAATAATAACAGCAGTAGTAAATCAACTCAAAAAACAAGAAATATATGTAAAATGCAAATTGTCACAAAAGGGAAAAAAATCATCCTACATAATAAAAGCCTAATATGCTAAGTATCTGGTCAACTGGTCAGCTGTTACACCAATCAAAGCATAATATGCTAATGATATGCTAAGGCTGTTCAGCCACTCGCTATGATGTGCACTGACCACCAGGGGGCAGACAGTCAACCAGTCAACCAGTTGCATGATTTGCACTGACCAGCAGGGGACAGATGCTCCATCTGCTGGGTTAGCTTGCTGCTGAGGTCTGGCTGATCAGGACTGAGCAAGACAGGCCAGACACACCCTGGAGCTCTCCTGCCATTCATCCCTGCCTGACCAACCTCCTGTGTTTCTCCCTTTTCCTAATCATGCACTAGTGGGGTCCATCAGCCTAGCTTGCGCCCTTTCACAATCCAGGACCGCTTGGGGGATGTCAGAGAGCTGGTTTGAGCCCTATCCCACAGGCCAGACCAAGGGTCCCCACTGGTACATAAATTCATGCACCAGGCCTCTAGTGGTAAAATAAGAAAATAAATTAGTGACTAAGCATATTTATTCAAGAATAAAGATTTGGTGTGATTATTTAAAGCCCATTTTTTCTCCAGTACAGTAATTCACTATTTATAATAAACATATTACTGTGTGTATATTTTTATTGATCAAATCATAGCTTTATGTTAGTCCAGAAAGGAAAGTGAGAAGTTACAAGGGCACACAAACTTTTTTTTTTCTTTTTCTTTTTTCTTATTTCTTTATTGATTTTTTTTATTATTGATTATGGTATCACATAATTGTCCTCATCTCCCCAATCCCATCCCAAACCCATCCCTACATATGCCACCCCTCCCCCCTTTCCCAGTTGTCCATGGCCACTGCCAGGCCCATATGCATGCGCACAAGTCCTTTGGTTGACCTCTTCCCCTTTACCCCCACCCTCCCCTACTTTCCCTCTGAGGTTTGAAAGTCTGTTCGCTGCTTCTCTTTTTCTGGGTCTGTTTTGTTCATCAGTCTATGTTGTTCATCATTTCCTCTAGATGTGTGAGATCATGTGATCTAAGAAATACCCTTGTAAGAACCTACACTGAGAGGCAAATGAATCAGTCTGTAGTGAGTTCCTTTCTGGGCCAACAGTTCTTTTGAGTCCCAATTTTGATGTCAAATAGTTCCTTATGTGTACATGTCAGCCATGCTATTTCAGATCTGGTTGGAGGACAAACGGTGGTGATGCAGGTCCGACCATCTCTGGTTTGGTCTTAGGCATCCTTCAGCAACACACAGCTGCTGTCTGCTGGTATGGCGAGGTGTCCTCAGCATCTTCCATCTCTGAATTGTTTCTCTTTTGTCTTCATGGCTAGAGCACTTCTGTCTATTCCTCTCTGTTACAGGATTCCAACTGGTCTTGGAGTTGTTAACTTTTAGCTGAAGAGAACATGCAGACTCTAAGCAGGAGACATATGAACTGATGCACAATTCATGGATTTGTGGAGAGATAAACTCATAGCATTAATCGAATTTTCTTTTTCCAGGTAAGCAATGCAAATCATTCATTTAGAGGTAACTTTCCCAAATTAACAATTATATTTTTGGACTCTGAAGCCCCGTAATACTAGAATTTGTGCACAGATTTAGACTTTTCCCCACCTCAAAGTTAGTGTTTATCTAAGAATAACATATTTTACATTTAAAGCAAAAAAAAAAAAAAATCAGTGTTAAGCAGATTCCTTTAGAAATATATATATATATATATATATATATATATATATATATATGCCCCTAACCCCCTGCCAGATGTCTGATTTCCTTCCAGACAAAGCCATAGTGGTGGGGGCTGAGGCAGAGACAGTTAGTGGCAAGATCAGGCTGGCAGGGGGTTAGGGGCACTCCGGCCGACAGGAGAGGGCAGTTGGGGGACCAGGTTGACAGGAGAGGGCAGTTGGGGGCAACAGGCAGGCAGGTAGATGGGTGGTTAGAAGCCAGTGGTCCTGGATTGCGAGAGGAATCCCAGATTAGAGAAGGTGCAAACTGGGCCGAGGGACAGCTCCTGTGCATAAATTTCATGCACCAGGCCTCTAGTGAGAACATAAGAATGGAACAATTTTAGCATTTATTGATACTATGAGAATGTGCTTGCATGTTTTGTGCCTATGTGTAGTTTTATTCATTGTTTTTCTTTGTTTTTGTTGTTGTTGTTGTTGTTGTATTCAAGGAAAAAGTAAGGGAATCAAAAAACCACTGGCAAAACTATAAGACTGAATACAGAGTAGACAAAAGTAGGTTTACAGTTGTAATACAATTAAATAATACAACAACTATTAAATAATGCAAGAATAAACTCTGTTTCATGTATTCTTAACTGAAAACCTACTTTTGCCCACCACTGTATATCAAAGGTGAAAATTAAAAAAAAAAAAAAAGCTGTGGTCATTGTTGCTATACCTGTAAGTTAAAATTCTCCCTAGAAATTACTTAAAAATTTTCTCCTTGGATATTTCTTAAAATTATTGTTTCCTTTATAGTTACTAGGTGAGATAATTATAGATAGGTATTATTTCTTACTGTAGAAAATGCAGTGTGCAGTATTATTCTAAAACTCTGATTTTTCTTCTCCTATCGGGTGAGGAATTACTTAGGTTATGTACATCTGTGTGAAGCATTTTCATCTTTCATCTGGGTGCCCTAATGCTCCTTTGCACAGAGGAGAAAGAGGACACATGCCAACCACATATATGAATTGCAAAAGAGCTGTTATATTTTCAGTTCACAAAGAACATCTAGACAATAGTCAAGGTCAAAGAATGAATGCATTGATAGAAATTTCTTCACAGCAGGAGGTAATTACTAGACTTGGCATTCTCAGTCTGTAGAAAAGAGATAATGGCTAGAAAGTACTTATAAGTTGTTCTTGGTATTGACGTTATCATCAGGTCTCTAAAATGTTAATTTAAAAAGAAAAAATAGCCTAATATCAAATAGTGTATACGAATGTTTCCTTTGACTTAGAGAACTCAAGTCAATAGTATCAATAAAATAAAGAAGATTTTGCTTAATCAAAGGAGAGAATGATCAAAGTTGGTAAGGTTAATTATAAACATTGATGGTTAGCTCATAGTTATTAGAAGTGAAACCCAGCAACTGGTTTGTAGAAATTATTTAGAAACAAAAACCACAGATGTCTGATGTGCCTACTAACTAAATACAAGATCAACAGGGAGCTGATGTAGGAAGAGTAGGCTAGAAAGAATGGATTTATGATAAGAATGTGGCAATAAGGCTAAGATAACTCTGTGTTAAGACATTAATTTCTCATTCAGATTTGTAGACAAATTAAAGAGTATATTTAACCCAATTTACAAAATTTGACTTTTTAGAAATGCAGGGTTTTGGGCTGGGCTATTAGCCTCCTACAGGGAGCTGGCCGCAGAGCATGGAACTTAGCAAAGTTAAAAGGCTTCAATGACCCATTGCATTGAATTTCAGAAACAATGAAGTAGTTATAAACTAAAAATTTAGGATGAAAGCTTTAGCCTCAGTTAGGTCGCAAAATGATGCAAGTTGTACATGTTAAAAAAAAAACACTTATCAATTAAAAAATACGTACATAACATCTATCATCTAATTCCACTTTGCTCCTATTTTTGAAAATAAAGCTCTCCTAATGAACACACTCGAAGAGAGGAGCAATTTTCCCTCTGGGAGAAAAAATATGTTATATATAATAAAAGCATAACATGCAAATTGTCCCTTTGACCAGAGTTCTGCTGGGAGTTTGACTGCTCCACCAGTCGCTATGATGCTCACTGACCACCATGGGGCAGACACACCAACTAGTAGGTTAGTTTGTAGAGCTCCCTGGTGGGCTGGACTGGAAAGTGAGGTGTGAGGTGAGTGCGACAGGAAGCTCCCAGGGTTTGTCCTCTAGTCCCAAGTGGAGGCAGGTGGAGCGGGAGGCAGGAGGGACCAGGTGGCCCGGGAGGCTGCTACCCGTGATCTGAGAGCCATGGACTGCACAGCCCTCTGTGGCTGTGGCATTTTCTGTGCAATTTATAATCTTCAGAGCTGCTTCCTTTTATTGTTAACTTTCACTAACTACTCCAGGAGAGTGGGTAGCACCGTTATGGGAGCATGAGCTAAGTGCACCTGCCCAAGGCCAAGGGCAACCTCAGGCTCCCTGGACGCAGCAAAGAGGGGGATGAGGCTGAGCCAAAGAAACTGAGTCCAAATCTTGAAAGAAAGTGGAGGCAGCGAGGGGTGGAGGGTGACAGCTGCTCAGGGGCCTAAAAAGGTGCTGAGTGAGGTCAGCTGAGGAACCCGGTGCCTCTCCCATGGGACAAGCTCCACGTCACTCCCTCCTCTGCCTGAAAACCGTCACCCCAGCTCTCCTCCGAGGCCCCACCAGAGATGTCCGGCACAGTCCCACCTGCACTGTCTCCCCCGCAACACCTCACTTGCTCCACCCCCAGAGGAGAAAGGAGGAGGCTGCAGACAGGAGATCACAGAACTGCTCGCCTGCCTGCCTTCCTAATTGCCCCTAACTGCTCTGACTGCCAGCCTGATCACCCCCTACACACTCTCATGCCAGCCTGATTGATATCTAACTGCTCCCCTGCCAGCCTGTTTGCCCCCAGCTTCCCTCCTCTGCCAGCCTAATCACCTCCAACTGCCCTCCCCTGCTGGCCTGATCATCCCCAACTGCCCTCCCTTGCTGGCCTGATCACCTACAACTCCCATGAATTCAAACGTCACTGCTCTCCATCCATCCAGTCCCTTCACACTCTCTTTTGTCTTCGCTTCCTAGCGCACACGCGCGCGCGCGCACACACACACTCTCACACACACACACACACACACACACACACACACACTCACACACACACACACACACACACACACACACACACACAAAGACTGCTTGAGTCTGTAAAATGGGGTCAGGATTTCTACTTCAACCAAGGGCAACACTTCCCCGCCCTTCTCTGTCCCAGTCCTGTGGGGTTTCTCCCCAACTCCATCTAACTTCGTGGACCCTCTTCTGGCCCCTCGCTCTGTGGCCATCTTGTGACAACATTGCACGAAGGCATCATGCCAGGGCATGATGCCACCTAGGCTTTTATTATATAGGACAGGCTGAATGTATACGTGTCTCTGAAAGACTCTACAGAAGGTGTGAACAAGGAAGGAGTAAAAGCCTTCTGAAGAAGATCCTTTCTGAAATTTACTTACATTTTTATAAAATAACATGTAACTTTAACTTTTTAAGGTAAAATGGTATGATAAACTATTCTGTACATTTCTTTTTAACTACTTAAAACTTTATGGAAGTGTAGTGAATATCCAAATTCAAAGCTGGGAAGATACATCACAGTGACACATTTCTTTTATATATCAGGCTATCCTTAAGCAATGTTTAATGGAAATATTTTTGGTACCAAATTTTCTAATTGAATTATTTCCTAGTTTAACCTGTACTAGATAAACCAAGTCTAATTTTAAAACCCTTAAATTCTCCTATCCTTCAGGAGAAAATATGATTACTTAGAAAGAATGCATTTATTACATTTAGCCATATTACTTTCAAAGATTAATATACTCACATTTTTAGAAACATGTTTTTATTAATATAATTGTATAAACCTGAACTTTCCTCATAAGAGTAACAATAGTGCCTGGCTGGCATTGCTCACTGGATGAGCATCAACCTATGAACCAGGAGGTCATGGTTCGATTCCTGGTCAGGAGCATATGCCAGATTGCTGGCACAATCCCCATTGCGGGGCACCAATTAATGATTCTCTATCATCACTGATGTTTCTCTCTCTCTCCCTCTCCCTTTCTCTTTAAAATCAATAATAAGAGTAACAATAGGCATAAAACCAAACAAGTGAAAATGAAAATGAGGTATAGACACAACAATTACAAGTAATCCAAGCTGGCCAAACACTGAAAGCTATAGTTAAGTACGTTAGAGTTCAAAGGGGAAAGTAATGCTACAAAATAAAAAATAAAAAAATTATAATGTTAAAGTAGATGCACCTAGACTGACAATGAAGAGTGAAGGATTTTAGATGTTGGATTAATCTAAAGGAGTAAAAGCTATCCTGAAAGATAGGAGTATGAAAGACAGGTAGTAAAGAATAAGCAAAAGTGAAGAATCTAAAATACAGTAGAGCTGGAGCCACAAGATACACAGAATCCTTAGAGTAGGACAGAAAACTGGTCTGAAACTGAAATAGTATTTTGGGTAAAAGTTGTGAAAGAAGAAACCAAGTAGCTGACTTGAAACATTTCAGTGCTTTGTCAGAAGAAAGGTGCCTTTAATATCCTCTATAATTCTAAAAACATTTGGAATTCTGTTTGGCCTCAATGTCGTTTAATTGCTCTCTGGACAGACATACACATAGGTTTAAATATAAATGTGACTTATCTTTAATTTTGACACATACTTGGGAATATTATTTTAAAAGCTTATATTTATATCAGGTTAAAATGGCAGGCATTTTCTCAATTTGTTAATATACACATTTGTTGTGGACCATTATGTCAATATTTGAGGATGGGAATCTATCCTATAATGTTAAACCTGGGTGTCATTCAGATCATCTGGCATGCCTGTCCTTGGGCCCATCTGTTAGGTTGTCATGGTGCCATACTGAGGAAGTGGCAAGCTAGTTTCAAGTAGACATAAATGCCAACCAACGATTAATTTAGCAGAAGAGCTTGTTGAGTGCAAAAAGTGACATCTCCGATAAGAGGAAACTCTTGACTAGCAATGCCAAATTAGGGCCTTGTGCTTCATTACATGTGAGTGCATCTGCTGCCACTTGTAGCCTAATGCCATAAAAGGAAATGACTGTCACTGGGAAAGCTACTTCAGAAAAAGTGGAAGCATAGGTAATTTGCACAGTTCATAGAGGACAGACCTAACTATTGCATAGCTAATGAAGTGCTGAGATGGACACTTCTAAAAGGTGATGAAATAAAGAAATATACAATGTTTGCCTGTGGTTTAAAACTAGGCCGTCTGGATTCACACTATTAAGGCAAATTAAATCTTAAATGATCCACTGTAGAAAATGCGCAAACATACTGAATAAAGTACAAGACTTATGTTTTTTAATGTATTACTGTGTTGGAAAGAAACTGTGGATAAATGAGAGGCAAAAAAAACAGCATGAAAGCATAAATCTGGGGAAAGAAATTTACAAAGAATCTGTTAGTAAATTTCATGCCCTGGGGGCATGTGTCAATTTATGGAGACTCCTAGGCTTGTTTTTCACTGGGATCAGAAGACCAAAGGTAGGGCTAGAAAAAAGGGTCAGCTTGGTTCAGAGGTTCCTAAACCATAATTCACCTTCAGTGCATAAATCAGTGAAACACAAATACACCACAAATTCCCACTGTGCTGAGACAGAGCCTGTCTCACCCTGGGCTCTCCTTCCAATTACTAAGAAAAGCCCACTCTCACAAGGGTTTTGGACCAGACTACCCTATAGTTAAGGTTCTAAAATAAATAAGCTGATGATTAATTTAAAGTGGGTATAGATTTTTTTTTGTCCTCCTCCAGTAACTGGCAGAAGCGAACCGTATCCTCTCTGGAGTATTACCGCTTAAAACAGGGGCTCAGAAAACGTACATTGTTAAAATTGCAAGTAATGTGAGCTCATGATAAAAATAAGAAACTCATGAGAAAACAAGGGACTATAAATAATAGCTAGAAAAAGCAATGAATTTAGAATTATACTTGCCAAGCCTAGAGTCATTAAAATGATCGGCTACAGAACACTGAGTATGTGTGATACATCACAATATTATTAAGTAGCAAAATACCATCAAAATGATTAAACAGATAGGAAAAAATGCAGCTAAGTTTAGAGATTAAAATAAAAAAATAAATTATAAGTGAAATAAGCATCATAAAATGTAAATTTTAAAAAACAGAAAAGAGAGTCAATGGACCAAAAGATAAATTTTAATAAATTACAGGTAATTCAGTATTGAGACGAAGAGATGAAATATATGAAAGAAAAATTAAGGGATATAGAATGCAGAAAGATATGGTCTAACTCATACATAATCACATTTTCATAAGGAAATAATAGAGAAAAGAAGGGAAATAATATATGAGATTATGAATGTAAATATTTTACAAATTCTCAGATTCAGAAATCTCAGTTAAATCTCCAGAAGCAATAATACAAAGAAACCTATACCTAGACACATATGGAAACTTCAGAATACAAATAAAAATAAAGAAGGAACAAAAATGACAACAGATTTCTCTATAGAAAATAATAGATTTCCTAAAGATAAGTTATAATCAGGTTGACAGTTAAATTGCACTGTCAGTATGGAAACTAGAAGAAAGTAAAAACATACTTAAGGGCTGAAAGAAAACAACCATCAACCTATAATTCCATATCTTAAAAAATTATAATTTTAGAATCAAAGCGAAATAAAGACTTGCTCAGATAAACAAAATGGAGCAAGTTTCTATCAATACACTTTCACATGTATAAGTAAATAAATAAGTAAATAAGTCAAAACTATATACTCTGAGAAAGAAAATACCAGAGGATCTGAGATGTAGGATATAATTTTCCAATGTGCTTCTAAGGAGCACTACATTTTAAAGAAAAAGAAAAATTAAGTTACTTCTAGTGTAAATAACTGGTAAATTTAATCTTACCAATCTATGAATTTTCTCTTGTGTAATCAGTCAATAATATGTAAGGATATCTGATTATGGAAATGGAAGACTAGATAATTCCACCCCCTCTCCTTTTAAGGACAAATGGAAAACATGGAATTCTTTTTAAATTCATGGAGGATTACATCCTGGTGACCATTTTGTAACTACCAATTTGTTCTTCACCTCTTTCACCCAGTCCCCAGCTCCCCTCCCCTCTGCAACCACCAATTCACTCTATGTGTCTTAAGAGTCTACTTTGATTTTATTTGTCCATTTATTTTCTTCTTTTTATTCCACATGTAAGTGAGGTCATATGGCATTTGATTTTCTCTGACCGACTTATTTCACTTGAAAGAAATTCCCAGGAATTAAAGCTAAAACCACATGAACTATCCCCTGATTGATATAGTTTTCTGCCAATCAGGTTATAGCTGGATCATTCAGAACCTTGAATTTTTAAAGTTACCTGTATATCTATAAAAAGGCACTTGAGACAGTTCATGTCATAAATATTTTGAACTAGTTTTATAAGAAGAAATCTTAAAATATGTATACTCTTACTTGCTTAGTGGTTTCTCTCATTTGCTTATCAATTCTTTGCATAAGCTTGGCACAATTTGATGCAAAATTTCAAGGTGGTGGATTGTGCTCCTAAGTCTTTAAAGCCTATTTAAGTCCTTTTAAATGAATTTGGTTATTATTTTTGCTGAATTATTTATGAAATTATTTGTTGTTTAAAGTATACATATGTCTCCTTTTCTCCCCATTGAACTCTCCCCAGTGGGACTCCCCCCCTTCCCCAACCCCCCCCCTCCCGGCACACACACATGCCCTCATCCCCCCACCTCCCCACCCAGTGTCTGTGTCCATTGGTAAAGCTTATTATATGCATGCATACAACTCCTTTGGTTAATCTCTTAACCCCCCTCCCCCCCACCCTCTCCTGCCTTCCCTTTGAGGTTTGACAGTCTGTTCGATGCTTCTATGTCTCTGGATCAATTTTTGTTCATCAGTTTATGTGTTCAATATATTCCACAAATGAGTGAGATCATGTGATGTTTATCTTTCTCCAACTGGCTTACTTCGCTTAGCACAATGCTCTTGTATGTACATTTGTTTTTTAAGGCAAAATCTCCCCACCAACTTATATATTACTTGTTCTAACATACTATTACCTGTGTTTTCTTTTGTACTCTTTCTACCGAGGATAATAAACTCAATGACTTGTATCTGTTTAAGTATGAGAAGGTCCATTTGCTATCAAAGCTCTGTAAGTGTATATTTCACTTCTGCCTTTTTCTCTTTAACCTGGATGAGCTTAAATTATGACCTTACAATTATGCATGTAATTAACTGTATTATAATCTATTTATTTAAACTCTTAACGGTATTTGGCAGCTATAGAAATTTATTTCTAAATATTAAAAAATCATATTACATGTTACAATTACACGATTGGTGTGATACACTGACTTCAATTTGGCTTCAATTCTCCATGTTTCCATGAGTCAAATCCTTTGTAATGTGACTTTGCAGCTCCTCCCATCAAGATATTGCGTTTATACGTCTATTTCCTTACTGCTAGAATCTGGGCTGGGCTGTAACTTGCTTTTACAAAACAAACAAACAAACAAACAACAACAACAAAAAAACTAGTGGCAGACATGATAGTGTCCCAGTTCTCAGACTAGATCGTAGGCTTTATAAGCTTCTAATCTAGAGTGTTCTGCTCAGTGAGCAAGCTTGGCTAACCTAATGGATAGTAAGATATAAATAGCCAAGTTGACCCAATCTTTCTAATCAGCTGACACAGTCTTACATTTGTTTAATTTTTCAAATAGCAAGTGTTAATAAAATAACAAAAGTAACTGAAATTTGACATTTTGGTTATATTTATCACTAACTAGCTCTCTGGGCCTGATTTTATTCCCCCCCACCCCCCACCCCTCCTGGACCTTGTTACTACTGTTTGATTTGTAAGTTGAAGAAAATGTTACTTTATGCTTTATTGTGATAATATATAAGTTACTATTAATTGGACATTGAAGTGTTTCATGTGTATTGAGAAGATGAAATCTGTACATTTTGTATCAATTGTATGTGGTTTATTTCCAGTTCAAGTGTCATTTCCAACACTGTTGACCACACATGGTTGTAAAGGGCATTCCACCCTGAAAACTTCAACATGTGTTTCTTCCCCGGGAACAAAGGCAAAGAAAGAGAGGAGAGAAGCTTCCGTCCACTTAATCTGCCAAGGTCTGTGACAGCACATCTAACTCGCTTCCAGTTTTGTCTCAGACCCCCATGAATAAATGTGGTGTTAATGTAACATTAGTTATTTTCAAACACACATTGGAGCTACATCGTGTGCCACTGTCAAAGTGATTAACCAAGATGTGCTAGTGGTGTAAAGAAAGAGATGTGAATTAGTTTGGTTTTTTTTTTACAAAACCCACTGAGAAGAAATGCACAGCAATAGATTTTGTTTTAGAAAATGACTGTTGAATATGGGATTTATGTTCATAAATTAAATTTTCTGATAGGTAATTTATGTACACACTCTATCCAAACTGGTAAAATTTCTTAAACAACAAACACATGCATATTTTTTCTTTTACCTCTTCCTCATGCTGACCCTATATTAATACCTGGCAGGGGCAATGAACAACAAATAAACAACATGTTTTCTTTTACAACTATACCAGGAACATTTTCAGAATATAATATCATATGAGAACGAAGTAAAAAGTGGTCATAGCTCTGGTTGTTTTTTTTAATGTCTTTTAAATTTATAAATTCATTTATTTAAAGATCTCCATTTGCGTTATATGCTTGTAATAGTGATTTCATTCTTACTATGTTGATTCTGAGTCTGAGCTGGGTAATCTTGCAGTGGTTGGAAGCCTGCCCATCTCCTAATGTAGGGGAAAAAATATTACCTAGCATTACATTGAACCATTAACCCGAGAGTATCCCAATATAATCAACAAATCTCTGACTACCTCCCCATTTTCCATTTTCACTTGTTCAATGTGTTATTGTCTTTACTAAGTACCTAAGTGGTAAAAACAAATATAGATCTAAGAGTAGGCAGAGTAATTAAGATTTTTCTTATTATGAATTTTGAAGGAAGGCTTTTTTCTCAGTAGTTGCTAACAATAATAAAAAAATTACAAAATCTCCTGTGAGCTGTTTACTTTATTCAGAAACAGAAGTTGTGTGTTTTGGTACTTCAGTAGTGATGTAAGTAAGATAAAGCTCATTGAACAGAATAAAATAAATTAGAAATCGAAGTGCTAGCCAACAGCTAAGGCCCTCCAAAGAAGAGTAATTGAGCCTCTGAAAGGTGCTACTATATCAAGAAGTCAGCTTATTCAAGGATAAATTGCCATCCCTTCAATGATTTTGAATCCTGTCTCTGTCACCCATATTCTTCCAGTGTAATTGCAGTGTGCCATTATTAACTATTATTTATTGAGCAAGTTCTATGTGGATGAATTATGCTAAGGGATTTAAATTTTAATCACAAGATCACGTAACTAGTGCCACAGTATAAGACTTGAAATATATACTGTAGCAATAACCTGAGATAGGATTTTTCCCCCCAAGGGAACACGTCTTCCTTTTTCATACTGTAAATACTTGAGTAAAACATCATAGCTGAAACCGGTTTGGCTCAGTAGATAGAGCATCGGCCTGTGGACTGAAGGGTCCCAGGTTCGATTCCGGTCAAGGACATGTACCTTGGTTGTGGGCACATCCTTGGTGGGGGGTTGCAAGAAGCAGCTGATTGATGATTCTCTCTAATGGATGTTTCTAGCCCTCTATCTCTCTCTTCCTCTCTGTAAAAACTCAATAAAATATATTTTTTTAAAAGAGAGAGGAAGAAACAAACAAAGAAAAACCCTCATAGGACTGCAAATTGCTAGGTAGGCTTTATAGAGGTCAATCTTGGCAGAGAATTTCAAACCAGAGGTGCACTCCCCATCCTCTGTCTACCATCCCATCCCAGTACCAACCATAAAACCTGCGATGAGAAAAAGAGAAGAAAAAAAAAAAAAAAAAAAAAAAAGGTTGGTGATGTTGAGGGACCAGAACAGTACAAAAGGGTCCACAGTAAACTTAAAAATGATTTCACTTCCCCTCTAGTTTTAGGGATGATTTTTAGGGAAATTTGATGAAAATATTCAAATGTGTTTGGTTGTTTAGATAAAGTGGTCTGGTGACTGTTTCTTTTCTAAAATTTGCTAAATATTTATAACTCATTAAAAAAAGCCCCCTTTAAGTAAGGCGTGGCTAAAAAATAGTGTTCCCAGGGAGAACATGGGTTTCCATGCACAATGGATGATAAAGAGAATACTGATAGTGGTGAAATTGGAAGTGAGCTGAGTGCCCAGTAATTGATTCAAGTAATGGCTGGGGCATGGACCCAAAAGAATTGTGTGACACCATTTGATGGGGTAGTGATGGGGCTTCTGGAAAGACATGACTACCCCTCTGAAGATCCACCAAAGGGCAAGCTAAAGAGTTTAGGGAGAGGAGAAGACATACTTAGAATTCTGATCATTTCAATAAAATAGATCTATTGGCTAAAATCTATTTATAGTGGGCAGAGACAGTGTATAGAACCCAGCTGTGTATGAGTAGCAGAACCAAGCTTTGAAATTGAAAAGACTGAACATAATACCCTGCCTCCTTCAAATTACACTGAGATTCTTCACTTAAACAAATATCCCACCAATATTTGTGTGTAGGTGCTTAAACTTTAGAAGATTAAAAAAAAAAAAAAAAAAAAGGTTGAAAAAGGTTAAAAGACATATGCCAGTAAAAATGTTGCTAGGGATCTTTGTTCTCCTCAGATTGCCAGGCAAGAAGAGAATGAAACTTGGAGAGAAAGCTTTAGATAGATAACAGCTAATAATCAGATATTCATTTGATTAAATTTTTCAGCTTAAAAGGACTAAGTTTCAGAGTTTTGTCTCAGAGAAGTGACAGTGATAAATAAATTGTATGCAAGGTCATCCAAGTAGTTCATGGCAAAGCTGGAATGTGTTCCTGGTCTATTCTGTCTTGAAATATTTTGTTCTAAATTCCATTAAATCTTGCCTCTCCGCACATTCTCATATATCCAACTGTCCACTGATAACTTCACATTCTCAAATATCCAGCTACCTACTGACAACTCCTTTTTTTCTTTTCTTTTTAATCCTCACCCAAGGATATGTTATAATTGATTTAAGAGACAGAGGAAGAGAGAGAGATAGAGACACAGAGAGAGATAGTGAGAGAGGGGAGGAGAGGGAGTAGGGGACAAGAGGAGGAGGGGGAGGAGAGGGAGAGGGGGAGGAGGAGAAGAAGGGAGAGGAGGAGAGAGACGGGAGGTGCTAAAGTCCCCACCACATTTACTCAGTCCCAGTTTATAGAGATTGGTTGATTAAAACTTATTAGGATTCTGCTTCACTGCCAGTTTTCTGACCATTGTTAAAATACTTTTTTTCCTTTGCACATCACTTACTTCTGTGTTGGGATTCTTCAAGATTTTGTTCTGAGCCCCTTGTTTAATTTTTCTTATGGCCTGTTACATAACATTTTATGCCAGCGATTATTATTGGAAAATGGAATTCTACTTTTCTATAATTATACCCTGGTTAAACCAATTACTTTTTTTTTTTTTTTTTGGTGATTTTGGGCAAGTTCTTTATGTGTTTATGTCACTTTCTATTGTACTAAATAGAAAAAATAAAGACGATTGCATAGCATTTTCATAAAGAATTAAAATAACCATAAAACCCTTAGAAGAGTGCTCAACACATAGTAAAAACAAATTATATATTATTATATCTCCAGAAAATCATCCTATCTAATAAAGAGGTAATATTCAAATCACTCAAACACACAAGATGGCCACCGTCATGTGAACACAAGGTGGTCGCCACGAGATGACTGGTAGGGGAGGGCAATTGTGGGCGATCAGGCCAGCAGGGGAGGGCAGTTAGGGGTAACTAGGCCTACAGGGGAGGGCAATTGGGGAGGACCAAGCCTGCAGGGAAGGGCAGTTGGGGATGACCAGGCTGGTAGGGGAGAGCAGTTAGGCATTGATCAGGCTGGCAGGAGAGTTGTTAGGGGATGATCAGGCTGGCAGGCAAAAGCAGTTATGGGCAATCAGGCAGGCAATCAGGCGAGCAGTTTGGAGCCAGCTGTCCTGGATTGTAAGAAGGATGTCTGACTGCCCATTTATGCCCGATCCCACTTGGGCAGTTGGACATTCCTCAAGTGGTCCCAGATTCTAGAGGGTGCAGGCTGGGCCCTGGACCCCCCCCACCCCCCACCCCCCATGCACAAATTTCGTGCACCGGGCCTCTAGTGACCATATAACTTGCTTATTGATTTAAGACATTACAATTTTTGCATGGTTTGTTACACAGAGAAAAAAAAAACATACAGAGAAAGAAACATGTTTAATTGTTTTTTAAACTAATGCATGTTTCATTTTGTTAACTAATGTGTGATCAAACATTTTGTGATGTTTAACATATAGTTTAATATCATAATCTAACAAAGAACTGAATACCCCCCACAATGTAGAGAGGGTTATTAAAATATGTCACTCATTTGTTGATAGATTAAACATATCAAACTACCTCTCTACCATAATTTCAATGTTTCCCATATATTCCATCTTTTGCCACTCCCATAATGCCTTATATACTATTCTGTCTATAGTTATTTGAACATCTCATATTATTTCCCCACTTATATTAGCCTTCCACATCCTTTTCCACTTTTGTAGTCCTTTGGGAACCCAGTTTAAAGTTCATCTCCTTTGAGAACATTTTCCTTCAAGGTACAGACATATTTTTCTGTGATCTGTGATAACAAGGATAATTGTCAGTGGAATCCACCCTGAGGCTTACTTATCCAAAATCTTCCAGAAAGCATTTGCCTTGAGAAAACTCTCTGGTGTCTGTGCCTCAGGCTCCAGCCATAGCCCAGCCTTTTCAGAACAGCAGAGGAGAGGGTTCCGACCACTTCATCTAAGGAAAATAAATTAGATAGGGGGGAGGGAGGATGGGGAGAGGGGAATGTAAGACTACTGACTTATTTTGTCTTTAGATGTTATGAGATTCTGGTTTTCTAATCATCAGGAGTTAGTAGAATATACTCCAGCACCTGTTAACTATAGTTAGCTGGTAAAATTTACCAACAAAAATATATTAAAACCCTTTTAAAATAAAATTTAAAAAAAGTTTGCAAAACTATTCTTATTCAAATGTATCTAGAAATAGAACAACTTCAAGCCTTGTTACTAAGAAAAGAGGCAATATGAAATTTTTATATTTTTTAGACAACATAATAATACATTAAAGCCTATGTTTATAGTCTATTAATTATCAGGTGTAAATATTTATCAATGACTCTAAAGAGCATGAACATTGTATTCTGGTTTTGCATGGCTCAGTGTGCCAACTGATAATCTTTGTATATAAGATTTTTTTAAAATTAGACAATTAAGTGATCCATTAACACACATCTCATTATAAAGCCAAAGTTTTAGAGTTTGAAACAGCTCAGTACTTTCTAATGCATTTCCCTCCTAATAATGCCAGTAAGGCAATGTCTCATTTTTCTGACATTGTATATTTCATATTAAATTTAAAAAGGAAATATATCAATTAGAAAAATAGGTTTTGTTAATAATAAAAACAAGATTTACTAAGAAGTCCGTTCTATGTTCTTATCAGTGGAAACTTTTATATCCTTTCTGAGTGGTGTTTCTGATTATTTGGACTATATTCCTAGAAGTGGGATCACTGGGTCAAATGGAGTTCTTTTTTAAAAAAATTTTGAGGAAATTCCATAGTTTCCCACAGTGGCTGCACCAATTTGCATTGGTGAATCTCTAGCCAGGCTCACCAAAAAAACAAAGAGAGAGAACCCAAATAAACAAAATCAGAAATGAAAGAGGTGATGTAACAACCGACCCCATAGACATACAAAGGATTGTAAAAAAATAAATAAATAAAAATAAAAAATTACAAACAACTCTACTCTAAAAACTGGACAACCTAGAAGAAATGGACATATTCTTAAAAAAATATAAGGTCCCAAAACTCAATCAGAAAGAATTAAAAAACTTGAATAGGCCAAGAACTACCAATGAAATTGAAGCAGTAATAAAAAATTAAAAAAAGTTTTCAGCAAACAAAAACCCTGGTCCTGATTGGCTTCACCGAGGAGTTTTATCAAACAACAAAGAAGAACTAAAATCTAGCCTCCTCAGACTATTCCAAAAATTCAAGAGTAAGGCATACTTCCAAGCTCTTTTTATGAGGCCAGCATTATCTCAATACCAAAACCAGATAAAGACACTACAAAGAAAGAGAATTCCAGGCCAAAATCCCTGATGAACATACATGCTAAAATTCTCAACAAAATTCTAGCAAATCAGATTCATCATTACATTAGAAAGACCATACATCATGACCAAGTGTCATGGATGCAAGGCTTGTACAATATCCACAAGCCAATAAATGTGATACATCACATAAACAACTTAAAAGACAAAAATCACATCATCATATCAATGTTTTGCAGAGATTTTAATAACAACTTCATCCATTGTCATCTCTTCCACCTTTTAACTGCACAAATTTAATATATTTGCACTTCAACAACTTCTGTGGACCATCACATCAGTAACATTTTAGCTTTCATTTAAAATTCATTTTTTATTGGAGTTTTAAAATGATTAAATAATTATTCAATAATCTATATGTATTTAATATTTTAATTATCTAATTTAAGGTCCTGTGTCCTAAATGTATTAAACTATGTATTTTTAAATTATAGCTAAAGAGAGCCCTTTATTTTTTTTAGATTTTAACCCTCTGTATCTACTTTTGATCAAACATTTTACTGTCTTTGAAATTTCCAGGGGTAAAAGCTGTAGTTTTATATAGTAAGTCACATTGGACAGTAATAATTATATCCTCAGGCAATTTAATGAACAATTTGAGGCTATAAATTATTTAATGGCATTTCTCATAAAAATATTTCAAATTACTTTTTCAACATTAACTCATTAATTCTCATAGTACTCATGGGATGTTAATTATGCACTCCAGAGACTGCCCTTTCCTGCAGGCCCAGTCACCCGCAACTTCCCTCCTCTGACGGCCTGGTCACCCCTAACTGCCCTTCTCTGCAAGCTTGATTGCCCTCAACTGCCCTCTCTTGAAGGACCTGGTCCCTCTCAATTGCCCTCTCCTTCTGGCCATCTTGTGGTGGCCATATTGTCTCCACTTGGGGGCAGCCATCTTTGACTACATGGCAGTAGCCATCTTGTGTGTTGGAGTGATGGTCAATTTGCATATTACTTTTTTCTTAGATAGGATATAAAATATTTTTACATAATTATTTTATCCCATTTGAAGATATACCATAGTCATGAAGTAGAGTAGGATGAATTAATAAATATTTATCTAATGATTGACTTAAATAAATAATAATCAATTAGCAAATTCCAGTAAGACACAGGTCCACTTTTATGCTTGAGGAGCAGTCTGTTGAGGAGTACAAAATTAATAAAATATAGCATAGAAGAGGGAAATCAAAAGGATTGAAGGTATCAAAAGCCTTTTTTTATATATATATATATATATATATATACAATGTGTAATCTGGGACCCATGTAAAATTAGCAAGCTACTAAAACCATAGAATGCAGTGTCAACTCTTAAATTAGATGATGTTAGAATGTTACAAACTCAAGTTTCAAAGTTCTAGTAAGTCAATAATCCAGGCATCTCACTATAGCACCTTTAATATTGTCTATAGTTTTGCTGGCCTCTCCTCTTCTTTTCCTTCAGAGATGAAGCTATATAAGAACTAATGATGTAATGAGCACTTTGATCTTCTTTGTTAGACAGTATTACAGTTTAACCATTATACATAAGAACAAAAGAAATCCTAGAAAGGTTAAATAACTTGTTCAAGGTCATATCAGCAGAGAGTGTGAAAGCCAGGATTTGAAGGCTTGCCCAATTCCATATCCCAGTTCTCCAGTGATTTTCCAGTTTGGTTCCATAAACCCAGCAGGAGCCTCAGATTGCTTATCTTTAGGGACTTTGTAAGTTCCTTACTTTTTTAAAGTTTTGCGAGTCTTTTTAATAGTTATATGGTACATATACATATTTTAGATTATCTGAACAATCACTTTAAAAGAGAAAGCTACCATTCTATGTCAATATGAATTTCCATTTTATATTAAAAAGTACTTTGACATTACATTTTATATTGGTGTCAAGTACTAATTTCATTTGTCAGTGACTATTGTGGAAGTGAGAAAAAGAAGTGAATTTAATAGACAAGTGTACATCTAAATATGTAAAAATAGTTGTGCATTGTATAGGAATGAAATTAAAGAAATGGTATTATCAAAAAGAATATATTTGTTGTGATAAATACCACATTCACTTTGAGGCCTGTAAAATCATCTATAACCTTATTAATGATTTGACTATGGTTGTTTACAATTTAATTTACATGCAAAATATAATTATATAATATATGATCTATAACTAGAGGTCCAGTGCACAAATTCATGCACAGGTGGGGTCCCTTGACCTGGCTGGCAATCAGGGACGAATGGGGTCTGCCAGTTGTAGGGAGAGACCTTGAGATGTTGGCCAGCCATGAAGGTTGGCTGAGGAAGCACACTGACAACCAGGAGACAGCTCTTGAGTTGAGCATTACCCGCCAGGTGATCAGTGTACATCATAGCAACCAGTACTGATCATTTGGTTGTTCGGTTGCTTAGGTTTTTATATATATAGATGACACCATATATTTATATAAGGTGAATGAAAGCTGAAAGAAAAGTGGTATTACTTCTACTTTTACTAATATAATACAATAATCAACAGTGGTTTTTAAAAATATTTTTCATTAAAATGTCCATACTACCCAAAGCAATCTATAGTTTCAACACAATTCCTATCAAGATACCAATGGCATATTTCACAGAACTAGAACAAATATTCCAAAAATTTATATGAAACCACAAAGTCCCCAAATTAGCAATAGCAACATTGATAAAGAAGAACATAGTTGGGGGACTCACACTATCTGATATCAAACTATACAATAAAGCCTTGGTAATCAAAATAGCATGGTAATGTCCTTACCGGGTGGCTCCGTTGGTTGTAGCATCATCCTGTACATGAAAAGGTTGTGGGTTTGATTCCTAGACATGGCACATACCTAAGTTGTGGGTTCCGTCCCCATTTGGGGTGCATCTGGGAGCCAATGGATGAATGTTTCTCACATTGATGATTCTTTCTCTTTCTTCCTTTCTACCTAAAAATTATAAAACATATCCTTGGGTGAGAATTTAAAAAGCAAAGCGGCATGGTACTGACGTAAAAATAGGTATATAGATCAGTGAACAGAATGGAGATTCTAGAAATAAAGCCATGCATTTATAGTTAATTAATATTTGATAAAGGCAGCAAACACATATAATAGGGTAGAGATAATCTATTCAATAAATGGTGCTAGATATATTGAATAGATACATGCAAAAATATAAAACTAGATAACCTTCTTATACCACACAGAAGCATAAACTTAAAATAGATTAAAGACTTAAATGTTAGATTAGAAACTATAAAAATCCTAGAAGACATAGGAAATAAAATCTTAAACATCTTTCATAATAGTTTTTTTGCTGATATACCTCCTAGGACCGTGGTCAGCAAACTGCAGCTTACGAGCCACATGTGGCTCTTTGGCCCCTTAGGTGTGGCTCTTCCACAGAATACCATGGCCTGGGTGAGTCTATTTTGAAGAATTGGCATTAAAGAAGTGTAAGTTTAAAAAATTTGGCTCTCAAAAGAAATTTTAATCTTGTACTGTTGATATTTGGCTCTGTTGAGTAATGTGTTTGTTGACCACAGTCCTAGGACAACAAATTAAAAAAAATGGGACTATATCAAAATAAAAAGTTTCTGTACAACAAAAGAAAACATCAACAAAATGAAAATTCAACCGATTGTATGGGAGAACATATTTGACAATGATATATCTGATAAGGGCTTAATTTTCAAAATTTATAAAGAACTTATATAACTCAACACCAGGAAGACAAACAAACCAATTAAAAAATGGGCAAAGGAAGGACCTGTATAGAGACTTCTCCTGAGGACATACAGATGGTCAATATACATATGAAAATACTCAATGTCACTAATCATCAGAGTGATTAAAATTAAAACAACAATGAGGAAGATGTTTATGGAATATGGTCCTATTTTAATCTGATTTGGAGGATCTCTAATATTGGTGTATATTTAAAACAAATAATTTTCTCTGTATAATTTCATTGTTTTTGAAGATTCTCCCATTGGACATATACAAAAAAACACTTCCTAATGATACCAGTCCTTTATAATTTCTCAGCTCCTGGTTATCCTAAAATCTTTTCACTGTGTTGGGGTCCTTCCCTTCTATAGAGAAGCCTCTGGTAAAAAAAAATCAAAGTTGCTGATAGACAGCTGTGTACAATAGAAATAATATAAATTCTCACCCATCCCTTCTCCTTAATACTTTTCTATAACTGCCACAAATATAAGTGCAATTAACTCGCAGTTGCTTTACTACTGTGCCATTTCAAGACAATGGCCCAAACTTTCCCTGTTTTATTTACAAGGCTATGCGTCTTGGAAATTTGATATATGTGCCCTGCTTTCCTGACAGTCCCTTTCAAGTCTGGCTCATTAACCTGAGGTGAGGGGATATGCAATTATCTTCTCTTTTCACCGGGAGAGAAGAGCACATCCCATAGCATTCCAAAAACATGTTCCAAGTACATTTATCTCCTTTCAACAGAAGTCCTTTGTCATAAGACGGGGTGAGGGCCACAAAATTGATGTTAGACCATTTTCTTACAGCGTCTGCATAGGTGATCTGGCATGTTGTGTTAGTCTGTGGCTATAATTGCCCTTTTGACCTCAGCTAGAGGAGAAAAACACACAGAGAGATAAAGAGCTGGTAGATCAACAAATTGATTTTTTTTTCTTTAACTTTTCCTCAATCTCTTAAATATGTTAATGGATCTACCTGGGAAAACTGTCCCATATACGGTAATTAGTATTCATTCTATTCCTTCAGACTTCCTCAGGGAGGACACTCCTAACCTCACAGAATAGAAATATGCCCCTGCCTGTGCCTCGGAGCACCTTTTCTTTTCTAACACAACACTCATAACAATTTATTGCAGCAGCTATTGCCTGAGGTTTTCTTCTGGGATACAAAGGAGAGAGGAAGTGAAGGAAAATTGGGAAAACACTGTTGCAAGTTTGCAAAACATTCAGAACAGTGTACATACATTCCCTTAAGTACTACTTCTCTGGAGCCTCCTTGAAATTGTGCTGGTTTTTTTTTTGTACGATTCTAAAGCCAAGTGAATTCTCAACCAAATCTAGGGGTAGTTACACTAATTAATAAAGGAGTTTACAGAATCTTTAGTTAATATTTACTAATTCATTTTATAAATCAGATTCAAGGAGTCAATTTAATTTTGTGGTGAAAGTGATTTTAATATTAAGAATACACATGAATCAGACACTATAAAGCAAGACTTTATCATGCATCTGAAATAAAGATGACTCACTGTGTAAATGACAATAATTTGAAAGGGAAGGTGGAGTCCTTATTTATTGGTAGACTCGGAGGAGGTGTCTGGCAAAAGATTCTCAAAGTAGGCGAAAATCCCATGGGGGAAAAATAGCTATTTTTAATGTCAAACAGATTTTGAAAAGTAATTGTCACCTGTAGCAAAAAAAATAAAGACTATCCCAAATAACGAAGAAAAGCCTGATAAAATGGACAAAACACATGCACACTTCGCATAATCACCCTGACATATATATTATACATACATACAATCATACAGAGACAAACTTGCAAATAACCCTTTGCTAGACTGAAAAACAAACTCTTCCTAATCCAGAATTATCCATGAATAGGTTTACATTAATTGGCAAAATAGACTTTGCAGTTGTAAGTTAAGAATTTTTGAGATGTGACGATCATACTGAATTAGCAGGGTGGTCGCAATGTAACCCTCAAGGGTCCTCATAAGTCCAAGACAGAAAGTTCAGGGTGAAGAGGGGAAATGTGACAACAGAAGCAGAGGTAACGCTGAAAAAGATTTGGAAAACCTAAGCTTCTGCAGTGATAAGCATCTGTTTCCAAAATGAAATCACTGTATTTACTGAAAACCCTTTGTACTTCTAGGTTTCAGGTTTGATGATATATTAAATGATATATCTGATAAAAGGTTAAAAACCAAAATATATAAGAAACTCACATAACTTAACAAAAGGAAGACAAACAATTCAATTAAAAATGGGCTAAGGACCTCAATAGATAGTTCTTCAAAATGGACATATAGATGGCCAAGAGATATATGAAAACATGCTCTTATTAATATTCAGATAAATGCAAATTAAAATGACAATGAGGTATCCCTTCACCCCTATAAGAATGGCACCATCACAAATTAACAAATGACAAGTGCAGGTGAGGATGTGGAAAAAAGGGAACGCTAGTGCTCTGCTAGTGGGAATACAGCCACTATGGAAAACAGCATGGAATTTTCTCAAAAAAATTAAATATGGAACTGCCATTTGACCCAATGATCCCATTTCTAGGAATATATCTGAAATACCAATCAGAAAGGATATTTGCACCTCTATGTTTGTAGAAGTACAATTTACAATAACTATGATCTGGAAACAGCCCAAGTGCCCATCAATAGATGAGTGGATAAAAAAATTGTGGTACCTTTACACCATGGAATACTATGCAGCAATAAAAAAGAAGGATCTCTTATCCTTTGAGTCAGCTTGGAGTAACCTGGGGAATACTATGCTAAGCAAAATGAGCCAAGTATCATATATCACTTACTATATGTGAGATCTAATGAACAAAACAAACTTATGAACTAAATACTAGTATATCCAGAAACATAGAGACATGGAACAGACTGATGAAACTCAGAAGGAAGGCAGGGATGGTTGGTGGAGGGCAGTGATTAACTGGGAAACTTATATGAATATATGCTTATCCCATGGACACAGACAATAGTGTAGTAAAAACCTGGTGTGCTGAGAGAGTTTGGGCTAGAAGGGGTCAATGGGGAAAAAAGGGACATACGTAATACTTCGAACAATAAAGATAATAATGATAATAATAATAATAATAATAATAATAATAATAGCAAGGAATAAAAGTAGAAACCACCTAATCCTAGTTAGATTAACAATCCCAAATTTTTCAAAGTACACCATACCATTTTTGTCTAGTGTGTCTCATATACAAATACATCTATCACAATACTAATGAATCTCTATTGCTCTATTGCTTTTACATATTGAAATGTTGATTTATACTTCTTATTATAATATATATATCATCAATTCCCTAAGAACAGAGACACTATGTGATATATTCTAGTATCCATAGGACATAAATATAAAAGAAAGCAATATGTTTTGAAAATTTGGAAAAACTACTTTGTTTTTCCTTTTAAGCACCATGTTTATGTGTTTTCTGCAATTCAAATAGTTTAAAAATGCACTATTCTTTCTGTGCCTCTCTTTGCATAAATGAGTAGACACATTTTTCTCCCATTGGATAATGGTGCTATACACATTTTAATTAGCTCTTCTTTACTCAAATTATTTAATACTAGAGGCCCAGTGCACGAAATTTGTGCACTGGGAGGAGGGTGTCCCTTAGGCCGGCTTGCACCTTCTCCCAGTCTGGGACCCGTTGGGGGATGTCCACCTGCAGGCTTAGGCCCACTCCCTGCAATCACTCAACCCTCTCCAAGTCTAGGACCCTTCACGCCTTATAGCTTGGCTAACTGTTCTTAGTGATGCTGCAGAGGCAGGAGAGACTCGCCAGCCATGAGTTTGGCTTCTGGCTTAGCAGAGCTCCCCCTGCAAGAGTGCACTGAACACCAGGGGGCAGCTCCTGTGTTGAATGTCTGCTCCCCGGTGGTCAGTGCACATCGTAGTGACCAGCCATTCTGGTCATTCTGCCATAATGGTTGCTTAGGCTTTTATTATAAAGGTAATTCATTACAAATAAGATATACCTCCTCTTTTTTAAGCCCGCAGAGTACAACAGTTTATTCAATAATTCTTCTATGGTGTGCATTTGGTTTATTTCCAATATTGTGTTATTACAAGCAATGTTGTAATGTTGTAATGAATAATGTGGTGCATATGCATTTTTGTATTGTTCCATATATACCTTCAGGGTAAATTCCCAAAAGTGAGATGCTTGAATTAGAAGGTAATTGCATGTGTAGTTTTGTTAGATATTCCCAAATTCTTTTCCAAAATAGTTGCATGAGTTTGCATGCCTACCAGCAATATACGAGTCCCTATTTCCCCAAAGCCTTGCTTGCCAAAGTAATGTGTTATTGTACTTAATAATTTTTCCAATCTGTTAAGGGAGATATGGTATCTCACTGTATTATAGATTTGTATTTTTCTAACTGTGAGTGGAATTGAACATTTACAACATTTAATATACATATAAGGGACTTTAAAATATCTTTTTGTATAATTTTAAGTAAGGTTATATATATATATATATATATATATATATATATATATATATACACACATTTATGTATATAGTTTCCACCTCCACCATCCCAAGGTATTGTTGGTGTTTATGCATTCCAAATTAACTTTTAGGTTGCAGATATTAAAGCACTTTTATGAAATTAACTTGATCAAAAACCTTTAATTGCATGGTTAGAACACTCTTCCCTACATCTAGATTATAAAAGAATTCACCCATGTTTTCTTGTTTAACAAAATATAAATTTCTTGTTTAAGAAAATATATCATAAATGAGAAATATTGCATTTATGGATGGTTATATTGGAGGGAAATATTGATCAAGAGACATTATTCAATTTTCTATAAAGATAATAGACAACAATAAAATAGAAAAAAAATAGCCTATATCACATTTTTTCCTTGGGTTAAGATCATATTTCTCAGCCAAATTTTAAATGGATTGCAACTAACTTCTACTACTCAGCATATTCTAACGTTAGCCAGTTATCTTGCTGAAATTCATGTAATGAGGCATATAAAAAGCAAGATAATGTGAGGACAGAAAAAAGAAGACTGACAAAAGCAGTGAAAAAATGTACTAAAATATAATGAGAAATATGACAAAAATAGAAATATTGTATGTGGCAATTGCATTAATAGAATGCCTAGACTCATTTTTTCCTTAGGTCTCTCACTGCCTGTGTCTCAATTTGTGAAAACTTTTCCACCATACTGACAGACATGTGTGACAATGAGTAAGGCCAAAAAACCTTATACCACTAAAGAAATAGGCGAGTTAATTTAAATTTAGTGATGAAGAGGGTTTTTGTAATTATACTATCTTTTGCATATCTATTTTCAAAAAATATGTATATTATATTGATAATTAAAAATAATTATAACCTTTCTTTAAGATGAAGACTAGAGGCCCCAGTGCACGAATTCATGCACAAATGGGGTCCCTTGGGGTGGCCTGCAGAGATTATGTTCCAGCTTGTGCCCTCAGCCTCGATGTTCCACAGCCCTGCCTTGTACTCCATCTTGGCTTGGTGCTACCACCTCACCAGCTCTATAATCCCACCTGTGGGGCATTCAATCAGGGCTGGGCCCCCCACCCAGCTCCCTCATACCTGCCTTGGCCAAGCACCGCCCACTCACCTGCTCCACCATCCAACCACAGTCCCAATCTCATTGGGGTCCATCAAGGCCTGCACTGAGTCACTGACGCCCACCATGTTCTACACTGGCCCCCAGTAATCAGTGCACATCATAGCAAGCAGTCGAACTCCTGGTTGAAGGAGCTCCCAAGGGGACAATTTGCGTATTTGTCTTTTATTATATAGACTAGGCCAGAAAACTACTGGAAGGGTTACCAGGAAGACTTCAGCAAAATTCAACATATTTTATAGAGATATGTGGGTTAATCACATGGTTATGAAAAATTTCCCAAATGTGGGTTCCCATTGTAAAAGTTTTTACAAATATGCAGTCTATTTGCAATATTGCTCAAATTGGTTTGCCCAGAATTAACATATTATTTATAGATTTTTTTTGAAATAAAAATCATCTTTAGAATATGGTTCATCTCAGAAAGAATAATGCTTTGTTCAATAGCTAACAAAAAATATCTGTTATATTAA
The DNA here is from genome assembly GCF_014108245.1 of Pipistrellus kuhlii. Taxonomy (NCBI): domain Eukaryota; kingdom Metazoa; phylum Chordata; class Mammalia; order Chiroptera; family Vespertilionidae; genus Pipistrellus; species Pipistrellus kuhlii. The sequence goes on along the minus strand of NW_023425551.1, from coordinate 35,329,012 downwards.
TAAATGACTGAAATGTACTAAGTTAATCATGTTAATAAATACATTCCAAGGTAAATTTTGTTCACATCTTCAATTTTTAAAATTTTTATTATCCTATCAAATAAAGAGGGGGTATGCTAATTGACCTCACAAAAGATGGCAGCGCCCTCAGCCAATAAGGAGGGAATATGCTAATTGATTGCCACACCCTCAAAGATGACAGTGAGCACAGCCACAAGATGGCAGCACCCAGTCACCTCAGCCCCGCTGGGGCGGCAGGTGTGTGGCACAGCTGGGCATCACCCAGGTGGGTCTGGCCACTCTATGTGCCTGCCTCCGGAGTCCTCCAGTCCCCTCCTCCCCCCAGCCACCCAGGGCTGGCCCAAGGTGCAGGCAAGCCTCAGATGGTAGCTGCCCAGCCACCAAGGGCCACCTGAGGCTCAGTTAACCAGTGCTGGCTGAGGCTTGCACTACTTGCAGTGGCAGCAGCAGAGGTATGATGGGGGCATCACCTTCCCCTGATCACCTGGTTGCTTCCCTCCCCTGAGGCTTCCAAACTGTGAGAGGGGGCAGCCAGGGTGAGGGACTCCCCTCCAGTGCATGAATTTTCATGCACTGGGCCTCTAGTTTATTATAATTATTGAGATAAGAATAAATATTTCACTAATATTTCTAGATTTCCTTTTTTTGTTTTTAGATTAACAGGTAAATTGGGTAGTTGCAAACTCTTCTATTTGAAAATATCTCTAGCGGGTTTTTTACCCAACTCTCCTGGGAGTCTTAGGAGAACCAGGTAGAGTCCATTTGCTTATTCCAGTAACAATTTGTTCAATAAATACTCAAAATTTACATTATTTATTATTTGCTATAGAAGCAAATGTGTCAATATAAGACTTTAATGAAGTAAATGAATATTATCATGTAAAATTTCTAGAAAATATTTCATTATGCCATTGGTAATATAGCAAATCTGAGAAATGATAGGAATTTTCATTAATCATCTGTTATTTTTATATGAATCATAAGGTAAATTTATATGTATTTTTTCTACAACAACCTGGGAACTTATATTTTTAAATCTTGAGAAATATCATCCAGAAGTTATTTTAGCTTGATAGATAATTTTATTTCTCATTTCAAATATGCTTATTTCTCATGTTAATGAAAACTAGTAATCTTCTCACTTTTCTTCCATGAATTTGCAGGATACTTTATTAACATGTTTCTTATATTAACCTCCAAAATAGTTAGAAGTTTTTATTTCCTGAATGATTTTAACCTACATTTCCGATAAATTCTCTATAACCATATTTTCTTCTTCTTTAGTGACCCTCTCTATTTTTTCTTCTACGATTAAAATTGAAAACTAATAATGGTTAACTTCATAGGTACCCTTTTCTCTCTCTAAAATCAGCCAAACACATTATATATCTTGAATATAGTACAACAGAAGCTGCTTTGAAGTCCTGCTTCCGACTGGGGAAAACCCAGCCTTTGGCACCAGGAGACTTAATGAAACCATAAAATACAGCGACAGACTGTAAATAGAGCAGGAACCCAATCTGTTCCAACCCATTTGAACTATTATTTAGATTGATCATATTCCCAAGGTTGTTTGTTATACATTTAACACCAACACAGAATCAAAATAGAGGATGAGAGTAGCTGTGTTCCAAGGCCAGTATCTTAAAGACCTATTTACTTGAAAAGTTGGCAGCAGAGGACTTTCTGTCCATGTCTGAACCTCTAATATTGTCATATATTCAGAGAATTGGTGACGCTCATCCTTGCTTTGGGCCTGTTACTGTTTATACTTTTTAAAGTGCTCTCTTAGAAGAGCACAACAGTATCCCTGAGAAATAGCTAGCATCCTGCACAGCCAAAAATAAGCAACGAGTATTTAAAGTTAAAAAAAAAAAAATGGGAAAAAAAGCCTATATAATTATCAATTGCAAAAGGGAAAATACTTCTTTAAAATTTAATAGCCTTCCTTAACACTTTTTCCTGGATTGAGGCCAAGTAATTTGAATTATATTATAGAAAGACTCATCATAAAAAATATTCCAATATATCCATGCATAGTAACCAGTTAGTTCAGGTGACTTCATGTTTCTTTTTCTTGAATTGACAGAAGAAGGAAATCTGTTTCTAAGGAAACAGAATGGTGGACTCATTGACCACCAGCCAAGTTTAAAACTTTTACTGTTGGTAAAAAAATTTCTGGTTAATATAAATGAAAAATAAATCTCATAATTTGAATGGATTAGGACTTGGCTAGTTGCATAGAATATTGACAAAAAGACTCACTGAAAATATCGGGAATTTGATGTGTCTGTTGAACAAGTTAAACTTTTTTCAACTTTCTTGTGCATTTTATTTCCCTACATGCCATTATGAAAAAATATTGTTTATGAATAGTGACTGTTTCCCCTGCTCCCCCTTCCAGTTTTACATTTACTGCTATAATCATATTTGTTTTGAATATCTATCCTAATTATGTCTCCTCTTTTCTTGCTATCTGTTATCAATTCCCTGTATCTTTTTGTTCCTGCTTCTTAAAGATGCTTATTTTATTGTCTTTCTGTTCTTGTTTTTACATTTGATTTTAAAGTTTGTGACCAAAATTTCCATTTAGCTTCATGAAAATAGTTTTCTAGCACATATTCTCCCTCTCCCATGTGGATTCAGGTTCCTTGGCTTTTCTTCAATTTTTGTTTTTGTTTTTAATCTGATATAGATTTTATACTTCTGGGGACCACACATCATACAGGATTTCTTGCCTGCTCTATTCCTTACTCTAGTCTGTATTCACTATTCTCACTGTTTCGACACTTAAAAAGTTAGGTTTAGCATTTCAGAATTCGTCTGAAAACTTTCACATCTATAATTTACAGTTTTGTTGGCTATTTCTGAACCTGAAGCAAAGTACTACGTGTAACTGTTAATGATGCGTATTTTGTAATCAAAGAAAACACGATAATTTCAAGAGAAACATCAAAAGTGCTTATTCAAAGTAATGTTCATCGCTAGCTACATATTTCTCCCATCTTTAGGTAATTTAATAATACCAGAACTTTTATTGTTTTGAGGCAAACCATTCAGAGACCCTATTTTCCACTTCTTCATGTGTTTTGAAGTACTACTGAGAAAGTGCATGTGCCATCAATCAGAACAAGTGGTAATCTGAAGGAGCGAGGTCTTGTGAATACAGCGGGTGGGTTAATCTTTCCCAGGCAAGAACTTTTAACGTGTCTTTAACTGGTTTTGAAGTATGTGATGGTGTGCCATCATGAAGCAAAATTACTTTGTCGTGTCTCTGGCTCATTCTGATTGTTTCACTATCAAAGCGTGGTTCAAATTGATTATTTGTTGTCGGTAGTGATCAATATTAATCGTTTTACATGGTTTTAGAAGCTCATAATACACCACACCTTCCTGATCCCACCAAACACAGAGCATTATCTTCTTTCCAAAGTGATTTGGCCTTGCAGTCGATGTTGATGGTTGACCTGGATCAACCCATGATTTTGTGCATTTGGGATTCACAAAATAAATCCACTTTTCATTGCCAGTCACAATTCGATCCAAAAAAGACTTTCATGCCATTGAAGCAACATTTTACTGAACACTTTTCGTTTTCCCATCTGTCTTTTGTTCAGTTGATGTGGCACCCATTTTCCTTCCTTTACAGTCTTTCCCATTGCTTGTAAACAATTGGAAATTGTTTGCTGAGCAACGTTTAATCTTTCTGCAAGTTGTTTTTGAGCTCGACACACTTTTTTATCCAATAATGCTTGTAATTGTTGGTCTTCCAACTTTTTCAGTTGACCTAGACATTCTTTGTCTTTCACATCAAAATCATCACTTTTAAAGCGTTTAAAGCAGCATTCACAAGTATCTTGAGATGGAGCATGTTTACTATAAGGTTCCAGGAGTATACGATAACTTTCAGCAGCACATTTCTTCAAAATAAAGTAATGAATTAAAACTTCTGGCAAATGCTCTCTTTTTTTTTTTTTGGCATGAAATTTGACATTTAAAAAATATATATCTATAATGTTAACACCTTCAGCAAATTTGACATATGAAGTTTTGAAGCTTGCTGTCAATACAACAAAATAGCATACATATAAAATCGCATATATTGTATATCACATATGTGTAACTCCATCTATTGAAAAAATCCTGCATTATTAACTGTCATATCTAGTACCTTTGTGTCCATTAATTGGCACATCTAGTACCTTTGTGTCCCTTAATGCTTCTCTTAGTTTCCTTCTAATGGGACACTGCTCAATGATTTGCTTTGATTTTTTGAGCTTTTATCTTGTCACAGTGTTGTTTTTATTTATTTATATATTTTATTGATTTTGTACAGAAAGGAAGAGAGATAGTTAGAAACATGGATGAGAAACATTGATCAGCTGCCTCTTGCACACCCCCTACTGGGGATATGCACTCAACCAAGGTACATGCCCTTGACTGGAATCGAACCTGGAACCTTTCAGTACACAGGCAAAAGCTCTATCCCATGAGCCAAACCGGTTTTGGCAGTGTTGGGTTTTAATGACAGGAAATTTGAGTCAGATTATTATTTTTAAAAATTCATTCTATAATTTCAATTGCTTTAAATTCATAGTAAATACCATTTTTGTTGCCAATTTTTCATAAACAAGGTGTTTAACTTTGTTTATTTTATTTCATTGCATTAATGAGCATATTTGCTACTAATTATATATTGGTAGGAAGAGCTCTCTGTTTGCATGAGGCTACATATGTGCTTCATTACTCTTTAATGTGAATCATATATATATATATATATATATATATATATATATATAAAAGGAATAATATGTCCACTGGTAAAGAAGTGCTAGATCTAAACTATCCTCTTTATGCAGAAAGTTTACATATTCCTTTGCTGGATCATCAATATCTATGTCCCCTTGTACATTTATATATATTATCATCATCTAGATGCTATGTAATTAATTTCAGAAAATATAAGTTGCAGAAGTGATGTATTCCAATTTTGGGACTAACCTCAGAGATGGTCTGTTAGATTCTGCTTTACTGTCTCATCCATGATTCTGAAAGAAACAGATTCCAGATAAAAATAGACAGGGTTCCTAAGAAAAAGCTTAGACTAAGAGATACCTGGCTTCTGTTTCACTATTTATTTTAATGTGATATGAGTGATACGTAACTATTTATCATGCCACATCACTGATATTTTATGAGTTTGGGTCATACTGGTCAGTATTATTTTCTGATTAATACATGGTTCTTTGTAAACTTTTCATTCGGTGGCAATAAAAAGGTATCTTCTTTATTTGTGTACAAGAGCTTTTTCTTTGCAGTGTTTATATATCCAGAGTAGTCAATAATTTAATTATGGAAAATTTTCATAAAGCAAAATAAACAGTATTAATTGCATAATTAAAATAACTTCTGATGAACATATACACTCATGAACCTCATGCAGCCACTACCCTGATCAATATATACAACAATTCAATCACCTGAGAGTGCTTCTTTCCAGTCAGTTTCCATTCCCATAATTTCCAATATCCATTCCTGCAACACCACAGGCACCTCTCTTCTGATATTTATTAACATTGATTAGTTCCACTTTTCTTGAACTTCATATAAAAGAAAATTTACAATCCATAATTTTTTTTATCTAATTTCTTTCATCAACAAAATATTTTGGGGTTTCATGTATCAGTAGTCTACTGTATTTTATTACTGAACTAGTGGCCTGGTCCATAAAATTCATGCATGGGGCAGTGTCCCTCAGCCCGTCCTACACCTTCTCCAATCTGGGACCCCCTCAGGGGATGTCTGACTACCAGTTTAGGCCAGATCCCATAGGGATGGGCCTGAACTGGCAGTTGGACATCTCTCTCATAATCTACAATAGGACCTCTGACTCCTAACTGCTCACCTGTCTGCTTGCCTGATCACCCCTAACCACATTGCCTGCCAGCCTGATCACCCCCAACTGCCCCCTCTTCTAGACTGATCACCCCTAACTTCCCCCCCCCACTGGCCTGATCACCCCCAGTTATCCCCCCTGCTGGCCTACTTGCCCCCAACTGCCCCCCTGCTAGCCTGCTCACCTCCAATTGTCCCCCCACCCCCACCCCAGCCTGATCGGCCCCAACTGGCTCCACTGCTGGCCTACTCACCTTCTACTGTCCCCCTCTTGTCAGCCTGCTTGCCTGCAACTGCCCCCCTACTGTTCTGCTTATCCTCAACTGCCCCCTGCTATCCTGATTGTCCTCAACAGCCTGCTCACCCCCAAGTGCTCCCCTGCCACTAGCCTGATCACCCTCAACTGCCCTCACCTCCTGGCCTGATCGTCCCTGACTGCTTCTGCCTCGGCCCTGCCACTATGCTTTTGTCTGGAAGGACATCCAGAAGGTTTCCTGGTCTATTTAGCATATTACCCTTTATTAGTATATAGTAATGTGACTATTTTTGTGCTGTAATTTGTTTATTCTTACACCTACTTAAGGTATTGCTTTTCTCCCAGTTTCTAGGTATTAGGAATAAAACACTATGACTATCCATTATAAGTTTTGTGTGAATTTAAGTTTTTAGGAGTAAAATTGCTGGAAAATAGATTCAGCGAATGTTTAGCTTTTTAAGGAACTTCCAAATAATTTCTATAATTGTTAGAACATTTTGCACATTTAAAAGCAATGTTTGGCCCTAGTCAATTTTGCTCAGTGGATAGACTGAAGGGTCCAAGGTTTAAATCCAGTCAAGGGCACATGCCCAGGTTGCAGATTTGATCCCTAGTTGGGGGAGTGCAGGAGGTAGCTGATCAATGATTCTCTCATCATTGATGTTTCTATCTCTCTCTTCCTCTCCCTTCATCTCTGAAATCAATAAAACTATATATTTAATAAATAAATAAAAAGCAATGTTTGATAGCTTCTTTACTATAATTGATAATGTAGTACTTCTGTTTTTAATTTTTCAGTATTAGCCACTCTAATGGGTATCTATATCAATATGGATTTAACTTGGATTTTTCTAAAGACTAATATTTTGGAGACAAAATTTTAATAAGATATATAGTTTGCAAATATTTTCAATTTTATATGTTGCCTTTTCACTATGTTTGTTATTTCTTTAGCTGTGCAGAAACTTTATAGTTTGATGTAGTCATCTTTGTTTATTTTTGTTGTTTGTGCTTTTAGTATCATATCCATGATATCATTGCAAAGACAAATATCAAGAAAATTTTCTTCTGTTTTTTTTTTCTAGGAGTTTTAGAATACTATATTTTACCTTTAAGTCTTTATTCCATTTTGAGTAGGTTTTTGTGTGTGTCTGATAAGTGTCCAGCTTCATTCTTTTACATTACATTTATCCAAAAGAAGGCATACCAATAGCCAACAGGTGTCTGAAAACAACTCAAAACCACTAATCATAAATTTAGGAAATAAAAATCAAAACCACAATGAAATAGCACTACACAGGATGGCAACAAGTATTGGCCAGCATGTGAAGAAAATAGAACCATTGCACACTATTGGTGAAAATGAAAAATAGTAGAGTTACTATGGAAAACAGTGTGGACATTCCTAAAAAATTAAAAATAGAATTGCCACATAATCCAGCAATCCCACTTCTGGATATTCATCCTTCGGGATTTGAATAAGGCTCTGAAAGCGCTATCAGCCACTTCAGCCTACACAGAACTATTCACATGGGATCAAGGTGTAGAAACAAATGAAGGATTCGTTGGCAGGTGAATAGATAAAGAAACTGCGGTCTGTATATACGGTGGAATACAATCTAGCCTTATGAAAGCAGGGAATTCTGCAATATATGTCAATAAGGTTGAACCTTGAGGACATATATTAAGTAAAATAAGCCTTTTACAAATGGGCGAATACTACATGATTCTACTTACATGACATATCTAAAATGATCTGTATCATAGAGCAGAGAATAGCATGATTGTTTCCAGGAACTAGAGAGTGGGGGAAATTGGGAAGTACTAACTGCAGGCAAAAAGTTTCATTTAAGGAAAAAAAATAATAAGTTCTAAGTTGTAAAAATCTGTATCTATATTAAACAGCATTGTATTTTTATTAAACAACCAGAGGCCTGGTGCATGAAATTCATGCATGGGATGGAAGGGTGTGTGTGTGGGGTGGGGGGGTTGTTCCCTCAGCACGGTCTACACCCTCTCCAACCTGGGACCCCTTGGGGGAAGTCCAAGTGCCTCTTGCAATCCCGGATGCCTGGCTCCTAACTGCTTCCCCTCCTGCCTGCCTGCCTGATCGCTCCTAACTGCTCCCCTGCTGGCCTGATCACCCCTAACTGTCTCTGCCTCAATCCCATACCCAGGACCCAGGATTCCCTCCTCCAACCAGCTGCAGGCACCCAGGACGCGGGCTTCCTTCCCTCTGGCTGCTGCAGGCACCTGGAACCCGGGCCAGCTTCGCCCAGGCCAGCCGCAGGCACAGGGGACCATGGGTGGGCAGCTTTTCCCAGGCCACAGCCATGGTGCCCGGAACTGTGGGGCGGGTGGCATCTCTTTTTCACAGGCCACAGACACAGCTGATGGCACCTGGGGCCATGGGGCAGGTGGCTTTACCTGGGCCTGGCTTTGTCAGGAAGGACATCCGGAAGGCCACCTGGAAGATGTCCGGTCTAATTAGCATATTACCCTTTCATTGGTATAGATGAGTTGGACACTTAAAGACTTAAGAGGGGGTATATCTCATGTTAAGTGTCCTGCTACAATAAAATAAAATTTTAGTTAATATAATAATAGTTAAAATAATAGTCGAGATATTTGGCATTTTTAAGTAAAAGTCTCTGATACTTTTTTTTTTTTTTTTAATTATCTACAGGCCAAAGGAGTAAATAAAACCATATTGTATCTCAAGATTTTGGCCAATTTTAAAGAGCTAAAAGGTACAAGGTGATCACTGTCATAGAGTTTTAGTCTACAGTCTCAACTCTGAAGAAAGTGAAAAGATTCTGGGGAATCAAAGCAGGTTACCACAAAAATCAATAAAAAATTATGCAAAGAGTACTACCATGGTATCTTTACCAGAGCAGATTAATAAGTATCCATGCGTATGTATTGTACCATTGATTTGATCATTTTTTCTATCATTACCAGGACTGCAGAAATGTACATGGAATTAACAATATACATTTACAGTTTTGTTCTTTTGCTTTGTTTACACCCTCACAATCTTTCATAAATAGTCTGAAGAGATCCTGGCCATTTTGATGGCCCAAATGGTCCACTACATTAATAACGTCATGCAAATTGTACAAGAGGAGGAAGAAGATGTAATGCCTTGGGTTCACACAAGTACTCCAGAAGGTGAGATATGAAACATAAACATATGCAGGAGCCTGACATTACTATACAGTGTTTAGGACTTGAATGGTTATGGGCATCCCAGGAAAAACTAACGAGAGAGTAGAATACATTACTGCATCACGCACCTATCATCATGATGGAGGAAGCACAGTGCCTAATAGGTCTCTTTGGGTTTTGGAGACAGCATATTCCACACCTGAGAATTCTAGTCTGACTTATGTGCTGGGTGACATCAAAGTTTGCCTGAATAGCATGGGGCCCAGTATAGGAGGGTGTTAGGTAGTAGATTCAAGCTGCAGTTCAAGCAGCCTTGGATTTCAGTCATAACCCAGGGCAGATCTTAAGATATTATGTATATCAATAGTGTAAAAATTATCATGAATAGTGTACAGCAAATCTCTAAGGGGATATCATAATGCAGACCTCTAGATTTCCAGCAAAAAAACCTAGTAAGCACTTTTGAAAAACAGTGAGCACTGTTGTCTTGATAAACATGAAGTAACTGACTGTGTGGCATCAAATGACCAAGTGGCCACAGTTACTTATTGTGATCCACCTTCAGTCAGACTCACCAAATCCTAAAATTGGACAGGCCCAGTGGCAGTTTACTGTAAGTCAGAAAGGGTACTGATGGAACTTCAGGAGAGATAAAACCAGAGGGCACAAGTGAGTGAGCTACCAGAGTGTGTAGCAGATCCTGTGTCATTCATTAATGTGGCAATGCCTTTCCTTCAGCTCACACATAAAGTTATATGGGGAATGTTTTAAAGCCAATTGATGGAGGAGGGAAAGCTCAAGCTTGGCTTGCAGAAGAGCCTGCTTGATATATAGATGCTATCCAAATGGAGAAAGCAACTGCACAGTCATTCCACTTAGCAATAACATTGCAAGAGGATAGCAAGGGAAAATACTCCCAAAGGGCAGAGGATGGTGGACCTGGCCATTGAACTTACGTGGCAAGAGACGTGGCTAGAGTTTTAGAATATATATGGACCCGGAATTGAGGTGTACATGGACTGGCAGGATGGTTAGTAGCCATAAGGAGAAAAACTAAGATTAGCAAGATTAAAAACTATTTTCCTAATTTATATACACATTTATAACAAAGTGCTAAAATCTTAGTGTAACATTCAATAGAGAAAATTTTTCAGTGAGTCACATAACAAGTATACAAAAATGATTCAGCTGCTTTTTAAAATTTCCATCTTAAAAAATACAAATAGCATTAATACTAGTGTATCATAGAAAGTACCGGTAAGCAAAATTATATGAGCTTAAGAGTAACATCAGAAATCAGTACTAAACACAGGCTTGAAAATTTCCATGAAACTTTTCCAAGATTCCCAGACCAGCAATCTATTCTTAGGCTCCATGTAGCATTCAAATCTAGGAAATATTTTAAGATGAGACCATCATGGATTTGGGCTCCTCAAGTTTCCAATTATATTTCCTGCCTGTCTCAGGTGACGGTTGAAGTTTTGCTGGTTTTATATCCTCCAGTTTTATGGCCTTCCCTAACTTCAACTGGCATCCATAAATGGCAAATGAAATCATGGAAGAGAATGGTGCTGATCTGCTCACCTTAGAGAAAGTTACCTTCTCTGAATTTTCAGTATTTTGCTTCACAACTCAGAGATACAGGTAAAATAAGACTTTTTGTAATATATCTAATTGTGCCTAGTTTTTGCAGCAAAGCATTGCCCTGACATGATCAACCATATAATAAGTGGAAGTGAAAATTATTTTTACTGATTATAATTTCAAAGTAGAAACTAAATTTGCATATATTTTTTGATATACAAAAACATTTATCTCAACATAGACCTAGAGTTGACTTCTTTTGTGTATCAAAAAGTATGCAAGGCTAAGGGCAAAGTCAACAAAGCACATTTTCCATAGAGGTTATTAAGTACTAGAGGCCTGATGCATGATTTGGTGCAAGAGTATGCATTTCTTCACACTTCCCTCGTGCCCCTGGCTGCCAGCACCAGCTTCCCTCTGGCACCCAGGACCTGGGCTTCCCTCACAGCCCCAGCTTTGTCCGAAGGTCATCCAGAAGAATGTATGGAAGGACATCTAGTCTAATTAGCATATTTTGCTTTTATTATTATAGATTGTTATAGATAAAGGGACTTCTCTTGGTAATGCCTTCACTGCAAACCCTATATCAATGCTAGCATTAAATATATTTTAGAAATGGAAAGGTTGTTAGGAATTTTACTTTGATGTATTTTATTTAGATCTATAAACAGCTGAGATGGGCTACATCCTATAAAATTGAACATAATCAAATTTATTATTTATATCCTCTGAAGTTATTCAAGAACTGGTGAATACAAGCAGCCTAGAATTTAAGGCCAAACAGTTCCAGGTAGGAAAAAAAAAAAAAAAAAAAAAGAAAAGAAAAGTACCTAAAAGACCACGAGGTAAGAAACGCTATAGCAGGTTGTCCACATCATTTCACTCTAATGTCAGTTCTTTACCCGTAGACCACTTACAACATAAATGGAAAATAAAGGCTAGCTAATGCTAACGACAGAAAAAGAGGGGGCAAAAAGAAAATGAGTAGCAGTAAAGACTGAAGATGTAACAAGGTCAGTATTTATACAGCAACATTTTAAAAATAAACAAAAAAGCTTTGAGAAGATGATAAATTTCCACAAATGTAAGAGCTCATGCAAAAGAACAAAATTACAACTAAGACTTTTTGAATATTTTTATCACATACATTTTTAGAACTTCTATAATAATAAAAGCATAATATGCTAATTAGACCAGACAGCCTAAGGACCCTCGGTTCGTCATCCAGCACATCCTTCCGGATGAAGCCACGGCGGCTGGGGCTGAGGCAGAGTGTTTAGGGGTGATCAGGCAGGCAGAGTGTTTAGGGGTGATTATGCAGACATGTGAGCAGTTTGGGGTGACGAGGCAGGCAGGCAGAGGCAGTTATGGGTGATTAGGCAGGCAGCCGAGTGGTTAAGGGTGATCAGGAAGATAAGCAGAGTGGTTAGGGGCGACCAGGCAGGCAGGCAGGTGAGTGGTTAGGAGCCAGTGGTCCTGGATTGTGAGAGGGATGTCTGACTGCTAGTTTAGTCAGACATTTCCAAAGGGGTTCCGGATTATGAGAGGGTGCAAGTTGGGCTGTGGGACACTCCCCCCCAGAACATTTGGCTTCTGATGTTTATACAAAACTAAACTAAAAACAAAAACAAACAAAACAAATAAGAAAAAGAAATTTGAGGGAAAAAATATATATATATTTTATTGATTTTTTACAGAGAGGGTGAGAGGGTTAGAGAGTTAGAAACAAGGATGAGAGAGAAATATTGATCAGCTGCCTCCTGCACACTTCCTACTGGGGATGTGCCCACAACCAAAGTCCATGCCCTTGACTGGAGTTAAACCTGGGACCTTTCAGTCCACAGGCTGACACTCTATCCACTGAGCCAAACTGGTTAGATGAGAAAAAAGATTTGTAAGTAATAATACAAAGGACAGGTTTTATATATAAATATTTCTTAAAATCACAGAGTAAAGAGGTAACAAATAATGTCAATATAGAATATTGTGAAAGTTATAGGTAGAACAAAATAATGGGTTTTAAACACAAGAACTTTTAAACCTCACTTATAAATGAATATAAAATTATAATTAAATGCCATTTTGAAACTGATTGATGAAAATCATAATATTGACAACTCACTTTGTCTATGTACAGAAATTCATATGCTATGATTAGGAGAGTAAATTCTGTGAACAATTTTGCAATATTTATCAAAATGGAAATATAGCAGTAATTATACTTCAAGGAATTGATCTTACAGATTTGCTTATAGTGTGGACTTTTACTGGTATAAGAGTATTCATTGAAGCATCTTATGTAACAGTAAATTTGCAAAAACCTAAATGACTTTATTGACTGATTAAATAATTGTAGCACAACTACACAATGGAATACTATGACATTTTCAAAGAATGAGGCAACTCTACTGTCTTTATTTTGAATAAACTTCTAGACACTAGTAATTTCAAAAAAGAAGGATGAGAAAAATAGATATAGGAAACAAACATTTGGTTACATGTGTGCATGTGTTTGAGTGTATGTTATTCTTTTAAAATTTTTGAGCTTTATACCTAAGTTCAACTTTGTAAAACAAGACAATTTTGTATTACTTTATAACCAAGTAATCTATTCGAACATATTATAAGGATGTATAGGCACTAAACCCCAATTTATCTTTAAAATTGGAAATCCTCATTTTATAACTAAGTCACTTATAATTTTATAAATTACAAAACTTGTGGCCATCTCTCATTTTAATTTTCTTATAGCATGTGAAAATCGTTGAAAATCTGATGTTTATTTTATTGAATTATGCCAAGCACATTGATTACATTTTTTTTAATAAGTTCACTTGCTATTTGGCAATACAGGATTGTTTAGAAAGTGTCTAACAAAAAAATGCTATTTTCTCATACATTATGACTACTTAATGAACAAATCTATGCATAAGCTTAATGCTTATCTTTAATATTTTATGCATACATGCTTATGCATATATATGTTTACATGCAGGTATAAATGTGATACTACATTTTCTTAATTATAAATTATGTTAATTATAATAAATACAAACTGACATTTTATGGTCTGCTGTAATAAAATACTGACTCTGTAAGTCATTAATGCTATTTCTAAGTTTAAAAAGAATGGAAATTATGCTGTTTCTTAGACCAAAGAATTTCTTGGGTTCTGATGGCTCTCTGCTGACCAACAGATGGATCAGTAAATAACAGATGGTTTTATGAGCTGTTCTGTCATCTTAGCATCTAAAATGCTTTACATGCCAAAGCTGTGGAAGTTTGGCCTCTGCTCGTGTGCAGAAAGCCTGCTATTAGCTCAGTTTTCTGACTGGATTTCTCATCACACTGTGGATATACATCTACCTTCTATATTCACGTATTATAATCACACATTGTCCATAATGTTTTCCTGTACAAAGAAAAAGTCTTAATTGGACTTTATCCTATTCAATACATACCACACAATAAATCTTTGTGCACTATTTTATAGTTATTTGCTTTTTTAAATTCTGGTTTTTATACTCGTGCTAGTTATTAGACTGAGGATACTAAGTTTAAATTTTAAAATTTAATAAACCCAAAGTAGCTATTTTATAATTTTAAGGATCACATATACTCATTTATAAATACAGAGAGGGGTAGAGAGAGAGAGAGAGAGAAAGAGACAGGTATGAAGAAGACAGAGTTATTTCATTAGTTAAATTAAAATAAGTCACAGATTCAAAATACTGATATATAATCTTAAAACTACTCTTATACATACACACACACACACACACACACACACACACACACACACACACATACACTTGAGGCCTGAGATTCGTGCACTGGAGGAAGGGGTGTCCCTCAGCCCAGCCTGTGCCCTCTGGCAGTCTGAGACCCCTTGGGGGATATCCACCTGTTGGCTTAGGCCCCATCCCCCTGTCAAACATCCCTTTCGCAGTCAGGAGCTCTTTTGTCCAGGACCTCTGGCTCCTTACTGCCTGCCTGCAGTGGAGGCGGGAAAGGCTCCCACCACCAATGCTGCTCTCACTAGTCATGAGCCTGGCTACTGGCTGAGCAGCACTCCCCCTGTGGGAGCACACTGACTACCAGAGGGCAGCTCCTGCATTGGACATCTATCCCCTGGTGGTCAGTGCGTGTCATAGCTACCGTTCATTCTGCCGTTTGGTCGATCTACATAGTAGGCTTTTATTATATAGGAGATATATATATACCTAAACATATACAGACATATTTTTATAGTAATAAAAATCTTTTTAATGATATCTTCTAACCTACTTTATATAGTTAATAGTTTAAAAGCGACATATTTTTAACTCAATAAATTAGGTATTTATGTTACTATTTTAAGTTTTGAATATCATTGCAGTATATACATAGAAGATATAAGTAATTCATTATTTTAGAACACCTATTCTTTCTCATAGACAATGTTGAGCATCTCTGGACAAAAGCCTGTGAACACTTCACTTACGGAGTACTTACTCTGTGCCAGGCAATGCATTGAGCCCTTTCAATGCATTAACATACAAATTTCTCCCAACAACGTTGTTAAATAGCTACTATCATCAGACTGATAAATGATAAGTAAACTGAGTCATACAGAGGTGAATGTATAGCTCAATTAGAATATAAACTTTAAAAGTGAGGAAACTTGTTGGTTAGGTAATATTAATAGTTCAAATTTTATCAAACTCAGGGATTTGGCCAAGTTTTGTATTATGTTGATTATCTCTGAGTAGTTTCTCCTCAGAGTTTTTTTTTTTGTTTTCCAAATTAGCCTGCCACAAACTATCATTTTTAGCTGCCAATTTTTCTGTTTAAAATAGCCTCTATGCCTGCTGCACATTGTGGCCCTTTTTGTTCTCATTAATGTAATTTTGCTCGCTGAGCTGGCCTAATGCCCTTGCCGTTTGGCAGAGATGCCCTTCTGGTTCTGGGTTAAATCCCTGTTTAAGGGCAAACCAGTTGCATTGGAGAGGATTTGAGTTCTAGAAAAGTAAAATGGCACAAAGTTAGTCCCAAGTAAATGGCTCCTGGTGCATTTTGACCTTTTTGGTTCGCAAAGTTTCAACTACTAAACAAAAACAAATCACATGTGACTGTATTTTATTCTTTCTGGTTTTCCCAGTATGCATCAGTATGCTACTTTATGTATTAAGCAACATGGCTAGCATATGTCAAAAATCTCCCTAATACCATCCCGTCCTCTCCAGCCTACCTTCTTTCAGGGTAAGTGGTTACTTTCAAGAATGTTCTATATTCATTTCTCACAACATTATAACCAGAGAAAAGATTATTTTTTTTCTGTGTGGGTGGGGAAATATTAACTTTAAAAACTTAATTTTTACCTGAATCTAGTAGCACATATATTGAAACATTTTGTACATGGTTGTCAATGTTGCAGAATTTTTGCTGTGGTAAAGCTTCCACCTTTGATCCTTCCTATTTTGCTTCTTAATAGGAATTTCTATGCCAATATTTATTAAACCTTTCTTATGCTCCCAACTTTCCACTTTAACTTGTGAATGTCAACTCTAAATAGCATTAAATGCAATGATTTCATATCTAAAATCTGTGTCAACTCAGGTTGGCTCCAAGAGAGAAAACGTAATAGAATATATTATTGTAGCATCTCAAAACCCAATGATATTCTTAAAGAAACATAGATAATAATGACTGTAAACATCTTTGTCAAAGTTATGCCTCAAAAAAACAACAACACCAAAACAAAAACACAAATGAAGCAACACAAACAAAACACCCCCACAAAATTTGAGTAAATTACATTACTCCTGCAATTATTTCTATACTCTCAATGAAATATAAAAATGATAGAGCATAGAAATAGGAATAACTTTCAGTTGCCATCCATATGTATGAAACTTCATAAATATGTTGTGAGATACGATTTAAATTGGATCAGATTTCATGAGTCTTTTTGGTAAATCCCTCCCTATAAAGTTGGTAGCATTAGCTAGTATGTGGTTCATCCAGAATAACCAACTAATAAGTGATGATTCCAGAATAAAGTACCCAAAACCCAGATAACTTGTGGTCATGTTGCACAATTATAGGGGTGTCATTCACATTATGTTTATGTGTATAGTGTCCCCCAGAGCACCAATCCAGTTGGAAAAGTTAGTCCATGAAATGGGGGAGTTGGAATAGCTGCCAAGGCAGTTGATTAGAAAGAAAAGAACCAATGCCAGAATAAGCTAACGAGATTGAGCTGAAAGCGTTATCAAACTGCCTTCACTTAAAGGAATAAAAGTAAATAAATATTTCATGATTTCTGGCATCATCTGAAATTGCAGTTATTTTTAAGACTGATAGGAACTATTAGCAAAGGCTCATGATTATGTCTATGGTAAAATATAGGATACCACTACTACTTTTATGTTTATATTAAATTTGAGTAGTATTAAAAATAGCAATGTAAGTTGGAGCAAATTATCAATTTTTGCACAGTTGATCCAGAATTTCCAGATATGAATAGGATATTCTTCTACTAGCTGTTGTGAAAGATATCTCTGAACCAGGACTCCAGTTTCAAAACAAACAAATGACTCTAAAACATCATGTGCATCATGGAAATTGATGTATCAACACCTAGCTTATGCAAGAACCAAAGAAAGCTCTCTTGCTTTTGAAGTAGTAAACATTAGTTTGAATCTCAGCTATTTTCTAGCAATATGGAATGGTTACATTATTCCACTTCCCTTTTTTTGTATTCTCTTAATATTAAGGGGAAATCTCCATATATGACTGTCATAATATTTTTAAATAATGTATGTTGCAGTACCTTGAGTATTATCATTTCTCAACAAACACTACAACAGAATATGTCACCTATTAAAACTGTATACCTATAAATCTGCTTGACAACTTCAGGAGCATTAGCAACCACAGTCACAACCATAACCACAGCAACCACAATCAATTAAAACAGAAAGGATAGGTTCTGATTTCAGAAAAAGCACAATGCAACTGGGAGAGTTCAGATCCATCCCCACGATTCTCACTTTTATCAAACAAAGAAAAATTTTTGCAGCATATCCAGTTTTCCACATTAATTTTGCAGAAATTCAATTTTGACAGCCATCTTGTATTTGCAATGACTTTCCCAAGAACACAAACTACCTCAAGCTGATAACTATATAGTAGTGACTACATCCAATATGTAAAAAGCTACAATTATTTACAAACTACAGTCCCGGTGCATGAAAATTCATGCACTGGAGGGGCGGGGTCCCTCTCACAGTCTAGGAGCCCTCACAGGTGGGAGGTGACCCAGCAATCAGGGGAAGATAATGCCCTCATCACACCTCTGCTGCTGCCACTGCTGGCAGTGCAAGCCTCAGCTGGCCCAGGTTACCTGAGCCTTGGGAAGCCCTGGGCAGCTAGGCAGCTGCCATATGAGATTTGCCTGCACCTCAAGGTGGCCCAGGGCAGCTGGTCAGTTGCTATCTGAGGCTTGTCTGTGGGCTCTGGGTGGCTGGGGGGCTGAGGGGACTGGGGACTCGGAGATAGGTGCACAGAGCAGCCGAAACTTCCTGCAGGTGGGCCTGGCTGTGTCATGTGCCTGCCACCCCGGCAGGGCTGATGGGACTGGGTGCCGCCATCTTGTGCCTGAGGGTGCTCCCATCTTTGAGGGCTTGGCAGTCAATTAGCATGTTCCCTCCTTATTGGGTTGGGTGTGACCATCTTTGTGAGGGTGTGATAGTCCATTAGCATATTCCCTCTTGATTAGATAGGATAAATGTAATAAATATAAAAGTTGGATTAACCAAAGAGAATATACTTGTTGCCTAGACATTTAAAGGTTTTAATCACAAATTCTAAGTATCAGTAAAGGTTTCAGTTATAAACTTAACAATTTTATTGCTTATTTTCTAAAATATGTTTCACCTTATGTCTCTGAATCTATGATATAGGCTTGAATGGAAGTAGTTTACTCTGAGAATCATTCCAGGAAGCAGTAGTAAGTGGCAGAATATGTACAACAAGAAAGGATGAAGAAAGGATGAAGAACCAGTGCAACAATGCATTATGGTGATTGCTAACTGCTGTAAGGCCAGTGCTCCATTTCCTGAAACCTGTTGAATATCTCAATGAGCATCTCAGATTGATGTACCCATTGGCCCCCATTCTACAATGGTGATGGGGCCTTTAGAGATGACTGTGAACTTCCTACTTAGTCCTGAGTGTATAATCCCAGGTGTCCTACTTACTTTCCTGTCTCAAAGAAGCCTAAGAGCAAGAAGCAGGAGTTACATGGCTCTAGTTCAAATGCAAAGAATTGCTGGGTTGCTCTGAAGCCAGCTGGACCTGTAGCAGTGGGAGATGTAGTATGAGGGAACAGAAGGATTTGAAAGAATTATAAGAGCTGCCCAACACAATTAGATTCTTGTGCTAATCAAGGATATTAACCGTAATAGAGATTATGTTACTTAGGTTAGTTGAGAAAAACTATTTTAATATCAAGATTAAAACTTCTATAATTACATTTATAGGGAAGGTTATTATCCAAATGCCTATTTGTATTCTTCTTGAAGCATTATAATTGTTCATATTTTTCTGCCCATGGGGTAATTTCTAGCAACTGTTATCAGTCACTTTCCATCTTTGCTTTCTAGTTGAAATTCCATATATGTTCTGTTTGGAGTGCAATACATTCATTTTAACACTTTTAACTACAATGAGACAGCTCCCTTTGTAACTCTGTCCTAGATTTGACTTAGAATCTAATTCAATATTCTAATTAAAATTAAATATTTCAGTTTTGCTTAATATGCTACCCAGGGGTTGCAAAGAAATGTCTACCCTTGTAGCCAATTTAAATCTTACATCTGAGTATTTTTCAGCCTCACCAGCAGTGCAAGTTTATAGTGGGTGATCTTTCATCTTGAAAAATGAATCCAGCTGTGTTGCCACTAAAAACTGGTGGTGTGTAGTCTGTTAAATAGCATGCAATTAAACTAAATCCTGATTACAATGTGAAAATAGTGAGATTACCATCACTATGTTAAGCATGGTAAATTTATGGGGTACATTTTTATTAGAAACATATTTTGTGCATTTTTAAAATAAAGTCTCTCAGTCATGAGATTTCAAGATAAAATTTGCTTGAAGAAAAGCATAGCAGGCCCTTTTAGGAGAGATGTCTCTCATCTTAAAATATATATATATAGGGAGTCCTGGCCAGTGTTGCTCAGTTGGTTGGTCATCTTCCCATGCACTGAAAGGTTTGCAGTTCAATTGTAGGGCATATGCAGGGATAGAGGTTTGATCCCCAGTAGGGAGCATGTAAGAGGCAGCTGATTGATGATTCACTCTCACATCGCTGCTTTTCTCTCTCTCCTTCTCCTTTCCTCTCTCCCTATAAAAGTCATACTAGATATAGTGGCCAACAGTGTTGTGATTTCTAGAGGGAGGAGGATATAATGGGAAAAATGGTGATGGACAAAGACTTGGCTTAGGTGGTGAGTACACAATTCAGAGTACAGATGAGGTGCTATAGAATTGTATACCTGAAACTTCTATAATTTTGTTCACCAGTGTTGCCTAAATAAATTTAATAAAAGGAAGAAGAAAAGAAAGGAAATACAGTATGTTTTGGAGAAGCACAGTGTGTGACTATTAGGCACACCTTAAAAATTAAATGAGGATTTTAGAAAAAAATAGATGTTTGATTTGGGTTAAAAAAATAGCAGGTATATGATTTTACATTTAGATAAAATGTACACAACACTCTATACTAGGGGTGTCGAACTCAATCAGAGAAGGGGCCAAAATCTAAAATCCAGCCTAAATCGCGGGCCGAATGGTTTACTGAACAGTCATAAACTGTCATTGTGATGGAAACGCAGCGGAGTGCAGTGATGACAGCGCGGTGCGGGCCACATTGCAAGGCCTGGCGGGACGGATTTGGCCCGCGGGCCTTGTGTTTGACACATGTGCTCTATACAATAACAAATAATTAATACTCTAAGTTTTTTCACATAAATACCTGGGTCCCAAGGCAGCCTCCACTTTTAAACGTGCCACTATACAGAACCATAGAAGTTAATACTAATGTCCAATTGTAGTCACACTGAGGGGCCCAAAATCAGCACGATTAATAGCAACCCACAGAAGAAGCTGCGCCCTTGTCGGGCTCTTCGTGCCCCCTGCACTTACAATGCAGTTAAGTACTTCACGGAACTTTAATAAAACACTGGCAGAGTATGGAAGTAGAACAACTGGGCAACTCGCTTATATAATCACTCATACCTTTAAGCCATGATTATGGGAATAAAATCCATATGTTCCATATGACTTTTAAAATGTTAATGAATGTTTGTTAGATGACATTTGATTAACTAAATCTTGATAAGTGAAATCTGTCTCTATTATAATCCAATTTGAATTACATTACCTGATATCTATGAGGGCCCTGAAATGTGAGATCTGGCAGGTTTAAATTCCAAATACTTTGTCAGATATCAACTAGGAGTCCATTTTATTTATTTATTCATTGCGTATGAATAAACTAGAAAATTCATGCACTGGGGGGGTTCCTCAGCCAAGCCTGCACCCTCTCGCAGTCCAGGACCTCTCAGGGGATGTCCGCCTGCCGGTTGGAAATCCCTCTCACAGTCCGGGACCCCTCACTCCTTACTGCCCGCCGGCTCACTGCTCCTTAGCACTCAGCTCTCTCTCTGCTCCTTAGCACTGCCATGGAGGCAGGAGAGGCTCCTGCCACTGTCACTGCATTCACCGGCCATGAGCCCTACCTTTCTGTGTAGCTGTCTGTGGATCAACCGCTCTCTTTCTTCTCACTTAGGGCAGAGTGCACTGTTGTGGAGCGCAGAGGGCTGCCCGGAGCTGAGGGGAGTGGCTGGGCCCACGGGGTGAGAGGTGGACACAGAGGACGCTGCCTCATCCAATTGTGGGGTGGGCTGTCCAGCCTTTATCTGCCTGACCCACCCAGGGAGGGACCGAGCAGGGTGTCCGCCTCTCCATTCTCCATCCTTCGGTCTGTGACACCTCTCACCCTGGCCAGGCCTCCCCCAAAGTGAGTCCAGCTCAATCCCTGAATATAAAAGGGCATAGGGGAGAGGGGCTTCCACTCCAGTGCCCCCTGATTCCCAGCAGCAGGACCTGGTCTCAGGACGGGGACCACCGCAGCCAAACATAGATCTGTTTCAAGAAAAGTTGGGAATGCAGACTTTCGTATGAGCCCCTATTCCAGAAGGTGGCAGTTTATTTCCATTGTGGCAAAGACACCTTCAAGAGTAACGTAAGTGGGTCAAGTCAGGGCCAAGCGGGCCATTTCCTCATCCAGTCTCTGAGAACCAAGACTCAGCTCTGCAACTCTTTGCAGGATACTTCTGGGCTTTTTCTTTTTTTTTAAGCCTAAAGGACAGTAGTCTGTCTCCATTCTTGTTCTTTGGGATTTTTTTCATCGTCAGATAAAGGATACAGTACATTGGAGCAATCCTCTCAAGATACCATATTCCAGTTGCACCCATGTGATGACAACAATGCCCCTCAAAGGAAGGGAGCTGGCAGATGGGGAGCAGGGAATTCTGAAAACCAAAGTGATGACAGAGATGCTAAGACTTTCCTTCACGTGTCTGACACCCCTCTTCAGGTGGCCTACAGGCCGGGCATCTGCTGGACCTTTACCAGTTGATGGCCCGGCAGGCTGCCCTGGGCCCTGCTAGGTGGTGTGCAGAGCCGCCTGGGTCTGGGGGAGTCACCCCCTGCCCTGCCCCAGTCTGTCCTGGTACAGCTCCTGCACATGGGCTCTGGTCTCCGGGGGCCACACCAGGATGGCAGCATAGATGCCTTCCATGTGTCGCAGCAGTGCCCTGTCCACACGTCCGTCCTCTGCCTGGGCCTGGGCCTGGCCCTGCCTCTTAGGCATCCCCAGCACAGGCCAGGACCTCCACAAAGTGGCAGGGGAACTTGCCCCTCTACAGCTTCAGGACCACTTCTGGATGTTCTGAAAGATGTGAGCAGCCTCAAGGCGGAGCAGAACCTCTCCATCCCTTTCAAGGGTGACCTCTTGGAAGCCTTTGTTTCTCAGGGTGCAGTAGGCGAGCACTCCCACGTCCTCATGGAACAACTTCTTGGCTGTGTTCCTGAAGATGTGTGCCAGGGACTCCTCGGAGCTGGCACCCTTGTGGAGCCTCACCTCCTTTTCACTTATCTCAGAGTGTCCACAGCAACATCATTCGAGGTGAGGTCACTTTGCTCCATTATCTGGACAATTTCACCTGAGGTTAACACGCAGCCAGCACTCCAGGAAGTATGTAAGCTGTGGGAACATCTTCTCAGAGAGCCTCTAGTTTCTTGGCATAACACAGTGACATGGAAAATCTTGTCTAGAAACAGGTTCTGCCATCTGGTGAAGTAATTCTTCACCAGAGAGCACATGATCTGCTGGGGAGACTTGGCTGTGCAGAGGTGGGGGTGACGGGGTCACCCAACATGCATTCTGCATATTGGTCCCAGCCTCCACCCTCTCCAATCCAGGACCCCTTGGGGTATGTCTGACTGCTGGTTTAGGCCCAGTCCTGATCTCTCTCGCAATCTGGGACAGCTGACTCCTCATCCCTCACCTGCCTGCCTGCTTGGTCACCCCCAACTGCCCCCTCCCTGCTGGCCTGATTGCCCCCAACTGTCTCCCCTGCAAGCTTAGTTGCCTCTCACTGGCTCCTCTGTCAGTGTAATTACCCCCAGCTGCTCCCCCGACTAGCTTGGTCACCTCTAACTGCCCCCCCCCCTCCCCTTGCTGCTGGCCTGGTCACCTCTTACTGCCCCCTGCAGGCCTGGTTGCCCCCAATGGTTCCCTCTGCTGGCTTGGTCACCCAAAACTGCCACTCCCACCAGCCTAGTTGCCCCCAATTTCCCCCCTGCCAGTCTGCTTGCCTCTCATGGCCTCCCACTGGGCTGGTTGCCACATGCAGCCTGCTGTTCAGTCATTTAGTCATCCCTCACCAACCCCCTCTGCTGGCCTGGTCATATGCAGCCATCTTATGAGAGCATGACGGTCAAATTTGTATAACCTCTCTATTATATAGGATTCTTTTATGTATCATGAAATACATACAATTTCACCCCCTGAAAGAGACCTTTATCATCAGTTTGAACTAGTTCTTCAAGAGTTCTACTGGAAACAGAGTTTATGAAAGTAGATAACACTATAAGGTGAGTTTAATGTATAATAATTTTTGGTAAATTTTAAGTGTAGAAGCTTCCTTTGTTCTAAGTTTCAGGTTTGTTTGCTTGTTTGGAGATTTTTCCTTATAAAAAAAAAAAGAGTGAAACAAATAAAGGCCCAGAGGTGATTGTTTTCTTGTTTTGGTTGTATGATTCATCTGTTTTGGTTGTGTTGCTTGTTTTTAAGTAAAATAAAAATAGTACTCTGTATTGCTTCTGTTTTCAGTGTCTGAAGACCACTGCCTTCATTGGACCATGAAAGCTTCATGCAGTGGATACAGGGATTTGCTTATCAAGGTTACCTCTGTCTTATAAGTAATGTTCTCAGGAAGGACAATCAATAATGTAAATGCCACTAAGTCCAGCAGGTACACTTCATTCTGCACTCTGCTTTACTGGAAAGCAGCATTTAGCACAGCACACTACTCAGTCTTTTTTTTTTTTTTTTTAATCAATAAATTGTTTAATAAGCTATCAAGGAAAATGAAAGGAAAAATCATAAATATACAAGATATGATAAAAGAAAAAACTACAAAATACAAAAGAAACACAAAACTATCATATGCAATGATTTTCTCAATGTTTTGAATATGTTAGAAAACCTTGATGAAATGGTATTTTCTAGGGAAGTAGAATTTATCAATCTGACTAAAGAAGGGATAAACAATTTAGATAAATCAGTTGCTATAGAAAAAAAAAATGGAAGAAGGTAATAAAGAACTGTTTTCCCTCAAATCTTCATATATAGTTGTATGAAGAGCTTCTATTTGCCTTAAGCAATTTTTAAAAAAAGATAATTTATAGTTGTCCCAGTATGCAGAGACAGCATAGGCTCTTAGTTCTCCTCCTACCCAAGTTGATGACCCTTTTATGCTTCTCTTGCTGGCTCTTCTTACTCAAGGTAATTGTCAAGTAACAGAATTGGTCACCATTTTTTCTTGGTATCCTTTTATAATATCATTTGTCTTAAGTTGATTGAATCTACTCCTCAGGTGATTATTAAAATTCATGTATTTACACACAGTTCTCTATTTCCAGTATTCACCTCTCTTCTGAGTTTTAGATTTACATATCTATTAGAAACCCTGTGCATGGATTCGTACTCAGTGAGGTCTGGCGGGGCAATCAGGGCCAGGCCAGTGGTGGGGAGGGGATATGGGAGGTTGGCGATTAGTCGTCCTGATTACTTGGCGCATATATATATATATATATATATATATATATATATATATATATATATAAATGTGCACACTCAAAATTTTCATTTGAATGAATCAGAGGACCTCAACATACTGTGTTGCAAACAGATGTCAAATAATTATCCACACCTCTTCTTTCACTTACCATTTTCAATATACCCCATTTCAACCAATTCTGTCAGTATTCACTTATATACTTGAGCCAGAAAACTGACAATTTTCATTAACAACTCTCTTTAAGTCTCCCTCCCCTCTTGTCTGATTGCATTACTCCCACATTAGGATTATCTGTCCACATCTTTCCATATATATTGTCAAAATGCAATTTAAAAAAATTATTCATTTTTTCATACACCATTTTAGCCATTTAATTGGCCTCTACACATCCAGTCTATCTCCCATTCACTTCTCCATATAGGAGTTAAAGTGATATTAAGTAATTAAAATTCAATCAAGTAATGCATAAAATTTAAGATGAAATCATTAAAATTTATTTAATTTTCTTAATTCAGCATTTATATAAAATATTAAATTAAGTATATATTTAGTAATTTTTTAACTTAATATGATTTTGAACTTAGATTATAATATGTTTTTTTAGTTCATTCACCTTGATTTATGATATTTTAATTTAAACATATTCTATTGATTATGGCTATTTAAAGTAATTGCAGTTAAATTGACATTGAAATACAGCATGAGTATTTTGCTGTTATACACATGTATAAAATATGAAATTTCTGTGTATTAGGAGATGAGAAATTTTAACTTTACTAGATGTTGTGTTTAGATTTTAGGAGACATTTAAGGAAATATCAGTTAGTGGAGCAGCGTATGAGTTAAAAAATCTTTCAGGCAGTACGTATAGTATGTTCTAAAACCATGTGTAGAGGTGTGAAGTGTTGGATCATAACCAAAAATCATAATTTGGGAACCAATCATGCAGAAAAGATGGAAGATTATGATCTCTGATGATAATAATCTGTACACATAATAATCTGGCCACTCAGTATGTATATTCTATAAAATATCATTAGAGACTAAATACAATCTGGAACTAACAGAAAAGGTTCTGGTGCTCATGTGAAAATTATAAAATAATATTCATTTGCCTATAATCATCCACTAAAATGATGCTTGCCTTACACTTGAACTGTTCTATTTTTCTCTAGTTTCCAAAGGTGGAAGATCAAGAAAATTTAGATCTTTCTTATTTTATTTTGTATTTTCATGCTAGAAATTTTCTTCTAAATATTGCTTTCACTATATTCCACATATTTTAATAAGATCTGATTTCATTTTCTTTTAGTTTAAATGTTTATAAAAATCTTTTGAAACTTATTTGACCATAGGTTATTAAAAGTATATAGCTTAATCTATATATATCTATACATCTATACATCTATACATCTATACATCTATACATCTATACATCTATATATCTATATATCTATCTATATCTATATCTATATCTTTATCTTTATCTATAGCTATATCTATATATATTTTGGTCTAAATTTTACATGTCTCCTTTTTCCCCAGTTGACCCTCCTCCCCCAGCCATTCCCACCCTGGGCAAGCCCTACTGCCCCAATGTTTGTGTCCATTGCTTAATTTTCAAATAATTGGGGGTTTTCCAGTTATCTTTCTGTTATTGATTTCTATTTCAAATCCATTGTAGTTTAACATTCTCTATATGACAATATATTTAAAATATTGCTAAGGTGTGCATTGTTGCTCAGAACATATTCTATCTTTTTGAAATGTTTATGTCAGCTTTAGAAGAATGTGTATTATACTATTGCTAGATGTTGTAGTCTATAATGTCAATCACATCAACATGATTGATAGGGCTGTTCAGGTCAACTAACCCCTTGCTGATTTTCTGCCCACTTGATCCATCATTAATTGAAAAAGAGATGTTCAATTCTCTAAGTACAGTTTTGGACTGATTTTTCCCCTTGCAGTCCTATTATTATCATGTATTTTGATATTCTCTTGTTAAGTTCTTATGTGATTTATTGGTATAGTTACATATACAAGAACTAGAGGCCCAATGCATGAAATTCATGCACTTGGGGTGGGGGGTTCCCTCAGTCCAGATTGCAAGAGGATGCAGGCCAGGCTGAGGGACTCCACCAGTGTAAGATTGGGGCTGGGGAGGGATGCAGGAGGTTGACCAGCCGGGAGTGACTGCAGGAGGACTACAGGGCATGTCTGGCCTGACTTGCTGGGTCCCAATCAGCCGGACCCCAGCAGCAAGCTAACCTATTGGTAGGAGTGTCTGCCCCCCTGGTGGTCAGTGGATGTCATAGCGACTCGTTGACTGGTCAACTGTCTGCTCTCTGGTGGTCAGTGCACATCATAGTGAGAAGTTGAGTGGACTTAGCATATCATTAGCACATTACGCTTTAAGTGGTTGAATGGTGGACCAGATGACCAGACACTTATCATATTAGGCTTTTATTATATAGGATAGTTATATCTTCTTAGAGAATTAACTCCTTTATCATTATGCAAAGTCTCTCTTTTTCCCTTAAGTTTCCCTTTTCTGAAGTCTGCTTTGTCTGAAATGTATATAGGTATTCCAGCTTTTTTGACTGATTTTTCCCCCTGCAGTCCTATTATTATCATGTATTTTGATATTCTCTTGTTAAGTTCTTATGTGATTTATTGGTATAGTTACATATACAAGAACTAGAGGCCCAATGCATGAAATTCATGCACTTGGGGTGGGGGGTTCCCTCAGTCCAGATTGCAAGAGGATGCAGGCCAGGCTGAGGGACTGGCATATCCTTCTATAGCCTATTACTTTTAACCTATCTCAGCCTGGAGATCAAAGTGGTATTATTTTAGATATCATATAATCTGATATTTTTATTCATTATAATAATTTCTGCCTTTTTATATATGAATGATATTTAAACCATTCACATATAAAATAATTATTATATAATTAAATTAATATATAACAAGTTTTTAATTGTTTTATATTTATTGCATTTGTTCTTTGTTCTATTTCTCCTCCTTTTCTGCCTTTGTGTATTTGAAGCAAACATTTTATGTGATTCCATTTTATGTTTTTTTCTTACATTTCAGTTTACTTTAAAATTTGATCAGTAGTTTCCCAACTATTTAAAATGCACATTTAATTAATCTATCACCTTCAAATAACACTATACTCTTTCAAACATAGTATAGATAGCAAGTAAGAGGGTATTCTAAATGTTTTCCTCTCATCTGTTATGCTATTAATGAGGTTCACTTCTCTTAGTCATATGGTATAATCACCCAATACATTGCAATATTTTCATTCTAACCAAATGTATATTTTGGATAATTTTTTAAAAGTAAAAAATTGTAATTTACTTTTATTCTTGTATGAGGTTATTCCATTTATTATGTAGATCAAAGTGTTTGACCAATCTCATTTTCCTTCTCCCTGATTTTTGTTTGTTTTTAATATTTCTTTTAAAATAGTTCTTCTAAAATGAATTTTCTTCATTTTTGTTTGTCTGACAAATTATTTCTCCTTCACTTTTGAAGGATCATATACTTGAATAATTCTGTAATATTATTTTTTCAATAGTTCAAAACTTTCACCTCACTTTCTTCTTGCTTGTACATTTTCTGAGGAAACATCTAGTCTAAATTTTTATTCGTGTTTCTCTATAGGTAAGATGTCCCCCTCCTTCCATCTTCTTTCAACATTTTATTTCTGTCTTTTGTTTTCTACAGTTTGAGCATAATACACCCAAGTGCAGATTTTTAAAAAATCTCTTCTTTTTCATTGCTAATTTTTAGAGACAGAAGGGAGAGGGATAGAGAGGTTGAAACATTGATAAGAGAGAAACTTCATCGATTGGCTACCTCCTGAATATCCCCACTGGGAATTGAGCATGCAACCTGGGCATGTACCCTGACCAGGAATGAAACTGTGACCTCCTAATTCCTGGGTCAATGCTCAACCACTGAGCCACACCAATTGGGTCCAAGTGTAGAATTTTTGGAATTTATTCTGCTTAGTTTTCTCTGAGATTCCTGGAATTTTGTTTTCATGTTTGTCATTATTATTTTTTTTAATTCAGCCACTATCACCTCAAATATTTCTTCTGCTCAGTTTTTTCTATTTTTCTCTGCTGGCATTCCACTTATGTGTTTGTTATACCTTTTGAATCCCTCCACCCCCAATTCTTATGTTCTGATGATGATATGATTTTCTTCTTGCCTTTTAGTTTTAAAAGTTTCTTTTGACCTATTTTCTTCTTTAGTGATTCTTTCATAGCGTTGTCCAGTATATTACTGAGCCCATCAAAGAAATGTATTAACCTTAATACTGTAGTACATAAAGCATTTATCACTTATGCTGAATTGTTTTATTCTATCATTTCTTACATTATTTGTCAGAATTTCCTTCTCTTTGTATTACTCACCTGTTCTTGAGTGATATCTACCTTTTCCTTTACAATATCCCTCACTTGCCTGCAGTTGCACTTTCCATGGTTTCAGCTACCTGCAGCAAAGCACTGTCTGAATATATTAAATAGAAAATTCCATAAATAAACAATTCATATGTTTTAAATTGCATGCTCTTCTGAGTTGGGTGATGAATCTCACATAGTCTTGTTCTGTCCCAACCCTGGGACATCTTTTTTGTATAGTGTGTCCATACTACACATGCTACCTGCTGACCAGTCTCTTCGTACCCATCGTGATTATCTCATCCATTTCATTATTGCAGTGCTTGTGTTCAAGTAACCCTTATTTTATTTAATGATGGCCTGAAAGCTCTAGAGTAGTGAGGCTGGCACTTGGGGCATGTCAAAACAAAACTATAAAGTGTTTTCTTTAAGTGAAAAGGATAAAGTTCTCAGCAAGGAAAACTGTATGCCGAGGTTACTAAGATCTATGGTAAAAACAAGTCTGTCCATGAAATTGTGAAAAAGGAAGTGAAATTTGTGCCAGTTTTGCTGTTGCAAGTAAAAAACAGTAAAAGTTACTGTCTCAGTGTTTAACAGGTAAGTACTTAAAATGGAAGAGCCACTATGTTTGTGAATGGAATACCTGAGCAAAGAGAGTCCACATTCACATAACTTTTGTTTTAGGATATTGTGATGATTATTCTATTTTGGTATTGTTGCTAATCTCTTGCTTGCCTAATTTAAAATTAAACTTTATCATAGGTAAGTATATATAAGAAAAATATATTTTTATATAGGGTTTGGTGATCATAGGGGTTTTAGGAATCCACTAGGGCAGTGGTCAGCAAACGCATTAGTCAATAGTACAGCCAAATATCAACAGTACAGCGATTGAAATTTCTTTTGAGAGCAGAAAAGCGAAGTCTGCACATGGGCCACGAAGTTTCAGTTTGCACTGTACGTGCGCACCCGCATGTGGTATTTTGTGGAAGAGCCACACTCAAGGGGCCAAAGAGCTGCATGTGGCTTGCAAGCCGCAGTTCGCTGACCACTGCACACTAGGGTCTTGAAGCATTTACACCACAGTTAAGAAGGGACAACTATATAGACCTTAACATGATAATCATAACTATTTTAAATTTTCTGTGAAGTAATTCCAAACTCTGAGTCATATTTGAGTCTACTTAGAATGATTACTTTGTATCTCAGGCTATATTCTCTCTCCCTCCATTTTTTTAAAACATTTTAGCAAGCCTTAAAATTTTTTTTTGTGTAAAACCAGATGTAATATACAGGGCTATCAAAATGTGATAAATAGTCTTTTAGTACGAGATTATATTAATTTGGCCATGAGTTGTGATGTGTTTAATGTGCTATAGTTGTACATGCCAGTGGATTTAAATCTGTATCTATTTGCCATCATTTTTCTTTTTCTTAGAAATTAATTCTTTAGGCTTGCTTTACTCATCTCTTCTTGTTGTCTTTGGGCTTCCTTAGGAACTGTTCCTCAAACACAGTCAGTATCTTAAAGATCTCTCAGCTGTAAGTTATATTTATTATACTGGATCTCTACTGGTGTGGGTGGTAAAATGTGGGGGAAAGAATATATCCAATGATATTATGATAAACTCTCAATCTCTTAGTGGGCTTGTGTCCCTCAGCTATGAAATGCACATGTATTTCATAGCTTCTTCTCCTTAGTATAAGAGGGAGCCTAGAGTGGCTGGGTTGAATGTCCTTCCTTCCAGTAGAATAAAGCTCTGGTAAAGTCTTTCCCCCCTAGGTTTATTCTTTCCTTCCCTTTCCAGAGACAGGTGAGGATCTTTCTTGGTTTATCACCATGAGAATCTAGTGATATCCTAGAGGTAAAACATACAAAAGTGTGGCCTCTAAAAGGCTCCTAATTTTAAGATAAATCCTCACTGAAATTCTAGAACAAGGGTGAGTAATGTCCTGCCCGCGGGCTGTATAAGGCTGACAAAATCACTTGGTCTGGTCTTGCCAAGGTATTAGGGGTGAGTTAATAAAGTGTTTGACCAAATATAGCAGGCTAGTTTTTAAATTGGTACTTTTGTATGACCTGCAAATGATGTTATACATATCCAAATGCCCTTGGCAGAAAAAAAGAGGTTCCTTACCCCTGCTCCAGAATTTCATCAATTTTAGCATTTAAGTATTCCTAAAGTGTATGGCTCCAGACCATCTCTACTGTGACTCCAGACTGACGCTTTATCCACTGAGCCAAACCGGTTTCGGCTCTACTGTGACTCCAGTTCGGCAATGTCTCCAGATTTCTGGGCAGTGATTTGCCATGTGACATCAACCCCCTAATAGTCTAAGAAAAGACAATGATCTTCAACTTGTTCAGCTTTTTCTTGTGAGGATGAGAATGACAACTTCCCAGCCCTTTAGACGTCAGAGATGGAACCAACTATATTACCCAAATATTTCCCCATTGTAAGTCATGATCTTCATAATTTCATTTTAAAAATCTCCAAATTAGGATGGACAGAACCAATTGGCTAAAACACTTAATAGTCAAAGCGTTGATGAAACACCTCCATTTCTCAAATTTTATCATGTGATTTTCAACTTTCAAAACAGAAATCCCCAGAACATCAATCTGCTTTTCAATTCATTCTTCAAAATTCATTAAAAAAACCCCTACATAATTGTACCAGTTATTATTTCTTCTTCTGTCTTCTCATTGTTTCCCTTTGTTCCCCATTCATCATGATGCCCGTACCTTTTAGTTCCCATTAAGCAACCCTTTGTGCAGGAACTGAGAGAGCCTCGTGAGAATCCCCTTGGCTTCCAAAGAGAAAGTTAAGATAAAAAGTACATGACGAGAATCCTCTGAGCACAGCATCCATAATTATATGCATTAATGAATGGCATTAAGTTATTTCCCCCTTGTTATGAAAAATCCAGTTTAATTTCACTGTGTTCGTAGCATTCCAACCATGTACGAAGGAATAGTCAATTTATATGCTTTGGCAAGAAATAAGGGATTATTTCGCCCAGAGAACATGGTCTTAAACCACAGCAAAATGTTAGTTTCCTTGCCACCAGAAACTGGACAAATAAAAAAATGTTCTTCAGACTCAATCTTTTAAACCAAATGACAGTTTTATTAACTTGAGTGATTCTGAATTTAATAGCTACCCAGATTTGCCATTTTACAAAGCTAAAGAGGATGATTTAGGGGGTAAATAGAGTTGTATCATATCCCTGGAATAAACTGTTCTGACTTTTATCAAATGAAGTTGAATTTCCAGATGTATTGATTCCCCCCTGACTTAAAATTCGCAGGATCCCGGTTACCATTAGTTTTACTCTTTGGCCTGTGGCAACATGAAGTCCTGGTGTTCATGAGCAAAGCTCTCCACTAATCAACCTCAAATTCTGAAGTGAACAATACCAGCAACATGGCTCATAGCAAAATAAAAAATGTGTAGTGGTGATAGTTAGAAAAGTACCTTTATGTTTACACCGATTGCTTTTACCAGAGTAATGTCATTATTTCATGGATCTTTTATAGTTTTCATTGTCATATAAAATAATACAACACCACTGAATTATAAAAAGCACATGGCAAAAACGTTTTCAGTAAAAAAAAAAAAAAAAAGAAAAACATTCTAAATATATCTTGAATAAAAGTGATATCTTGGCTAAAATATATTTGGTTGATTTATTTTTTAAAACTTTGAAACTGGGTAATTTATTTCATAGTTTAAAATCTGTGTATAATACATGCTAATAATTCTACTGTGTTATATTTCCCATGACTCAGTCTTAACTATTACCAATTATTTCTGTGTGGGTATATAGGCTTGCATCTGTTTTTATGTCTGTGTGATTATGCACATGTTCACATCTAGTTGTTTCAGATTATAATAAGGGTAAGCATTTGATAAAGTAAACATTTAGTTTGAATTCATTTAAATGCAAAACTTGGCATAGAATTTGGGTGTACTGCCTTCGTTTTTAGTTACAGATTTTCACTTATAACAGAGTTTCTATTCTATATAAACAAATGAGAAAATATCATTTTGAAAGGGTTATTACCTCATCATCTGCACCAGAAATGTTGGATCTTTTAAAATCACCTTTACTTATTCAATTGTAATATTTTCTGAATGACTCCACATCTTTTGATATTTACCCATGTCAGTTATGCCATAGTTATATCCATTTTCAAGGAAAAGCAATATGTATTTGAAAGATGGTAAATGTCAGGAAAATAACAAAGAACAGTAAGAAGTCATCTAAGTTTTTATTAAGATATTTTATAATAGATTTTCAACAATCTTGATTTAAAGGATGGATTTTTAGAACTGAAGGTTTCCCTGAAATATAGCTTAAGACTACATGATACAGTCAGGACATACAGAAGGCCAGAAGACATATGAAATCATGCTCAAAGTCACTAATCATCCAAGAGATACAAATCAAAACAACAATGAGGTACCATCTCACACCATTCAGAATGGCTACCATCAAGAAATCAACAAAGGACAAATGCTGGCAAGGATGTGAAAAAAAAAGGAACCCTCATGTACTGCTGGTGGGAATACAGACTGGTGCAACCACTGTGGAGAACAATATGGCATTTCCTTAAAAAAATTAAAAATGGAACTTCCATTTGACCCAGTAATACCACTTCTAGAAATATATCTCAAGAAAACAAAAACACCAATCAAAAAGGATATATGCACCTCTATGTTCATAGCAGCACAATTTACAATAGCTAAGATCTGGTAACAGCTTAAGTGCCTATCAGCAGATAAGTGGATTAGAAAACTGTGGTATATCTACACAATAGAATACTAGACTGCTGTAAAAAAAGAAGGAATTCTTACTATTTGCAACAGCATGGATGGAACTAGAGAGCATTATGC
The DNA here is from genome assembly GCF_014108245.1 of Pipistrellus kuhlii. Classification (NCBI taxonomy): domain Eukaryota; kingdom Metazoa; phylum Chordata; class Mammalia; order Chiroptera; family Vespertilionidae; genus Pipistrellus; species Pipistrellus kuhlii. The sequence continues at coordinate 35,294,346 of NW_023425551.1, read as the reverse complement.
TAAGCCAAATAAGTCAGTCAGAGAAAGATATCACATGATCTTCCTCATTTGTGAAATATAATGAACATCATAAACTGATGAACAAAAATAGATATAATGGCAAAGAAGCATCCGACAGACTGTCAAAGTACAGTGGGAAGGTAGGGGAGGGCTAGGGGCAGGTAAGAGATCAACAGAAGGACGTGTATGCATGCATATAAGGATAACGAATGGACACAGACATTGGGTGGGGAAAGGCAAGTGCCGGGGTAAGGGGAAGGGAGTCCAGGGGGAAGATCAGTGGGGGAAAAAGGAGACAAATATATTTTTATTTGTAATACAAATGTATTTGTAATACTTTAAACCAGTGTTTCCCAAAGTGTGGTACGCATACCCTCAGGGGTACGGGAAGAGTTTGGTGGGGGTACGCATTGCAGTGGAGTTTGGTGGGGATATGCACTGCCCCGTGCTTAGTTGCGCCTAATTCTACGTTCTCATGAGTATGAGGGGTACTCAGTGTTACAAAAATTATAGAAGGGGTACACATATGTCAAAGGTTTGGGAAACACTGCAAATGATGGGGAAATTCTTTAAAATTGTTTTTTAAAAGTCATTATTTTTTTTATAGGACATAATCCCCAAGTAATATAAAAGTATGCCATACATTTTTCTGTTTTGTTTCATTTGTTGTCCTTGGTTCACTTGAAAGGTTAAAAGGTTAGCAATTACACATAAATAATAACCTCAAATTTGATTTGGTTGAATAATATATTTGGAACTGCAACTCCGACCCATCATCCCCTTTCTTGTTTGTTAAACTATTTCTCAGTAATATCGAAAATTTTAACTGCATGCTTCAGTCAAATAGAGAGTTATTACATTATCAGAGTAAAACTATATGGGAAGTGAAAATAGCAAGCAAATACAAAAGAAAGTATTTGTATATTTCCCTCTAGATACATTTATAGGATGTGCACTGGCCAAAGAAAGAAAACAGCATCTTATTACAATTTTTAGCCTAGTGAAAAAGGGATCTATTGACATTAGTTTTCTATCATTGAATGGCAGGAAAATAATATTTTAATTTTGGAGCACTTTGTTATCTGAAACTGCCTAATCACACTTATTCTGTTAGAAAGGGGGCAATGTTGTTTTTGTACTAACCTGCCAATTCCTATTTGGAATGTCTTTCATGCATCCATGCATCGTGCACTGTGAAATCATAGTGATGGTATATGATTAGAGCTGTCAAAGCTTTATATGTTCTTTTGAATTTATAATTTACCCCTTTTTAACTTGACAGGTGATTATTCTTTTTCATATCTTTAAGACACTGATGAAAATATTTATATGTTAACAAACCCCCACATTTCCCCAACACTTCTTACAAATGATGCGTACACAAAAGTGACACTATGTTTGAAGTCACACATCACAGCATTTGATTCATCTTTTTTCAGTCCTTAGCCTTGACGGGTGCTGATGGTTTGCTTCCTATCTCAGCAACTGCTGCAAGCTGTCACATCTACTTCCAATTAATACATATCTGTTACAGTCCAGCAGCTCTAACAAATGCAAAACTACAAAATATTTCTCCAACTTTCACTAACCAGGTGTTACCATGGCATCTGGTCTGGCAGGCAAAGTGATGTGTCCTGTTTCTAACAAGTATATTGTCAATCATTAGACCTACATATTTTACTCATAGACAAAAGCTATCAGTGTAATAATAGAACATTGATTTATAATGTAACTCATTCAAAACAATACAGAAAAAAATCAGTAAGATTTTAAATGTTTCAACACTGACTGATACAAATTTGTCTATTTTTGTGTGTGACTCTTCAATTTGAAAACTTAGTCTTCAATAATATTGTTTTCATAAATTCCAAATGTTATGCTTCTTCATCTTTATTTTCAGAGTATTAAAGAATTAAAATTGTTGGAATTTAACCAGCATGTATTAAATTCTAATTAAAAATTATTAGAAAAATAGCTTAAAGAAGAATGTTGTATTGTTTTGTCAGAAAATTTTAAATTAATATATCAAGAAAAATAATGTAAATGAGCAAGTAGATGATAGATAAGCATTGGATAATTTTAAAAAATATATATTTTATTGATTTTTTACAGAGAGGAAAGGAGAGAGATAGAGAGCTAGAAAAGTCGATGAGAGAGAAACATCGACCAGCTGCCTCTTGCACACCCCCTACCGGGGATGTGCCCACAACCAATGTAAATGCCCTTGCCTGGAATCAAACCTGGGACCCTTCAGTCCGCAGACAGATGCTCCACCACTGAGCCAAACTGGTTTCGGCAACACTGGATAATTTTTAATGAGCAATTAAAAAAAAATAGAAGGTCTGAAATTATTCTGACTGACGTACTATACTACATATTCCCAATAAAGAAAATATAAATTAAGCTCTTTATAATTAAAATTAATACTAGTAAGTTTCAGAAAAAAGTTAAATTAAATAAAGATGACATTCTTGTTGATGCGAAAAGAATTATCTTGAAAATTATATTAGAATGGAGAAAGGATGCAAAATAATATTCTTTTTTAAATTTACATTATTTGTTTGAAGTATTTCATAAGGCTCCTTTTTTCCCCAGTTATCTCTCCCTGACTGCCCCAACACCCAGCACTTGCCCTCACCCCCCAGAACCCTACCTGTGTCCATTGGTTTTGCTCATATGCATGCATACAAGTCCTTTGGTGGATCTCTTACCCCCCTCTCCCCTGCCTTCCCTCATAGGTAGGACAGTCTGCTCAATACTTCTATGACTCTGGTTCTATTTTGGTTCCTCAGTTTATGTTGTTAATTATATTCCACAAATGAGTGTGTTCATGTGATATTTACCTTTCTCTGACTGACTTATTTCACTTAGCATCTATTCATGCTATTGCAAATGGTAAGATAGCCTTCTTTTATACAGCAGCATAGTATTGCATTGTATAGGTGTACCAGTTTTCTTTCTTTTTAAATATATTTTATTGATTTTTTTACAGAGAGGAAGGAAGAGGGATAGAGAGTTAGAAACATCGATGAGAGAGAAACATCCATCAGCTGTCTTATACACACCCCCTACAGGGGATGTGCCAGCAAGTAAGATACATACATGCCCTTGATGGCATTGAACCTGGCACCCTTCAGTCCACAGGTGGATACTCTATCCACTGAGCCAAACCAGTCAGGGTTCTACCAGTTTTCTAATACACTCATCTGCTGATGGGCACATAGGCTGTTTCCAAATCTTAGTTATTGTAAATTGTGCTACTAAAAACATAGCAGTGCATATATCCTTTCTGATTGGTGTTTCTCTTTTCTTGGGACATATTTCTAGGGTCAAAAGAATGTTCCATTATTAATTTTTTTGAGGAAACGCCATACTGTTCTCCACATTCCCACCAGCAGTGCAAGAGGACTCCTTTTTCTTTGCATCCTTTCCAGCACTTGTCATTTGTTGATTTGTTGATGATAGCCATTCTGACAGGTGTGAAATTGTCATTTGATTTGCATCTCTTAGATGATTAGTGACTTTGAGCATGTTTTCACATTTCTCTTGGCCTTTTAAATATATGTCCACTTTTGAAAAGTATCTATTTAGGTCCTTTGCCCATTTTTTGATTATCTTCTTTTTGTTAAGATGTATGAGTTCCCTATAAATTTTGGAGATTAAACCTTTGTCAGAAATAACATTGGCAAATATGTTTTCCCATACAGTGGGTTTTCTTGTTGTTTTGTTGATGGTTTTCTTTGCTGTACAGAAACTTTATTTTGATGTAGTTCCCATTTGTTTATTTCCCCTTTAGTTTCCATTGCTCTAGGAGCTGTATCAATAAAGATATTGCCTCAACATATGTCTTCTATTTCACTGCCTATGGATTCTTCTAAGACTTTTACCATTTCCTGTCTTATATTTAAATCTTACATCTATTTTTAGTTTATTTTGTATATGGTGTAAGTTGGCGATCTAGTTTCATTTTTCCGTTCATGTCTTCCTCTATCTCTTTTTTCACTGTCCATTAATTTTCTGAGTACAGGTCCTTTACCTTCTTGGTTAAATTTATTCCTATGTATCTTAATTTTTTTGTGCAATGGTAAATGGGATTTTTTTCTTTGTTTCTCTTTTTGTGAGTTCATTCTCGGTGTAGAAAAAAGACAGATTTCTGGGAGTTAATTTTGTATCCTGCTACATTGCTTAATTCATTTATTAAGTCTAGTAGTTTTTTGATGGAGTCTTTAGGATTTTAATACACAATATCATGACATCTACAAATAATGAAAATTTTACTTCTTTTTCCCCAATTTTAATGCCTTTTATTTCTTTTTCTTGTTTGATCCCTATGGCTAGCACTTCCAGTGCTGTGTTAAACAGGAGAGGTGAAAGTGGGCATTCTTGTCTTCTTCCTGTTTTTAGGGGAAATGGTTTTAGTTTTTGCCAATTGAGTATGATGTTGGCTGTAGGTTTGTCATATAAGGCTTTTTATTTTGAGGTATGACCCCTCTATTCCCATTTTGCTGAGAATTTTTATCTTGAGAGGATGTTGTATTTTTGTCAAATGCAAGCAATTTCTATATGTTTATTTTGTATCCTGGTACTTTTCTGAATTTATTTATCAGCTCTAGTAGTTTTTTTGGTGGAATCTTTTGGGTTCTACATACAGTATCATGTCCTCTGCAAATAGTGACAGTTTTACTTCTTCCTTTCTAATTAATATTGCCTTTATTTATTTATTTTATCTTATTGTTGTAGCCAGGACTTCTAATCTGTGTTGAATAAGAGTGATGAAAGTGGACAACCCTATAATATTCCTAAAGAAAATGCTTTTAGTTTTACCTATTGAGTGTAATGTTGGCTGTGGGTTTGTCATAAATGGCCTTTATTATGTTGAGTATCTTCCCTCTATTTCTAACTTTGGGTATTGTTGGTGGGAATGCAGACTGGTGCAACCTCTGTAGGAAACAATATGAAGGTCTTTCAAAAAATTTTTAAATGTAATGCCATATTATCTGGCAATTCCACTTCTGGGAATGTATCTGAAGAAATTGAAACACTAATTCTAAAATCATATGCTCCCTTATGTTTATTGCAATATTATTTACAATAATCATTATTTAAATACAGACTCCCCAAAAAGTAGAAAATCTTACCTTTTGTGACAGCATGGATGGACCTGGGCAGCATTATGTTAAGTTAAATAAGCCAGTCAGAGAAAGAGAAGTACCATACAAAATAAACGAACAAGCAAAATAGAAATGGACTCACAAATACAGACTGCCAGCTGTCAGAGGGGAGGGGAATTGGGGGGCTGGGTAAAAAAGGTAAAGGAATTCAAGCAAAATAAAACAAAACTCATAAACTCAGACAACAGTATGGAGATTACAGGAGAGAAAGAGTGATAGAGGGAAGTAGAAGAAGGTAAAGAGAGGATAAATAGTGACAGAAAGGGACTTGACTTTGAATAACGAACGCACAATACAATATACAAGTGATATATTACAGAATTTTGTAATTGAAACATATAATTTTATTGACCAATGTCACCCAATAAATTATATATATATATATATATATATATATATATATATATATATATATATATATATATATTTTTTTTTTTAAGTAAAAGCCTTCCACAAATCCATGAAAAAACAACAAACTTACCTCAAAGGTAAGAGTAAGTTTCAGCATGATGTAATGGAGGATGCATTTGGTTTTACTTCTGAGATCATGAAGAAAAAAAAAAAAGAGAGAGAGAGAGAAATACCAGATATTGGGAGTAGCGGGGGAGGAAATTAATATACTGACACTATAATTATATTACATTGAGTCAAATTTCTCAAAGTTAAAAAAGTGGAAGACATTTTAAGAAATATGATGCTAGCGATCCCCATTACTATTATTTTATTACTGTGATATAAACCCCTTTTCTATTTGCATGCAGAAATTATTCAGATTTGAAGATACAAAAGCATGCTAAGAGGAATTGTTGATGTCAAAGTTAAATTGAGTTTGATAATCACATTAATAGTGGCACGAATCTTTGCAGAGGCTACAGAGCTGAGAGGATAGGGAACCAGAAACAAACATGTTAACAAACCTCCATGAGACATAGAAACACCTTGGTTTATGAAATTCGGGTCACAAAGCAATGTTAACTGGATATTCCTAGATGACAGCTCATACACAATTTATATATATAGGCATAAAGTCCCATACTTACAGCACCCAAATGGAATTTGTGCGGTTTGCCCAGACATTACAGTAAGGACATTCTACTTACTAAACTAGGAGGCTGAAGAAGAGAAGAAAAAAAAAATAGGGCAATAACTTATTGATTATATTGGAAGAAAATAAACATAGATTTTGTTAAATTTTAGACTAACATTTTATAATTTTCTCTTTCATTTTTAATCTTTTGAATATTGCCACAATGACAAATACTGACTTATTTGAATATCAACTATAACCAGTGACCAAGCAAAGACTGGATTTTCCAAAAATTAAAATGTTATGTTTAAGATGCATACATTAATAAGACATAGAGCGAGTTATACTTTATATAAAATATTGCACTTTCATACTTGTCACTAGTTTATATAGCACTTTCAAGATTGACAAGCATGTAATAAATAGTCAAGCCCCCTTTTTAATTCAGTGTAGTAAAGTTTTAAAAATTGGCACTGCATTTTAGTTCTAAAAATCTTTTATGTTTTGAAATGTGTAATTCTAACTCACAGTAAAAGAAAAGTCAAAAGCTGCTAAGAAGATGAATGCAGAGATAAGATGACATTTAAAATTTGGAATAGAAAATGAGTAATAAAAACATTTTTAAAATGTTAACATAGAACTCAACATATATTTAGAATTAGTGAAACCTTAACATTGAGACCAATAATTTATATTTCTCTTGCATTTACTTATTTATTTCATAATTATTTTATTCACTTTGGGAATGTTTCAGACTTATGATGGAATTATGACCAGCAAAATAAAAGAAGTTGCAGAAAATATATACCACTTATACATTTGTGACATTCACACTTGAGAATATTAGACAAAAAGCACATGCTCCCTATAGTTGGCATATGAGTTATTATGGAAATTGTTTTGGTTAAAGTGATAATGTATCATTTTTATAGTTGAAAATATGCATCTGAATTCATATTATCTTTAAATTATAAGTGTTAGGAATGTAGTTGAGCATTTTAAAAGTGATATTCTAAACAGAATTTTGTAATACAGAGCTAAAAATCACTTTTACACATATGGAAAAAAATTGTAAGACTAACAATCGAGCAAGTGGAGCAGTATAAGCTTCAAAAACTTCAGGATCTTCTTCACTAATTGCAAAAGTTTATTGTTGTAAGTGGGTTTTTTTTTTTTTTTTTTTTTTTTTTGCTTGTTTGTTTGTTTTACCTTAGTAATTTTACACAGAAGTTTTCAACTACTTTCAAGCTTAATGAATTTAAAATGTTATTTGTTATTTCTATGAAAATCCTACCTGCCAAACTGTGAAAATCCCAAGAGTACATGGGATTTTAAAGATTTCTGATGCATGGAGAGGTTTCCTAAGCTTTTCTGAAACAGACAAACACTGAAATTTTAAAATAAACCAGGAGTATAATATGGTTCATATATAATTCTATTCTCATGAAGGGCAGGCAAAAATATTTCTTCAACTATTTGATTAGATTCAGTATTCACACCTCATAATATAGGCTTAACTGCTTGATTCTTTGAAGGTTATGTGCAGAAAACAGATGATTATGATTATAGTTTTAAAAATAAACAGGTTAATTTTACTGACTAATGGTACTGTGTGATGCAATTGGAGTTTATTCTTTTATCCAGTGCGCTCAATTCAACAAGTATTTACTGAAGCCTTACTTTGGATGAAATATAGTATTAGGACATCCCTCTCACCATACAAGACTGCTGGCTCCAAACTGCTCAAGTGCCTGCCTACCTTATTGCCCCCTATCCACTTCTGCCTGCCAGCCGATCACCCCTTAACTATTCCCTGTCAGCATGATTGATGCCTAACTGCTCCTCTGCCAAACTGATTGTCCCTAACTTCCCTCCCCTGCAGTCCTAGTCACCCCTAACTGCACTCCCCTGAGGCCTGGTCCCCCCACAACTGCCCTCCCTTGTAGACTTGGACCCTCCCAACTGCCCTCCCCTGCTGGCCATCTTGTGATGGCCATTTTGTGTTCACATGGGGGCAGCAATCTTGTGTGTTGGAGTGATGGTCACTGTATATTACTCTTTCATTAGATAGGATAGAGGCCTGGTGCAGTGGTGGGGGCCAGTTGGTTTAGCCTGAAGGATGTCCCAGATCAAGGGGGTTGGGGGGTTTTTCCATTGGGATGTGGGACAGCATGGGCAAGGGGCCTGTGATGGCTTGCAGGCCAGCCATACCCCCCCCCCCGTCGACCCAAGCAGAGGCCCTACTATCTTCCATAATTGAAACTTTGTAGCATGTAGCATTGAGTTGAGGCCTGGGCAGATCAGGGTGTGTGAAAAGCTAGGCTTCCTCCATTACTGGGGAAACACAAATCTCCTGCTCTCTCGGTGGCTACAGCCATTTTGCTGGGGTTAATTTGCATACCCACTTCTGATTAGCTGGTGGGTGTGGCTTGTGGGTGTAGTGGAGTGATGGTTAATTTGCATATTACTCTTTTATTAGATAGGCATAGAGGCCTGATTCATGAAAATTCACTGGGCTATCAGGGGAAGGCAATACTCCCATCACACCTCTGCTGCTGCCACTGCCACCAGCGCAATCCTCAGCTGGCCCTGATTACCTGAGCCTTGGGCAGCTGGGCAGCCACCATCCGAGGCTTGCCAGCACCTTGTGCTGGCTCTGGGTGGCTGGGGATTTGAGGGGACTAGGGCACTTGAGATGCAGGTGCTTGGAGTGGCCAGACCCACCTGTGGCCAGACCCAGCTGTGACATGTGTCTGCTGCCCAGGCAGGGCTGAGGGGACTGGTTACGGCCTTCTTGTAGCTGTGGGCACAGCCCTCTTTGAGGGCGTGGCAGTCAATTAGTATATTCTTTCCTTATTGGCTGTGAGTGCTGTCATCTTTGTGAGGGTGTGACGGTCAATTAGCATATTCTCTTTTTAAAAGATAGAATATATATGCCAAAATCAGTGTATCCAAAACTGAACTCCTATTGATTCAGAAACAGCATCTCCATTTGCAGACATTTTTTAATCTTGGTTGATGGAAGAACTATCTTTCCAATTATTCGTTCCAAAAGCTTTGGACTCATCTTTTGAGTTACATTCTTTTATTTCCTTTATTTCTTCTTTCTTTTCCTGCTCCTTTCTTTTTCATCACTTTTTCTTCCCACCTCATCTTTTTAAAATCAACCAAGTATACTACCTACTATTTTTTAACCTTTTTATATTTTTGTTTTCCATAGTATGCATTACATGCTAATATTCTGTATTATTTACTTATTTATTGATCAGTTTGTATCAATGTATTGACTGATAGCCTTAATGTTTACATCTTTATTCTTAAATATAAACTGTGAGAAGGAAGAGATCTTTGTTAGATATATTCACTGATATATTTAAAATGCCTAAAACAGAAGTCAATGAATATTATCTCTCGAATGAATGAGTAGATTTTATTTATGTTACATTGTCGCTAGTTAGCTGGTGTTGAGCATGGGGACTGGAATATAACAGTGGCTTGAAGTATTTGTGAAACAATGAGTGCCAGAATACAATTAATTGTGTGTGAGCTTCTGAACTGCACTGTGCTTGAATAAAATGCACTCAGCTACACACCACTTGTGAAATATGTTTGCTGGCATCACAAAATTTAGTATTCTTTTTTTCTAACTTGATTAAAACTATTTATAATTAGCAGGGAAGAGGGAGTCAAAGGGGCAAAAAGAGGGACAGCTGTAATACATTTTACAATAAAGATAAATAAATTTTAAAAACTATCTATATTAAGATTTTAAGTCATATGACCTTTTCTCCTCTGTCTTCTTCCTATTAGTGTTTAATGTCCTCTTCTACTCCATTTCATTTGTTTAAGTAAATATTACCAATTAGAAAATGATACACTCAGCATTATCATGCCAGACCTCATATTCCCAAGCACAATAACAGTCATCTCTGTTTCTAGATGCCATTCACTTACAGAATTACTTATGCTTATCTGCTGATTATGATACAATGGACAGAAAAATTTAATAAATATTGCTATGCCAATCAAACTGAGGTCCTCTTTCTCTGATGAGAACTAAACAGTTTTATATCTCTCTTTCAATTATATACTTCTGTGTGCTAAGAAAACTATTCTGAATGATAGCCTTGTTGGATAGAATATTCATGGTTCTCAAAAATGCCTGGTACTGGCACAAGAACAGACTTATACTATAGACCACACGTGTCAAACACAAGGCCCGTGGGCCAAATCTGTCCCGCCAGACCTTGCAATGTGGCCCGCACCGCGCTGTCATCACTGCACTCCGCTGCGTTTCCATCACAATGACAGTTTATGACTGTTCAGTAAACCATTCTGCCCGCGATTTAGGCTGGATTTTAGATTTTGGCCCCTTCTCTGATTGAGTTCGACACCCTTACTATAGACCAATGGAACAGGATAGAGAACCCAGAATTCAACCAAAGGCATTATGCTCAATTAATATTTGACAAAGGAGGCAAAAGCATACAAGGGAGTCAAGAAAGTCTCTTTAATAGGTGGTGTTGGTAAAATTGGAAGATACACCTGTTAGAATGGCTATCATTAACAAATCAACAAACAACAAGTGCTGAAGAGGATGCAGAGCAAAAGGAACCCTCTTACACTGCTAGTGGGAATGCAGACTGGTACAGCCACTGTGGAAAACAGAATGGAGTTTCCTCAAAAAATTAAAAATGAAACTCCCATTTGACCTAATAATCCCACTTCTAGGAATATATCCCAAGAAAATAGAAACACCAATCAGAAAAGATATAGGAACCCCTGTGTTCTTAGCAGCACAATTCACCATAGCTAAGATTTGGAAACAGCCTAAGTGCCCATCAGTAAAAGAGTAGATTAGAAACTAGGGTACATCTACACAATGGAATACTACACTGCTGTAAAAAAAAAAGAAGGAACTCTTATCATTTGCAAGAGCATGGATGGAATTGGAGAGCATTATGCTAAGTGAAATAAGTGAATCAGAGAAAGATAAATATCACATGATCTCACTCATTTGTAGAATATAATGAACAACATAAACTGAGGAGCCAAAATAGAACCAGACACATAAAAGCACCGAACAGACTGTCCACCTATGAGGGAAGGTGGGGATGATGGGGTACGAATTCAACCAAAGGCCTTGTATACGTGCATATGAGCGTAACCAATGGACACAGATAGTGGGGAGGGTGAGAGCATGTGCTGGGAGTGAGGGTGGCTGGGGTGAGGTTGATGGGGGAAAAATGAGACTCATGTAATAGATACTTTAAACAATAAAGAATTTAAATTAAAAAATAAAATTAATTAATTTTAAAAAAAGAATAAAAATAAATTGCTTGCACTTTTATGCACTAATATGGAACTATCAGAAAGGGAAACTAAGAAAACAATCCCATTTACAATTGCATCAGAAAATATAATATGCCTAGCAATAGATTTAAACAAAGATATAAAAGACCTGTACTCAGAAAATTATAACATACTGAAGAAAGAAACCAAGGGAGTGTAAATAAGTGTTCATAGATAGGAAAAATTAAGATTATTAAAATGTCCATACTATCAAAATCAAGCTATAGATTCAATGTAATTCCTATCAAGATACCAATGGCATATTTCACAGAACTAGAACAAATATTAGAAATATTTATATGGAATCATGAGAGATCCTAAATAGCAGTAGCAATCTTAAGAAAAAAGAACAAAGTTGGAGGAATCATGCTACTTGTTATTATACTATACTGCAAGGCCATAGTAATCAAAACAGCATGGTAATGGGATCAAAACAGAAATATAGATCATTGGAACAGCATAGAATTCTCTGAAATGAATCAATTTTCGGTATTGTATGTCATAACCATCTAAAATATTTAGTATACTTACAAGTACAATCATAATTAATATTTTTTTCTATTTTATTGCAGTTAAAAGTGGAGTTGCATTTTTTTGAAAATAGCAGGCATGTATTAATGTTTAAACTTTATCTAAAACTAGTGGCCCAATGCACAAAATTTGTTTAAGAGTAGTCCTTTGTAGCCATGGCTACCTGGATCCCTCCCTTGCAGCCGAGGCAGCTTCATCCCAGAAGGACATCCAGTCTAATTTGCATATTATGCTTTTATTATTACATATAATATTTATGAACTGGTAGAAGCAAGTTTTAAAGATCTTGGGGTCAAGTATACTACAGGGAAGATTCTGATTTTGCATCATCCTGAGAAGCACTTAAGTTTCCAAAATATTTTTAACTAAAATAGGTAACAGAATAGCTTCCAAGAAAAAAAAAAATCTGCTTCAAAGCTTGTTCACATTTATTAAACAAACAACTACAAGAAACAATATCACTGACTATTATGTATATAGGTATTTCTATTTAAAAATATAACAAGATACAGTAAATGACAACATATATGAAAAAATTGTTTTCAAGACAGTGGACATCAGGTGATGGATGAAAATGATGTGTAAGAGAGGAGGACTATACATTGTGAATCATTCAATAATGCAGTTCATACTCTTGAGACAGTTTCAATGATGTTGTATGTATAGAGAAGGGAAATGCTTCACTCCACTGTCTTTCTTTCTTGCATGGTCTCTAAAGAGAAGTAATTCTTATCTTTGCTCCTCTATAGATAAGGTGTTTTATCCCAACTTTGGCTTCTTCCAGGATTTTTTTCTTTATCCTTGATTTTCTGTAATTTCAAAATGACATGCTGATGTCTGGTTTTGTTGACATTTGTTCTGCCTGATGATTTCTAAGCCATCTTGGTAGATCTATGACTTGGTGTCCGATATTAATTTGGGAAAATAGTCATTATTGTTTCACATATAATATTTCTTCTTTTTTTCTTTCTTCTTCTTCTGGTATCCTTGTTATGCATAATTTATACCTTTTATAGATGTCACATAGTCCTTGGACATTTTATTGTTTTATTATGGTCTTTATTATCTTTGCTTTTCAGTTTTTGAAGATTTTATTTATATTCAAACTCAGAGATTCTTTCCTCAAATGTGTCCAGTCTATACTGGTAAGCACATCAAAGCCATTCTAGCATTTTTATTTTTTGTTTTTGTTATTCTTTCTTAGAATTTCATCTCTCTGCTTACATTGTCCTTCTGTTCTTGCATACTGTATACTTTATTAGAGCCCTTAGTCACAGTTGTTTTAAATTCCTAGTTTCATAATTCCAACATTCTTAACATGTCTGGTTCCAATGCTTGCTGTCTCTTCATACTATATTTTATGCCAGTGGTAAGCCTTGTGACTTTTTTCTTGATATCTGGATGTGATGTGCTGGGTAAATGTTATTGCTATGAATAGGCCCTTAGAATGTGGTGGTGAGGTATGTGAGGAAAGGAAACGCTATGATTAGGACTCAGTCTGGACTGTGAACTTCACAAGAGTATCTCAATGTTTTTCTCCTGCCTTCAATAGGACAGGAAGGCCAGAGTGAGATGGAATTGGGTATTTCCCTTCCCCAAGTCAGTTTGGCTCTGGTGAACTGGTTTCCCCTAAGAGCAGGCCTTGTTAATGGTCCTTATCCTTCCACCTGCCAGAAGAAGCCCGAGGGGATTTTTTTGTCCAATTTTTCACTGTTGGAACCTGGTCCAAGTCCTGCAGGTAAATTTTGCTGTATTTTGGAGGCCTCACTAAGACTGAGTCAAGCTGGGTGTATTACTTTCATACTTGTCCACACTGAACCTCTATAATTCATCAATTACTGCTCAGGTTTTTCTGCCATAATTCTGGTTCCAAGAGTATTTTCATTTGTGAGCCTCTGCTCTGATAAGTGGTGACTCCCTGCATTGGCCTGTCTTACTCTCCAATCCCCGGGCAGGAATTTGCACTGTGTCTTCCTATCTCTTAGGGATCCAAGAAGAGTTCTTGTTTTTTCAATCTGTTCAGCTTGTTATCTGTTGTTTGGATGGAGTTGCAATTTCCAAGCTTTTTACATGTTGGACCAGAAACTTGAAATCCCCAACTCACTGTTTATGTTGTCAGTCCTTTAAGGGTCTCTCATTGACTGCAATCATGACATTGTATAAAGTATAGTTGTTAAACAAAAAAACAAAACAAAACAAAACAAAGCTATACTGGGGAAGGTTTTACTTCCAAGAAGGCTCCTGAGTTTGTTTTCAGTTGTTTGTAATATTAAAAATTCACACAGAAATGAAAACTATCTAGGCAAAATTATTTAGAAAAAGCCAGTTAGTTTAACACACTGGTTTTCAAGACTTATTATAAAGCCACAGTAATAAAGGCACCATGGTCTTAAACTGAGATAAACACCTACACCCATGGAACAGAATACAGAGTCCAGAAACAGACCCACACTTATATGAACAAAGGGTTTTTGAGAAAGGTGCAAAGGCAATTTAGTGGAGAAATGATCATCTTTCCTGACAAATGGTACTGGAGCAATTAGAAATCTATATTAAAAAAATATGAAACTCAAAATTATATTCGAGTATCATGCTAGTAACCTGAGGACATGTATTTGCAAAGCCTTTCATGCTTTACTTTTATGTGACATTTTTAGTTTGACCCTTGAACTGAATAAACAACTCTGCCTCTGGATTGGTGTTCAGGCTTGGTCAGTTTTAATGTTTAAGCTTTGTGGGTTCCTACTTTAATCTGCCTCAGAGATATTTTTGCTATTTATAAACGTTTAACTCTAGCATTCACTATATTAATACTTTATATAAAAATCTGTGTGCACAGCTATAGATTTTTTTCATTGTTAAATTGAATTTCAATGTATTCATAACATAAATAATGACAAAATAATTAAAGAATACTATAAATTTGAATCATCTCCTTGTGATAACCTCCATTATTTATTTATTTTTTAAAGTCACAAGACAAAAAACTCTTAGGATCTCATAAGGCAATACTTAATGTAATGTAAGCTACTCTCTTAATTTAAAGCACTTAATTAAAAGTTTTCCCAATTAGATATAAGAACATAATTTTAACTAATTTTGAACATGAGGTATATCTTTCCTAATAAATTTCATGAACACTTGGGTTTTCTGCCTTTTCTAAAAAAAATTTTTTTTAAATATATTTTTATTGATTTCAGAGAGGGAGAGAATGAGAGAGATAGAAACATCAATGGTCTGAGAGAATCACTGATCAGTTGCCTCCTGCATGCCTCCTACTGGGATTGAGCCCACAACCTGGGCCTGTGCTCTTAACTGGAATCAAATCTGGGACCATTCAGTTCCATACCAACACTCTGTCCACTGAGCAAAACCAGCTAGGGCAGGTTTTCTGCCTTTTATAATACAGTAAGGAAATATCATTTTGTTAAAAATACATTGTATTAATCAAATACCTATTGTTCAGATATGACAGTTATCATCATTTTCCTCTAAAAAGATTCCAAATAAAAAATTTTCCTATGAAGCTCTATTTTATTTTATTTAAAATATATATATATATATTTTATTGAATTTTTACGGAGAGGAAAGGAGAGAGACAGAGAGCTAGAAACATCGATGAGAGAGAAACATCGACCAGTTGCCTCTTGCACACCCCTTACCGGGGATGTGTCCGCAACCAAGGTACATGCCCTTGACCTGAATTGAACCTGTGACCTTTCAGTCCGCAGACCGATGCTCTACCACTGAGCCAAACTGGTTTCGGCTTATTTTATTTTTTTAAATATATTTTTTTAATGATTTCAGAGAGGAAGGGAGAGGGAGAGAGAGACAGAAACATCAAAGATGAGAGAAACATTGCCCAGATGCACAGCCCCTACGAGAATCAAGTCCACAACCTGGCCATGTGCCCTGTCCAGGAATTAAACTCAGAGCTCCTGGTTCATAGGTGGGCACTCAACCACTGAGCCACAGAAGTCAGGTGGAGCTCTGTTTTCTTCCTTAAAATATTTTAAGTTTAAACACCACAGAGGTCATTATAACTACATATGTCTGTTCCTACTACTTGGATATAAACATCTGTTTTGGCTCTAATGTCATAAAAATCCTGAGCTTAGAACCAATATGTTATAAGATATAAAAAATAGTTTGTTGTTGAGAATAAGGAACAGAAATGGAAAGATAACTTATTCATTCCAAATGCAAATTTACATGCATGTAATTCTCATTTGCATGAATGCAATTCTGAAATGACTTTATGTATTTGATGAGGACAGACTAAGAATCATTTGGTATAGAAAGCATCTGCTACACATGCATAAGGATATTATTCAACTTGAAGAAAAATTTACTACATGCATCAAATTGACATAATAGGGGCTGTAAAACAAATAATAAGATACTATAGAATAAATTGCATTTATTTAAGGATGCTTACAATGATAAATGTAGCCAAGTAAAAAATACTCCACTCATCTGCTTTTATTTAAATTTGCATGCATCCTTATATTTTATTTTTCTTTTAGTTCCATGATTTTAAAAATTGAAAATGGCAAGAAAATTAGACTTTATGTTGTCTTATACCAAACTGTATTTTATATATTTGATGAGGGCCTTTTATTTCTTAAGTTTTTCAACTCAAACCATAAATATCTTAATATCTGCAGCTATATCTTTAAAATGTTTCATTTCTTAATCCAGGAAACTGCATTGTCAACTTGTTGTAATTCAAAATATAGTGCAATAGATCAGGAAAAATATAAAGTTAAGAAAATAAATAAATAAAGCAAATAATATCTAGGAAACAAATGTTATTTTTAAGGAATGAACTTATTACTTCTAAACAAATATATACTTTAAAGTTACTGTGCAAATTATTAAAAACAAATATATATTACTTTTCTCACAGACAGGAAAATATAAATGTAATTTTAAATTTATTTTTCAGCCTGGGTTACCTTATAATTTAGCATAGATGATTTGTGCAGATATTAACAGGCAATCTATGTGTACAGATTATTATTATATTATTATTATTTAAATAATTATTTATATAGGTTATTATTATGTAATTATTATTATATGAGAACTATGAAACACACTCAGTTGGAAAAAGATAAATAATACATACACAATTGCAAATTGATTATCCTGTTCACCATTAGTATTTAGAGAAGAAAGGTATCACTAAAAGCAGTATTGGGTTAAGAGTACAGAAAAAATACAGTTCATCTTGTTCTCAATTGTAGGCAAATGCTGCTCTATTTCTTAATCTGCAATAACATGGTGAAACAGAATACTGGACTCAGAGTTAAAAATAAGTATTCTAGCCGAAACCGGTTTGGCTCAGTGGTAGAGCGTCGGTCTGCAGACTGAAAGGTTCCAGGTTCTATTCCGGTCAAGGGCATGTACCTTGGTTGTGGACACATCCCCAGTAGAGAATGTGCAAGAGGCAGCTGGTCGATGTTTCTCTCTCATCAACTTTTCTAGCTCTCTATCTCTCTCCTTTCCTCTCTGTAAAAAATCAATAAAATATATTTTAAAAAAGTATTCTATATTAACACTATCCCATGTTAGATATATGGATGTAGTTGTGGTACACCACACAGAGTCCTCTTCAGAAAAGGACTTGTCACTCCAACTGGCATCTTCATTAGGGTTTGACTCATCTACAGTAAACCATTTCACCCGAGGCCATACTTCTCCCGTGTTTACCATATGCGATGATGGATCAACTAGTAATTCCCAATGTAGGGCAATTGACAGGGCATAGTCATTCCAGAGGTCCTCAGGAAATTGGCCAACAGTCCTCCAGTCATCAGCCTGAACTCCTGTGCCCAGTGCTTCTTCCCACCTTGAGTTTGTTTCCCCAGGTGTTGACTCTTAATTAATACTCAGCATGTTAAACCCTGTCTCAGCTTCTCCTTCAGAAACAAACTAGAAACAGCAATTCTCAGGAATGGTGCAAGAGAGAAGGTGAAGATATTTATAACTGGGTCTCCTACCATTCTCCCTGCTAGTAATAAGGAACCAACTCTTCATTGGTGATGACCATAAAGGCCCCTGGTATAAGTTTCAATCCATTTGTTAAAAGTCACACAGGTAGTGGATTGGCAAAGTATAACAGTCAACAGGAATGTACTAGTTGGTACAATTTATCAGAAATTTTAGAGGCATAAGGGAAGTAGTAAACTTAAAGGAAACGGGATAGAATAGTGATTGCTCAGCACCATTAATGCCCTGCAAAAAGGTAATGAAAAGCTGCAGGAGACCAATATGTAATTGAAAAGCAAGTGTGAAAACCGGAGGGTCCCCTTGGCAACATGTAAAGAGATTCTCATCTTTGCAGCTGGAGGACAGCAGAGGCTACAGGCCAGGCCAAGGACTTAATGGTGTGAATGGCCGAGGTCCAGAAAAGGTTAAAAAACCCAAACAAACCATGTTTGCTATGCAAAGGTCAGGGCCATTGTGGGCAAAATGTATAACCTCCACTTGACACATGGTCCCGAAATATTGATTCCGTAGATGTGTCTGCAAGTTTGGAGCCTGCAGAAGGTGCCCGGCTAACACACTCTATTTATTTACAGCCAATAAAGAGGCTTCTTCCCTGACAGACAGCTACTCCCCAGCTTTTGGCAGCTCCTTAAAATGTTCAATGCAGAAGGAAAAGAGTAACCAGTAAAATGTATTTAAACTACTTAAAGAATTAAAGACAAGGCAATGCTCACTTAGTTTGACATCTTTTCCCCATACATAAGCACTGTTAAAAACAAGACCACATATTTAAAATGGAGTCACAGTCACTTATGTATGCTAAGTTCCCCATCTACAGTCTGAGACTTTATTGCAGTTCCAGGTCTCCCCCAAATGGAACCTTAAACCAGTCAATCTGGAATCAGTACTAGTTATTAAATCTTCCTGCTTTACTTGTGCCATCCTCTAAAGGAAATTAATGGCAATAACAAACTAGCTTCTTCACTTAATTAACTTCTTTGTTCCCTCTTCCTTCTACCTGTAGAAGTCTTTCATTTTCTAGAGTTCCTTGGAGCTTCTTTCTATGCTTTAGATTGAATTCTGTCTGATGAAGTCACATTTTGCTCAAATAAATTCTTTTAAAAAATATATATTTTATTGATTTTTTTACAGAGAGGAAGAGAGAGGGATAGAGAGCTAGAAACATCGATGAGAATCATTGATCAGCTGCCTCTTGCACACCCCCCACTGGGGATGTGCCTGCAACCACAGTACATGCCCTTGACCAGAATCAAACCTGGGACCTTTCAGTCTGCAGGCCGACACTCTATCCACTGAGCCAAATCGGTTTCAGCTCAAATAAATTCTTAAAAACTTATATTAGGAGTATAAAACACACTCAGTTGTAAAAGATAAATACACATACACTTTAGCTCAGTGGGTAGAGCATCAGCCTGTGGACCAAAGGGTCCTGGGTTCAATTCCTACCTTGGTTGTAGGTACCACCCTGCTTAGTATCTCTTAAAATAAAGTCCTTACTTGTAAAATTGTATTCTGTAGAGCTTCAAAAAATGTTAACCATTTAAAATACCTATTGCATAAAGAAAGGTGAGTTTGCCAGGCTGTTAAGAATAAGACACAAAATAACCTGTCTAGCTATTACTATGTCTAAAGTTCATCTTATAAACCAGAATTAAAAAAAAACATATTCAGTTTGTGTTTGAAAAGAAAGAATAAACACATAATGCATGAGTTTGGGGAATTATAAAACATAAAATATTTTAGAGACAGTTGGTCCTATAACAATAACAAAGATTCACACAGCTATGCTAAAGTTGGCAGTTTGTATAATAAAATGAAAGTGATTTCTCAAAAATTATTTTTACAATATGTAAGCAAGTTAACACTTTGAAGTGACTGAGTTCATTTTCTGCCAACTTAAAATACAGATGTTATATGCTTATCCAGGGCTCATTGGAAAATTTTTTATTGAAGGAGATGACGTACATAGATATTTGGCCTCCCACAAGTAGACAGAGGGCCTTATATTTTAATTTATATGATGGCTGTCTAGTAAATGTTATACACCAAATACTCAGCTTCCTAGTGAAATTTCTGTCATTGACTCTTTTTTTATTCTCTAAGATTGTATTTTTTTTAAATATATATTTTATTGATTTTTTACAGAAAGAAATGGAAAAGGATAGAGAGTTAGAAACATTGATGAGAGAGAAATATTGATCAGTTGCCTCCTCCACACCTCCTATGGGAGATGTGCCCACAACCAAGGTACATTCCCTTGACCGGAATTGAACCTGGGACCTTTCAGTTCACAGGCCAACACTCTAATCACTGAGCCAAATCAGTTAGGGCTTCAATATTGTATTTTTTAAAAACCCTCAAATTTTCATAAAGGGAAATTTGGAAGTAGAGATACATTAGTAAATATCCTAGTCTCTTGGTGAAAACATTTTTTAAAAAAGAAAGAGAACTTATTTGAATAAAATATCACATATTATATCCCAAATTATAATACATAATTTAGGTGCTAGTTTTAATTATATTTTAGACCTCATAGTTAAAATTTCAATTGTAACTAAATATAGCAAATCAATGCCTAAAAAGTTATTCAATATTTGTAAATTAAAGTTTATTTAAGTCTAATTGCACATTGGGCAAGGGAAAAAATTATAAATCTTCATATTTCTTCATAGAAAATGGATTTATATCCTTTCTACAGTAACCAACCATTCTACACAACTATCCTATATAATAAAAGGTTAATATGCAAATTGACCCTAACGCCCTAACGTGGAACAACCAGGATGACCAGTTGCTATGACATCCACTGATCACCAGGGGGCAGATTCTCAATTTAGGAGCTGTCCTCTGGTGGTCAGTGAGCTTCCACAGGGGGAGCACAACTTAGCCAGAAGCCAGCTCATATCTGGCTAGTGCAGTGGTGGTGATAGGGCTCTTGGGCTGCCAGAGAATGTCTGACTGCCATCTTAGGCCCTATCCCCTGGAGGAGTGGGCCTAAGCTGTGAGTTGGACATCCCCCCAGGGGTCCTGGAATATGAGAGGGCACAGGCCAGGTGGAGAGACCCCCTCCCCCAGTGCATTAATTTTTGGGTACTGGGCCTCTATTTTATAAATAAATCTGCGCATGGGTACACCCACACAAAATAAGATCTAATATACTGATATATTCCTATCTATATATATAAGGTGTTGTAAAAACATACCTTTAATATTAATGTCTGTGAGTGTGCTTGTGGTATTCAGAATTAAACATTATTAATATACTAAAACCTAAGAATAATTTTTACACAAATTTCCCATTTTATCATCAGCAATGACATAAATACTTTCTCTTTTTACAAAATGTAAATATTTAACCTATTACAGTTTACTAGTATAAATATAGTTTAGACATTTCAACACTGCAGAAAAATTCAAACTTTTCCTTCAGTGAAGTTCAACATATTACTTAAATTTCAAAAAGTAAGATAATAATGTTTGGAAATGTTAAGTGAGTGCTGTTACTAAATCATATTACTAGATCAGTTTTTTAAACTATTATTATCTTAAATACCTCTAGTAAATAAAGTGACAAGATAATAGGATTAGACTCAAGATAATTTGTAAAAATCATAGAGAAGAATTATAGAATTAAAAAAGAAAACACTGACAAGAGTTGGTTTAATACCCAAAGAAAACACCCATTCACAAAATTTCAGATCATTCTATTCCAATATCACCTGTCATTTATAAGAGTTAGAAATTCTATTGAAAAATTATTTCATATTATAAACATTTGAAGTCTTGCAATAGAATAACCCTTTTTAGACCAATGTTAAGTATAAATAAATCCCATAGATTATTTTTGGTTAAAAGATATGTCACTAATAGAAAAAAATGCTTACATTTTGAATCACATATATATGAAGGAACCATGAGACACTGAAGACTATAACATTAAATATAATAGATGTAAGGATATATGTAAGTAGTAGATACAGCGCTAAAGAAGTGAAGATCTGACTTTTCTTTTTTGATTACTTCCTCTAGAAGATGATTTATAATGATAAAATTAAACTCTGTAAAACAATATTAACTTCAATAATAAACTCTGTGAGTGTATTAGGAAAAACAATGTAATAGGCGAGAAACTGGAACATCAGAGCAAACCAATTCACAATATCCAAACATAAATATCAGGATATCTGTTGTTTTAATCTGGGGGCAAAGAAACAAGTATCTTTATAGACATTATACTGGGCAAAAAAAAATTAATAAGGCCCTGAGAGAGATATTAGAAAATATATTACAGTTAATAGCCAAGTTTCACAACAATAAAATTGAGAGAGTACTTAAATTTGGAAGTGTGAAAGGGTGTTTAGCAGGAAATTTCAAGAGTCCGACCTTGTCACATTAAGTTTAGATGGCAATGGAACATATAGGAAAATGTCACGGGTGAAGGTATAGAGAGTGAATTGAAGAAAGCAGAACATGTCCTCGGTAGAGACCAATGGAATTGAAATTGATGGGATAGTAATTGAAGACATGGGGAAAGATAAAAACCATTGGAAAGAGAATGGAGAGAACATGAAAGGGTAATAAATGATAAATATATTCTGTAGAGTGAGTTAAACTAAAAAAAAAAGTTGAGAAAATTGCTGATATAACTGGAAGGAGAAAGGAAATTCTTTCATTGTGAACACATATCTAACAGAGGCATTTTTGAAATGGAGTAAGAAGAGTTTGGACAACAGTGTAATGATTGTGGGGGATGGGAGTGAAAGAGAGCATAGAGAGGATAAATGGTGATGGAAAAATAAAATTAAAAAAGATTTATTTTAAAAGAAAAAAATGTGTTGAGGTTTTTAAGTAGGAAGAATACGAAAATATGGTGAAGACAACAATGTGATGACAATTAGGAAGGTCAAAAGTAGGTACATGCAAGGAGATTGAGAGTTTAGGAATGTTAACTAACTTCTGAAGGGCAGTAGCTACTTTGTGAAAGGAATCTTAAATGAGAATACAGAGCTGAAAGTGGGTTGTTAGAGATCAAGATGGGAACTGGATGACTCAAAGGCTAGGAACTTTCCTAAACTGCCTCTTTAGGAATCAGAGATAGAAAGAAGATAATAGCTGAAAAGGCACACTTCACAGCTGCAAAATCAAAGGAAGACTGACAATGGGGGAAAGCTGAGAGCAGTGAAAAAAGAAGCTATATGTTTAAGTATAGATGCCATTTAAGGGTAAATGAATTTATTTCTGAAGTTTAAAAATATTGAAAACTTTTCTTAAGAAATTCCTTCTCTGTGACCTTGTTATTACTACATTTGTGTTTATTCACAGCTTGACATTGTTTATATTTCAAGATAATGAAAACCCCCTGCCTATGCTAAGACACATTCTCTCTTCAAAAGAAATAGCTGGGGGGTGGAGGTGGGGGGAAGTAAAGCAAGTAAAGCCAGATTCCTAGAGAAAAAAACTCAGTCAAAAGTTACCTTTATTAATGGGATTTTAAAAATAATCTGTAGAGAGCATTGTTGAAATCAAAAGAAATATATACAATAAAAAACTTTAGGTTTTCTCTGGGATCTTCTGAATAATGAAAAAATGTTTGGTAATTAAAAGTTTATTTTTATAGTAAGTTTTTAGTCAGAATATTCATAAATCAAAGTATTTGTGGAGAATACTGTATCAAGTCCCTCAGCAAAGTCAGCAATCCTCTGCTTCCTTCACACCTACCAACTACAGCAATAATCCTCCTCATTTACCCAATTGGTCCACAACCACTTGAGTCTTCCCCATCTCCCCCCTCCTCTCTGTGCTCTCTGAAACTGCTCTCCCAAACCTGCAGACCTCTTTAGGTCCAAGGCTCTCTCCTCTTTCCTGAAGGAAATGAAACCAGAATCTTTCCTGGGAAACTGCCTCCCTGCAGTCTCCTTAGATGGTGAGTATTTAGATCCAAATGAAGTTAGGAAGTATATTTGCCCCTTTATCCCATACTTCCCCACACTGATATGAATATCAACACCAGTTCTGTTGAGTGGGAAGTCCTTCAGCTACCCCCACTTTCCATTCTGCATTGCTGCCTCCTCCCTTCTTCCTTGGGACATAACTCTGTTCACATCCTTTGAGCCCTGGCTCAGCTCTCGTCATCTCAAACTCTTACCATTATTTTAAGTATGTATCACAAACCCCAAAGCCTTCTCTGTCACTATCTTTTCACAGTCTCCTGTCAACTGACTTATTTTTCTCAACTCTGGTAATCTATGCCCATAGCCAGAATTTAGGTCACACTTACAAAATTACTGATTATTTTATTTTGTCCCAATAAAACACTTTATTTCCTTTATTTTCTTAAGTATGATGTTATCTTTTGTCTTTTCATACATACTCTTGGTTTTGAAGCTTGCACCTATCCCTAACTTAAAAGAAAGATTCATGGACACAGACAACAGGGCTCATAATGCACATCTGCAAATGTGTATGTATGTCCTGCACTTCTCTATCTTCAATTTTGGTAGTTTCGTGTGTTTTTTTGTTTTGATTTGTGTGGGGTTTTTTTGTCTGTTTTCCCCCCAGAAATTTGTCAATTCATTTAAGTTCTCAAATTTATGGGAAAAAACATGCCTTTGTTTTTTTGTTTTTTTTTTTTGTTTTTTAAGTGATGACCTTGTCAAGGTAAGAAACATTCAAACTAGAAACATTCAAACTTGTAGAGATTTTTTTTTTAATGTGTTTTTATTGAATATTTTTAAACAAAAAAAGGAAGGGAGGGTATGTGCCCTGACCAGAAATCAAACCAGAGACCTTTCAATGTTCAGGATGGTGCTCAACTGAATCAAATTAGCCAGGCTGTAGATAAATTGTATGAATTTATTTAAACCAAACAGAACAATTGCTGGAAAGCAAAATCTCAACCAATTGAGAAAATGCTCCAGAGAATGGCAGTTTTGCACCTTATTTTATACATTACAATTAAAAGAGGAGGCATGAGTGGGTTACTTGAACTCCATTAGTGATAGATTAGGGAGGCAGGAGAAAACAAAGTGGGGAAACCTCTGGGATTGGATGAAAAGTAAAATGATAGACATAAACATCTTTCATATAGGTGGATATAGGATAGTTATCAGCCAACCATTTATAGCATAGCAATAACAATGAGGGGATTTTTTGTGCTCTCTATTCTGGCATGGTTGCTGTGCCTGGCAGGGTTTGGAATAAGGGAAGTTACCTTGATTTTCCAAAAGTATGTTATCATAGATGCAAAATGACAGTAGACAGGCTCAATTGAGGTAAAGATTGACCTTTGCCAGGGAAGATTCTAGCCTAGGACATGATTACTTGCCATAAGCTGCTTTTATTTGACAAGTTTTAATTTTAGACCACCTCTGATGTGGTTACTTCAGGCTTTCCCTGAGCTTGCCATGGTTAGTATTTGGTTTCTTCTAGAATACCACCTCTTCAGCCTGTGTGATATAGTTAGTTTTGTTTATATTTTCACTGATTAGCATACGAGGATTTTTAACCATTTAATTTTCTTTACTTTTGTCTATTTCCACTTCATTTATTACATACTCACATACATACTTCAGGGGGGGAAAAAAAACTTCCAAGTTCTCAAACCCATCTTCTTATTTTGCCAACTCCTAAAGCTATGGTCTCTCTCAGCTTTAAATCTACTCTTCTTTATACAATTTCATGATGTTGGACCTGGGGCTGCCCAAACCAATTTCTGTCCTGCCAGTTCCTCTGTCAGTTTTTACCAATAGCAGGTGGTTGGCAAACTTGAGAACAGAGAAGGGATTTGTGGCTTTTGGTTTTCTTCCTGCCTCTGTTTTGCTTCTTGTTTCTGTAAGCATGGCTCTGCAATGCTCCTTCATCCTGGAGGTGGCAGTCTGTTCCTGCAACAGCCACCGGATGGATCCATTTAGCAATTTTCCTGCACTCTTACAACCAGTCTTCTGTGGTTTCTTCAGACCACTGTACCAGGTGGCCAGTGCTCATTTCTTAGACATCTTGACCTCAGTCACTTCGGTCCTTTGATTTCAGCGACAACAGCAGCAGCACTGCCTCTCAAGAATCTGAATTTGAGCTCTGCAGGGACCTCCAGCAAGCTCCTCTGTTTAGTTCTTTCAGCCACTCTTCCTCTTGCTTTGGTCACCATTTCTTACGTTTCTATAGTTGAGCCATTTCTTTAGTGGTTTTGTTGTTTTCTTATTTGATGCTTCCACTTAGTGAGCAATTTTTTATTTTTTTCTGTTAACAAAAACTTTGTTATAGTTTTTGTCTCTGGAAAGTTATTTGAGTGATATTCACATACTTCCTTTGCTGACACCTTTGACACAAAGTGATAGGTTATCTCTTTCTTCAAGTAAACCCTACAGAGGTCAGATCCATCAGTACCTTTAAAACTATGCTAAGCAGTTGATTCCAAACTGTTGCAATTCCAGTAATAGTATTAGCATGTATTTTACCTAATCATTGTAAATATGAAATTTATTATGATATGCTAACAAGAGAGAAGTTGCAAGTGTTTTGATGTGGGCAATAGTATTATATAAAACTCAGTGGTATACATGAATATACTTTTTCCTCCTATGTCAATCACCTACTTCAAGTTTTTGTGAAATTCTAAATGGAATGAATCATGTCCATATAAGGAATAATTGAAATCTCTTTGCTGGAATAACAAGAATAGGGTGAAAAAGCATTTTTAATTTTAGAAAAAAATTCAAATTATGAGCCATTTGCTGAGCTTCTATTTCTCAGTAAATGATTCTTACTGTGTGCAAAACTCTCAGAGTGCAAACAAATGACAATATCTTTTTCAAAAAAACAAAAAGACTTCACATGGAGAAAAAAAGATCATCAAGTGACAATTGACCTTTCATATAGGTAATCTCATCTACAAAGAAAAAACACAATGCTAATTTCCAGAAAGAGGGTTTCATTTTATTTAAGAGTCAAATTTGTTTGCCAGACAAATGATTTTCTCTGAAATATTTAATAGAACTTTAGTTCTCTAATAGGAAATTAATCCTGTGTCATACTTGGTGATTCAATAGTTTTCTGTACCAAATAACAGTGATCAACTTTGAAATCTACTCAGTAAAATATGATGTTTATATTAACACTTGAACAACTGTGTTTATAAAAATTAGTTTATCTCATGGGTATATTTCTGAAACACTGTAAACGTAAGAATGAATCTTCAAGCTTCATTATATCTGTTTAAGCATGTGAGCGAGGCATTCTGAAATTACAAATTATAAATACTAACAAATAAAACATATTTTCACTCATAATAAATTGGCCTAGAAAATACAAAGCTAACGAATATATGGAAATTTTCATTTTTTTTTTTTGGACTTTTGTCATTGAGAATGTATGGTACTACCCTGATTAAAAAGTCCAGATATGTATTTAAATTCAGCATTACTCCTGGATAGGTATATGAGCACTACAATTTGAGTCACCAGGTAGGCATCTGGACATTTATTTCATCTTTTGGGATTCTATAATAACTGGCAGAAGTTAAATGCCAAGGTGTTTAAAGATGTGGTGAAGTGAGAATTGTCATACACTGCTGTGAGAAGGCAACTTTCACAACTTCCTTGGAAAGCAATTTATCATTATTTGGTAAATTTACAACACTCATTCTACTCTGAGATGTATGTCCTTCAAAAACTCTAGATACTTCTATATGAGTTCATATTCAAATCATATTTGTCATAGCATTTTCAATAGCAAATATTAAAGTAAAATCATGTCCATTGAGAGGAAAATGATAGATAATAGCATCACAAGTGGAATCCTAAATTGCAGTTAAAATAAATGGACTCGAGGTTGTAACATAAAAATAATTTTCAAAATATAATGTTGAGTTGAAAGTTGCATTACACTGATTAGAATAAAGCAGAAGAAAAATAGAAGGTACTTTCCAGGGATATACTAATTGGAACACAGTTTCCCCAAAGAAATATGAAATTTCAAAGCAATTGTCCATGAAAATTATAGAAAAATCTTCTTTAATATGGGTGTGGATTAAGGCAAACTGATAGCTTTTATCACTGAGATTAAGTTTTATTTTAAATTGAAACTGATTTTTAAAACCTGATATTATTGTGTTTGTGAATTGTTCATTTGAAAATGAAAGTCTTGTGTCCAGGTTACATATTCCATTTCTACCTATATATGTATTCCATTATACTTTATTAGCATTTGGATAGTACAAAAAAACTAAAAAAGTTATAGGATGATTGACAAAATTTTGTGATAAACATTTCAAGTGTTAGACCTTCAAAAGCTTTCAGTTTCTTTAAAGCACCCTCATAGAGGTTTCAGTTTCAACTTAGACACATTAGGCTTTTTTTTAAAGCTAGGTACCAAGACAAAAAAGATTCTGCTGAAGATGCGATATCCATTTTGTCATGGAGGCTTTGCTCCATTTCTGAGAAATCTTTTTGGGTATGAACCTCCCTAGAATAGAAAAAGATTTACAACTAGATAACAACCTGCAGTGAAATGTCATTGTGACATTCCAGAATTACTTATAAGTCTCATTAGAAATCATCCATGCTTTTATATGAATGGTAACTATGATAAATTTTAATGAAATTAAGAAAGCATGAGAAATAAAATAAATTCATTTTAGTGACTATTTTAAGGGTAGCAACATGGAAAATATGCTTTAGTTGCTTGAGCATGAACAGTCTCATAGCTTTGGAAGGAGAATAATTAGTCTCTACATATTGGCAGCCATAGGTGTGTGTGTGTTATGTGTAGCTAAAGAACTACATCCAACTTTAATAAACATGGATTTTTATCTGTGCTGAAAACTTCAAAATAAAATGCTTACAGCTTAATCATTTATTTTTATTTATATATGTATGTATTTCATTTTATTTTTCATTTTGCATTCAATATTATTTTGTATTTGTTTCAGATGTACAGCATAGTGGATAGCCAATCATATACTTTCCAAAGTGATCCTCCTGATATTTCAAGTATCCCGGGGATCATACATAGTTATTACATTATTATTGATATATTCCTTATGTTGTACTTTACTTCCCTGTGACTATTTTGTGACTAACAATTTTTAGCTCTTAATCCCTTTACCTTTCTAGCTTTATTGCTCCATCAGCTTTGTATGGTGGTATACATGACAGCTTGGCCACAGAGCCTAGAGACTACACATAAAATGCTCACAAGTAGACTTATAAACCAGCAGTGAGTGGACCTCCCCACAACCTCTAATAACATAGAAAACCTCATCTCTCTACAGGAGAAACTTGCAGCCTTGAGATGGAACCCAATAGCAACAACCACCACCAAAAATTAGCATGGGATGAAACTCCTTAATAAGGACAGAATTCCTTAAATAGAGGCTGCATCCATGGTGTACAAAGTTGATGTTTTAGAAACCCAGGTTAACACATGGTGTGAACTATGCCAAATATTCTGTAAAGCTATTCCTCAATGGTAGAATTAGAAAAATCTTAAAGAGAGGGGCATGCTTTATATTGGAAGACTATAAAATCCTATATAATAAAAGCATAGCATGCAAATTATTCCCTCCACTGGAGTTCTTCCAGGAGTTACTGGCCGGGGAAAGGGAGGGAGGCCCTGGAGCTGGGAGGCAGCCTCTAGGGACCTACCAGTGCACGAATGTGGCCTCTAGTAGTACTATAACAGGAGTGGTGACCAAAGTGATGGGAGAATTTTAGAATAGACATTTGTTAAATAGGTCTGACATGTCATGAATATGACTTTGCTGTAATATTTATCTGAATTGTGGACGTGAAAAAGAAGTGAATAAATCAATTGAAATGAAAATAGTGCCAACTATGAAAGTTAGCATAAGAGAACATTATCTAAAAAGAAATTCCTTGGCCATGTTAAGAAAGTCTGTAAATATAAGAGCAATAACAGAAAGGTTGATACCATAAAACATCAACCATACACCAGTTTGATAAAAACCCAGACTATGTGGACAGATTAATGCCCAAGTTTTAGTAGAACCCACAATAAAAATAGTAATATCTGTTGCATCAAATTTTGATTTTTTGTCTGCTCTATGAACACACTAAATCTGGTTTATAGGTTAATAGGGGTACAATCCACAATAAGTTACTTTTCCATAAATGAAATAAAGATTTCAAATGATTTTTTATATATCTCTAATAATCTAAAGATTAAGATTTATTCTAAATGTTAAAGAAGCAACCAAATAGTGAAACCTGATCAATTAAAAACACAGAATAGCCGAAACTGGTTTGGCTCAGTGGTAGAGTGTCGGTCTGCGGACTGAAAGGTCCCAGGTTCAATTCCGGTCAAGGGCATGCATATTGGTTGCGGGCACATCCCCGGTAGGGGGTGTGCAAGGGGCAGCTAGTTAATATTTCTCTCTCACTGACATTTCTAGCTCTCTATCACTCTCTCCTCCTCTCTGTAAAAAAATCAATAAAATATATTAAAAAAACAACAACAACAAAAAACAACAACACAGAATATATTGGGTCGGCAGCTAAGTAATTGCGGGTTTCACACATATATGGCTTCAGTTGAATTTTTAGGTTTGCAGACGTAGTACAAATGTAAAACACATTTTGTTATTTGATAGTTGGCTATTCAGCTGTTAATCAGTAAAAAAAGTTTTTTGATCTGTTTTGTAGTTTTTGTTTGGCGTTCGTTGAAAAATGGAAAATCAAAAGGAACATTTTTGTCATATTTTGCTTTTTTATTTCCACAAAGGGAAAAACGTATCCCAAGCTCATAAAAAGTTATGTGCTGTTTATGGTGACGAAGCCTTAAAAGAACGGCAGTGTCAAAATTGGTTTGCCAAATTTCATTCTGGTGATTTTTCACTCAAAGATGAAAAACGCTCTGGTCGTCCAGTTGAAGTTGATGACGCCCTAATCAAAGCAATAATCAATTCGGACTGTCACAGTACAACACGTGAGATTGCAGAGAAGCTTCATGTATCACATACATGCATTGAAAATCATTTAAAACAACTTGGCTATGTTCAAAAACTCGATACATGGGTTCCTCACGAACTGAAAGAATCACAGTTAACGCAACGCATTAGCAGCTGCGATTTGCTAAAGAAACATAATTAAAATGATTCATTTTTAAAACGACTGATAACTGGCGATGAAAAATGGGTTGTTTACAACAATATCAAGCGGAAAAGATCGTGGAGCAGGCCAGGTAAACCAACTCAAACAACATCAAAAGCTGATATTCATCAAAAGAAGGTTTTGTTATCAGTTTGGTGGGATTACAAAGGAATTGTCTACTTTGAACTCTTACCACCCAACCAAACGATCAATTCTGATGTCTACATTGAACAACTAACGAAATTAAACAATGCAGTTAAAGAAAAGTGGCCCAAATTGACAAATCGAAAAGGTGTTGTATTCCATCATGACAATGCAAGGCCACACACATCTTTGGTCACTCGGCAAAAATTAATGGAGCTTGGTTGGGATGTTTTGCCACATCCACCATATAGTCCTGACCTTGCACCATCTGATTACTTTTTGTTTTGATCTTTACAAAACTCCTTGAATGGTAAAAATTTCAATAATGATGATGATGTCAAATCGTACCTGATTCAGTTTTTTGCTAATAAAAACCAGAAGTTTTTTGAACGTGGGATTATGATGCTGCCTGAAAGATGGCAAAAGGTCATTGATCAAAATGGGCAATACATTACAGAATAAAGTTATTTAGTTCCATAAAAAAAATTGTCTTTGATTTTCTTTAAAAAATCCGCAATTACTTAGGTGCTGACCCAATAGTTGCATTGAATCATGCCTGAAATCCAATTTATTATTTTCCCCCTAATTTGTTATATAATTGTCTGTACTTATAACCTTTGATTTGCATAAACAACATCTTAAGCTTTGAGATTGTTAAGAATCTTCTCAACAAAATCTAAACTGATAGACTTTTAAAAATTGTCTTATTTATATGGTCACTGATAGATTCAGAATAATCTTATCACTTTGGAAATTTTGTTTTTTTCCAACATTATCATCATAATTTTCTATGCAATATTTGATTAAAAAAACCAACACCACTGCTAAATTTAACATATACAAAGTCAATATTAAATTATTTTTTATCATGTATCAATTAAAGTACAATAAATGACTGTAGCTTTCAGTTTTTAAAAGTTATAACATGTAGCCAAAACTGGTTTGGCTCAGTGGATAGAGTGTCTGCCTGCGGACTGAAAGGTCCCAGGTTCAATTCTGGTCAAGGGCATGTACCTTGGTTGCGGGCACATCCCCAGTGGGAGGTGTGCAAGAGGCAGCTGATCAATGATTCTCTCTCATCGGGTTTCTAACTCTCTATCCCTCTCTCTTCCTTTCTGTAAAAAATCAATAATATATATATATTTTTAAAAAGTTATAACATGTAACATTACATCATGAGCAGGATGACATAGTAAAATAGAATAGTGTTTGGAAGAACAACCAGAATGTTCAATCGCTATGATGTGCACTGACCACCAGGGGGTAGATACTCAATGCAGGAGCAGGTGCAGGATGAGCATGAGCAGATCTGTATCTAGCCCTGATTCAGGCTACTCCCTGGCCACCTGCCGCTTGACACACTGCTCCATCCCCCGAGGTGTCCCAGACTGCAAGAAGGTTCAGGCCAGGCTGAGGGATACCCTCCCCCCAATGCATGATTTTTCATGCACCGAGCCTCTAGTATTTATATATATAAAAGCCTAGTGACCAGAATGATGGTATGACCAGTCATTATGAAACACACTGTGATGGCCAGACAGACCCTACCCATGCACAAATTCATGCACTGGGCCTCTATACCTATATAATAAAAGAGAATTATGTAAATTGACTGTACCTCTGCTATGCTCACCAGCCAATCAAGAATGAGTATGCAAATTCACCCAACAAAGATGGTGGGTTAATTTGCATACACAGGTGCCAAGTGGTCTGGGTCCTGGGAACATCCTTGGGACCCAAGCTGTTTCTAGCCTATAGGCCACGCATAGGCCCTGAGCATCCCAGGTCCCAGAACACCCCTGGCCACTCCAGGCCTACAGGTGCAGGCACAAGTGGATGTTCCTGCCCCATGGTCACTTGTGCATATGCCAGCGCCAAGCAGCAGCTTATGTCCATGCCCCTCAGCCCAGTGCTCACAACATGGGGCTGGCTGCCAGCCTCAGGGACATGCCCCCCTCTTCCCAAAAGTGGCAGGGACAGACCCCTAGCCCGGTGGACACAACACAGAGAGTTCTCTGCGCATGAGCTGCAGAGGAAACACCTTTTCTATCCTTAAAAAAAAAAATTAAAAAAAAAATATATATATATATAAAATTGATTTTTTTATAGAGAAGAGGGGAGAGGGATAGACAGTTGGAAACACCAGTGAGAGAGAAACATCAATCAGCTGCTTCCTGAGCACTCTCCACTGGGGATGTGTCCCCAATGAAGTTACATGCCCTTAACAGGAATCAAACCTGGGACCCTTCAGTCTACAGGACGATGCTCTATCCACTGAGCCAAACCAGTTTGAGCGTAAACTCCTTTTCTAACCACTCATTGGCTAAGCTCCCTGTACACTGCTACTTGCAGTGCTCTTGGTAACTTGGGTTATAAGAATCCAAGAAGGTGATCTAGGGTTTTCCCACCACACTGCTGGAGGAAAAAACAAAGGTCCACTGCTGGAGGGGCTAAGGAATGTCATATCCTGCCCCAGCTGGTTTGGCTCAGTGGATAGAGCCTCGGCCTTTCGACTGCAGGGTCCAGGGTCGATTCTGATCAAGGGCATGGACCTAGGTTACAGGCTCCTCCCTGGTTGGGGCCCAGGTTAGGGCTCATCCAGAAGGCAACCAATCAAAGTGTCCCTCTCACATTGATGTTTCTCTCAGTTTCTCCCTCTCTCTTCCACACTCTCTAAAAGTCAATGGAAACATATCCTTAGCTGAGGAAAAAAAAAAAAAAAAAAAAAAAAAAAAAAGAAGGAAATGTCATATCCTATGAAAGACATATCTTGAAAAAGCCTAAAGAAAGTTGTCATTTTTTCATGATAAAGGGACTAGAGTCTGTGTTGATGAAAACACCTTGGCAGCTATGGTGGCTGGCAGTGGCTGCAGCAGTGGAGTGATGGGACTGGCCCTTTTCTCTGATCTTGTAGAGGGAGGCCAGACTATGGCTTAGGCCCACTCCCCCCCGGGGATTGGACCTAAGCAGTCAGTAGGACATCCCCTGAGGGTTCCCAGTCTGTAAGAGGGGGCAGGTTGGGCTGAGAGATTCCCCCCCACCCCAGGCACAAATTTTGTGCACCGGTCCCCTAGTGTAATATAAAAGACTATCTGTAGAGACATTTGATTTTTCGAAAATAATCTTCTGTGATTTCTTGTAAAAAGCAAATTCCCACATGCTTGTTTTCCTTGTTTATTTTTTTTTATATCTCTAGACTACTTTAATCCTAAAACTGCTAATTAACTGTCAATATAACAAACTCTCTTCTCCTTGTAGTGAGATCACATGTGACAGCTGAAACTTCAAAGATAATAACCCAATAGGCATTAAACTGCAATTGAAAAGGGAAGGTTGAATCAATGTTTAAAAGGTTGTGATAGCCCTAGATGGTTTAGCTAAGTGGATAGAGCATCGGCCTGAGGACTAAAGGGTCCCAGGTTTGATTCCTGCCAGGGGCTCATGCCCAGGTCGTGGGCTCAATTCCCTCCCAGTAGGGGATATGCAGGAGGCAGCCAATCAATGATTCTCTCTCATCATTGATGTTTCTATCTCTCTTCCTTTCTGAAATCAATAAAAAATATATTTAAAAAAATAAAAGGTTGTGATATTTTTATTTTTTATAAAATATTTAATATCAAGTAAAATATCAGAATATTGGTAATCAAGAATATCTGAATCAAAATATAGTTAATAAATAATATTATGGTTAATAAGAATAACTAAAACAATAATTTGGGTCCATAATTTCAGTTTTTAAAAATCTGAATAAATTTAGTAAAAAGTGTTTAAATAATCAAATATGTATAGAATCATATGAATTATTTGTTGTCTGTCATCTGTTTCAATATTTATTATAATATTATTTTAACATTTAGTCCTTATTTTGTTCTATATAAAGGATGATTTTCATGATTTATAATAACTTTAAAATGACACGTGAACAAAAAATATGTAAATATATAAAAATGAAAAGTTTCCTTGCCAATATGAAAGTAATCCTCCCTCATTATGATTGAATGTTATTGTTATCTGCTGATAAAGTGATATTAAAGAAATACTAAATTTAGAAGTTAAATAATGAATTATTTTTAGTGTTGAATTGGAGTTTGCATATAATGAGAATTGAACCTCAGATACAGAGTATGTTCAAAGACCATAATTTTTTTTAAAAAAATCTATTGAAATAGAGTAAAATGTTAATCCAAGAATATCTTAGTTTGAGTTGTGTCATTTTCTCAGTTCTTTCAGCCAATTATTTTTTCTCTTTTTCCTTTTTCTCATATAAAATAAATAAATCAAAAATGAAAATTGCTAAAAATTTTTCCTATTTGCTTTTCCTTTATTTAAACTTCTTTTCTCCTTATTGTCCTGATTCTTTTTAACATCTAGTAAATTTGTATCATATACTTTATATCAGCACAAACACTGCTTACTAATGATGCTATTATTGCTTTTGAGTCCCCCTACTCTTCACATATTAGCCTCAGAATAGAGGTAGAGGCATGGAAATAAATCCTTTTAGGTCTGTATTTTCCCTTAACAGAAGCTCATTGTACCAGGTTAGTTACATGAAATCACTATATCATTGTGTTTTACATATGTAAATGATGATTGCATACAAAAGCAGGAACAAAAATTAATTGATGATGTATAAATACATTTACTTTTATTTTTAGATAATCACATCATGCTTAAAATTTATTTATTTCATGACCATACCTGTACACTTATGTCACTGGGGGTATAGAATGTATGTTAGTTATTATGAAACTTGTTGCATACTGTAATCATCTCTAGAGCCTTAAATAATGATGATCCCAGGGTCTCACCAATTACCAATATTAGGAATTAAAAAGGGAATATAACTAGACTGTGTGGGTAATTAAAGCATAATAAGGGAACATTAAGGACAACTCCATGCTCATTAATTCAACAGATTGGATTAAATTGACCAATTATTCTAGAAATTGCAAACTTACTCAGCTGAAGGGAAACAGATAGCATATTCCTATACATCTTAAAGAAATTGAATTGAATTAAAATATTTTTGAAAAACATATATGGCTAGTGAAGGTTTAAAGGATAAATTCTGAAAAACTTTTAAAGAAGAAAGTGTACTGATTCAACAATAATGCTTTCCTAGAAAATAAAAAATAAAAAAAACACAAAGTGTTTTCTTTGGTGAGTAAACTCCTATACCAAAACCACACCAACATAATA
This sequence comes from Pipistrellus kuhlii, assembly GCF_014108245.1. Taxonomy (NCBI): domain Eukaryota; kingdom Metazoa; phylum Chordata; class Mammalia; order Chiroptera; family Vespertilionidae; genus Pipistrellus; species Pipistrellus kuhlii. The sequence continues at coordinate 35,257,801 of NW_023425551.1, read as the reverse complement.
TAAAAGTAAAACAAAAGAAACAACAAAACAAAAACTCAAATAACAACAAAAAATAAAACTATAATTAACATAGATGTAAGAATCCCCAACAGAATGTTAGCAAATCAAATCCAGCAGTACATAAAAGAATAATAAACCATGACCAAGTAAGATTTATCTCAGGAGAGCAAGTCAGTTCAATATTAAAAATCCATAATAAAATAGCCATATCCATAGTCTAAAAATATTATAAGGACATACTCATATCAATTAATACAGGAAAAGAATCTGACAAAACTCAAACTCAATTATGATAAACACCCTCATCATTCTAGGAATAACAGATCTTCCTCAACATTTCAATGAGCATCTACACAAACTCATGTTATTCCATTGTTTCTTCCTCTTTTTTTGTGTGTGAGAGAGGAAGGGAGAGAGATATATCAATGTGAGAACATCGACTGGTTGCCTCCCATACACATTTCGACTGGGAATGTAATCCACAGCCTGGGCATGTGCCCTGACAGGCACTGGAGCCATGACCCTCCGTGCATGGGAGGACGCTTCCACCAAGCCACGCCTAGTAGATAGACAGCTCCAACTAGCTCTGATATCAATTCCCTTCAACTTAGCCTATAAACCAGCAAGAATTTTGTACTCATTTACAAACTGACTCTAAAATTTAAATATAAGCCAAAGTAGAATAGAATAAATTAGTTTAAAATAACTATGTGACTGAAGATTTATTCTATAGGAATAAAGGCTTTTTATGGTATTGGTATTGGTATTTATTCTATAGGAATAAAGGCTTTTTATGGTACTGGTAATTTTAATTGGTTCCATAGACGAATGGAACAAATTAAAGGGAAAAAATATACTACAAGAATATGAACAAATGATTTTTGACAACAATGCAAAATTATTTCAATAAATAAAGAATAACCTTTTCAGAAAAGGGTGTTAGAATAATTGGACATAAATACTAAAAAAATAAACTTTAATCTGAATAATGTGTTGAAAAATTATTTCAAAATGAATCACGTTGTAAATGTGTAAAGTAAAACAGTTTTTTAGAATAAAATACAAGAAAAAAAAGTCTTCACAAGAGAAGCACCAAATTCACAAACTATGAAGGGAAAAAAAAAACTAATAAATTGAAATGTATTTACAATTTGTATTTTCCTAAAGACAATAATATGAAAAGCAATAAACAGATAATTTTTTGCCAAGAACATATCTGACAAAGAAATTATATACAGATAAGGATAAATAAATAAATAACACATAATTATCCCAATATAAATACAACTAAAAATGGAATTCATTTTTCAAAAATAATTTCCTAATACTTCCTGCTCTATTTATTTCCTTAGACAAATTCTTTCTCTACATTTAATAATAAGATACAAATTGCACAAAGAGGCTTAAGTCCAGTGAGTTAATCATAGGGACTTATTAAAACATTAATATCAAGGCCTTAATAGAAAAATATGACCTCTCTAGCAAAAGTGGAAATTTTACCAGAGATTACCAAGGGACTCAACGTACAACTCCTCTCTGGCTCTCCAAACCACAGGCCTACCTTGCAGATTTTGCACTTGCCAAGATCCCCGACTGTGAGAGACAATTTCTTAAAATCAATGTGTCTCTCTCTGCAGCATCACTGTAGGCCAGTGCTGATGTATGATATACTGCTATGAAATTAGGTTCCTTATTATCACTGGTAATGAGGGGATTTCAGAATAGCTCAGACTAAGTGGCAACACTTAACCGTAAGTGTAAGTGGTAGGATGGATGGATATGACGAACAACAAGGCCAGAACCTAAACCCAGAGGAACTGGCCTACAGGGACCTGTGACAATATTAAATAAGCCATGGTGCCTCAAGAAGCAAAAAAAATTTAGATCCTAAACAAACATTTCTGGACATATGTAACCAGAAAGGATCAAGACCTCTACCAGTGTCAATTATGAGCATTACAAAGCACTATTTTCTGTCCAATTTCCAGATAAAAACAATTTCTGAGACCTAGAGCTCATTAATGTAATAAGGCCAGGTCCTCCTGGACAGTGGTCGGCAAACTCATTAGTCAACAGAGCCAAATATCAACAGTACAACGATTGAAAATTTTTTTGAGAACCAATTTTTTAAAACTTAAACTTCTTCTAATGCCACTTCTTCAAAATAGACTCTCCCAGGCTGTGGTATTTTGTGGAAGAGCCACACTCAAGGGGCCAAAGAGCTGCATGTGGCTCATGAGCCGCAGTTTGCCGACCACGGCCCTTGGAGAATAATACCCAAGAAGCATATACTATAGTGGTCAATAACTTTTCAAAGGAACTGATAACCATTGTACATAGTAACTAAATACTAGGAAAGAGAAATACTCAGATCTTCCCATGGCTATTATATGCCAAATTTGAGCTGACACTGAAGTGACATTACAGAATCCAAAAGCCATCAACCCTCCTCATCCCTTCACCCCAGTTTAGAGTGATAATTCACCTCCCAGTCTCAGTTCCAGTCCATGTTACAGTTTTTCCAAGAAATCTGCGGACCTGAGTTAGTCCTATGATCTTTGAATGCATGATAAAGATGGATATACCTAAGGAGTCCCAGAACTCTCATTGTGGTTTCAGAACCATTAGTAGAAAAGGCTTGCTTGGTTCCATGGAAAGATCTACCACCATTCAAAATAGTATACCAGCAGCAGCACTCAGTAGAATAGCACAGTGTAGTACATACTGCATAGTCTTAAAAGGTGCAGAAATGGTAGTCCTGGCATAGCCCCACTTAATTCAGGACTTTGGTTTCTGCAAAAGCATATCACAGTGAATGACAGTGGTTTATTCTAATTTTAATTTGAAATAATCCCAATCATTGCTACTTTAATAAAAGCAGTGTCTTCACTAAAACATATCATACAACCAACCTCAAGCACTTGGTAAAGGGTATCAATGTGCATCACATCAGATAAGGAGTAACACAAGGGGTATCAGAAGCAATTAATATTTCTTTAGGACAGAAGTAGCACATACTCATTAACTAGCCTCAGAGCTATCACAACAAAGTATAAAGAAAGCTAGATCCTATGAATAATGTACACAGCATTATCTCTGACTTTTATATTGACAATATCAAAATAAAGTTTTGAATTTTGAGTCGGCCAAAGCAAAAGAGAAAACTGTACCCACTTCAAACCATGTTTTGAATATATTGCAGCTCTAATTCACATACATCACAGTATATTCATACTGAATGATGGGTTCTTCCTTTTACCAAACTCAAACTCATTAGACTTCTTTTATGATAATAAAAAAATTGTTGCTTTCTTTATATACAGGATGAGACAAAAGTTGATTTACAGTTGTATGTAAAACAGAATTTATTCCTGTATTATTATTTATTAGTTATTGTATTATTTTCTATACAAACAACTATAAACCTACTTTTGCTCTATCTTATAGATAACAAACACTATTCTTTACTTTTATTCCTAGGTATTTTGTTATTGGTATTATTGTTGAAATGGAGTATTTTTCCATTACATTTTTTGATTAATGTATAAACATATTTGCCTATGTTTATGTAATCTATTGATATTTTAATATTTTTTTATTTTAGAAGGTTGTTTTCCTTTGTGTTTTTAGATAAACAATTATTATATATATACATGTAGATATAATTTCAGTCAAGGGGATGTAATCTAATCCAATCTAATGTAAACATTTCAGGAAAGGGAGTTGAGCATTGTTCTCTTACATTTTTAAGTATCAATAGATTATACTCCCATTAGAAATTATATTTACCCAAAATTTTTTAGAGGGACACTTTCATAGGATAGCTTTCTTAGCCTATTATTCCAAAATGGCATATATGGTACAAATAGTTTATTTAGAAATCATCCCACGAACACAGTGAGGGACTGGAAGAGTGAGATAGTCATTCAAGAGTATGTTAATAAGTGAGTTAGCACACTGACAAATAGGGTTTTATCTCATTAGTGACCCTCTGAAAGACTTGTATTAATCAATTTAGATTTATCTCACCTAGAGTAACTTCATTGTTTGAAGCTGCTTCTGGGATCATTAGTTCTCAGTCACTTAAAAACTACACTTTCATGGGCAGAGAATGCCCTTGAATGGAGGTACCTACAGAGACTAGATATTGAAAGCAATCAGTATCTACATATAATGTGTGCTGTTATATTTCACCTCATGCATTATTTAGATCTACTATCTTTATTTACTGATTCACTGATTGTTGTAGCTAGTTGAAAATTTTTTAAAAATATTCTGAAATGAGAGGAAGGAAGACAGATAGAAACATCAATGATGAGAGAGAATCATTGATCAGCTGTCTCCTACACGCCACACACTGGGGATCAACCCCACAAGCCAGACATGTGCCCTGACCATGAATGGAACCAGGACCTCCTGGTTTATAGGTCAATGCTCAACAAGTAAGCTTTGCTAGCCCAGCATATTGCAGTTTTAAAAAGAGGAAATGAGGAGATAGTTAACAAGTTACAGTTCCCTGTACTCAATTCATCCTGTGGCCATAGTTCATGCATATTACCTCTCTCTCCACCTCTCCTTCTAGATTTCTACAACCTCAGTTAGTACTGTTTTTAATAAAAGCAGCTTGCCCATTAATATAACCCTGACTCTTATCTCCAAAATAATTGTTTTGTTGCCAGTACATGGTTCCTATAATTCTCTCTTCATAATCATCTTTATATATGGAAGCACAGACAAACACATCACTGAATTTCCCAAGTTGAAGCCATATTCTTCTTTGTCTTTATTTTACAGCAGTAACTCTATTTAATTATGATAATCAGAGTCAGGTACTCCTACCAACATAAGAGCAACTTTCTGTGCCCTCAGATTTTTTTTTTTTTTTTTTTTTTTTTTTTTTTTGGCACAAACAGTTCAAAGTGACTAGGCAATAAACATAACATTAGGTATTAGGTTTAGTTGAACCCTTATCATATCCCCAGGTAGAAAAGCCCTTCCCCCAAAATTCATGACCCCAAAAAATCAAAACTAAGAAATTAAATCAAAATAATTTTTAAAACAGAGTCTAAAAATTCAAGATATAATTTCCGCGCTGACATTTAAATAGGGTGGAAGTTAATATTCCCATCCTTACAATAAGAGAATGCTAAATAAACTGAAACAACTATTCAGAGACCCATCAGAGAATTGAGGTCACAGGGTAAAGTGCTTCCCCCAAAACTGGAGAGAGGCAGACACAGAAAATAACAACTCACCTGCAACAGAAGCCACTGCTGGTGTCAGTTCCAGTGGACACACTTAAACTGCCACTGAAGATCCGCCGGCAGCTCAGTGTGAAATATTTTGAGTTAAAAATCTCTGGTAACCTGTCATAGGTATCCCTCCGCACTTTCATGATTTTCACCTGCAGAATCTCCACCAGCTTCTCACTGTAGAAAATAGAGGAAAAACCCTTAAAGAGTTCTGCATATTGTCTTGAATACTGTACCTTGAGGATAAGATTTGAAATTGGGTATTCTGAGTATTTACATTTAATTTTTTTCTTCTTTTTGAAAAATAGTTATTGCTATTCAAGTTCTTTTGTCTTCCGATATAAATATTAAATTAGTTTGTTTTATCCAAAATTATGGAAGGCTGTGACTTAAATTCCATTGGGTCTAGAGGTAAAATGTAGGACATTAACATACTAGCAATATCGAATCTTTAAATTCACCAACAAAGCTTTTATCTCCATTTGCCTAGGTGTTCTTTCATTTCTTTCATTTGTGTTTGCAATTTTCTTTCTCCCAGTCCCAAGTTTCTCCCCACTACATCTTTATTGTTGAAAATATCACATATGTTCCCTTTTCCCCAAACAATATAAACTAATGAACAAGAATAGATCCAGAGACATAGAAGCATCAAACATATGTTTTATTGAGATACAGTTGACTTGTAACATTGTATAAGTTTGTGTACAATACACTAATTTCATATAATTATAAAAATTTTTATTCTTGTGGTGAGTACTTTTAAGATTCTCTCTTAGCAACTTTCAAATAAATGCAATAGATTACTGTTATCTATATTCATCATGCAATACATTTCATCCCTAGGACTTATTTATCTTATTACTGGAAATTTTACCTTTTGACCACTTTCATTCCATTCCCCTACCCCTCACCCTTTGGCAACCACCATCCTGATCTCTGTTTCTGAGTTTGATTCTTTAAGATTCCACATATAAGTGAGATCATGTAGTATTTGCCTTTCTCTTTCTGATTTATTGCACTTAGAATAATGTCCTCGAGGTCCATGCATGTTGCAAATGGCAGGATTTCTATTTTATGGCTGATTAGTATTGATAGATAAGTGACAAATATATAATAGATAGATAGATAGATAATAGATAGATAATGTGCATATATCATATCTTAATCAATTCATTTGTAGATAGATTAAATGTTTGTTCTATTCTATTTTTCTTGAAAGAGCACTAACAACACTCCTTCCAGATATATAAAACCATGATGGAAAATGTCTATGAATATATTTTAATTGGTTTACATATCAAGATTGAAACATTGATGTAATTCATAAACCATGTGTAACTAAATTTAATGAATGTTGTCTGTTAAGTAAGACAATATTTTCCTTTTGTTTGTTTTTGTATGTAATTTCTCTCATGAGCTTCACTGATATTATTGTACATCTTGTGGTTTGTAAAGTGGAAAACCTATTCTTTAAATATTCCTACATATAATAATAGGATTATTCTCCTTTTCAGATGAAGAAATTGATACTAGAGGAGAAAGTAGTTTTGACTAAACTTACCACATCTTCAAAAAGCATGCTTTTGTTCCATACTTACTGTATGCTCGATGTAATATTGCATTATAAACATAATAAAATATAAATTTTTATATAACATGATTATAAAACTGATAAATATACAGTTAATTAACAATAAAACTCAGTGTAATGAGTCATTTTTGGAATATACTGTTCTTCATGGATGAGAAATGATCTAATCTAGATATTAGAGCACCCTTCTATGTAGCATAAATAGTGGTCTCAAATATAATACATTTATATGAATGTCTATCAATGTGAACTATGTTATCATTGAAAAATGATGGGCTCTCTAGGAGATTAGTATTTAGGAAATAAAAATAGAACTTTAAAGACCTTGCCTTTTTACTAGCAAAAATAAAGATTGAAGCAAACTGTATTAAATTCTTGATTGCTGAGTAGATTTATTACCACAAATAAAAAATGTTCTTCCAAAGTGAAAATATATTACTGTGCTAGATATCAAGCCAAGCCCTCAAGAAAAGCACTTAACAGCTTCACATTTCACTGACTAGTGTTTTAGATAGTTACTTTGAATCATAGCAGGATATTTGGAGTTAAATGGTTTCATCTAGGCTTGAGAATTAACCAACAGCTGAGCGCTTTACCTGCAATCTCATTCAATGTGATTTGAATGGACTAGCTCATGGTGGGAAAATGTCATCACAATTAAAATGAATCTTTTAGGCTTATGAACCCTTGTGGAGACTAACTCAAGAAAGATATCAACAGAGATTACAAAAAAATATTTCAAACTTGAAATTATCTGAAATATGTGACATTAGAAATTTGAATTTTCTAGATGTTAATTCAATTTTGACTTTTCATTATTTTCCTCCCTCATTCATACAAATAGGTTTTAATTATACAGGAGATTCAGAATTAAAACAAACAAAACACCTGATTACATTTAGCCATTTGCATTATTTTAGACAGTGTGGAGCAAAACAATATACTGTATAATCTTTGAACTCCTGTATTTATTTGTTCTTTTAGTAGGTAGAATTGTAAGGAAAATAAAGAAATTAACCCCAACCACGTTTAAATGGTTAGTGATCAAATAGGTTAATGTATTGAGATGAATTAGCAATATTTATAAGTTAGTAACACATTTGTTTAAATGAGTTTAAATGAAAAAATGTAATACAATGCAAATTCCCATACTGTTTATAATCACTGATTTCCATTTGGTATATGTAACAATACTCTGAATAATTATCTTTAGTCATTCTATATATCACTAAAAACTTAATGTAGATTTGCTGAATAACATACCCTATTCTAATTTTGAAAGAAAAATATAGCATTTATGATTGAAAATATTCTGAATTTATAAACATGACAGTTTTATGAATTATATTTGTAAGCATCTGTTCAGACACATTTTTCCTTTTTATTAATGTAATTCATAAAGAATAACATCTTATCTAATAAAGAGATAATATACTAATTGACCCTCACACCCTCACAAAGATTGTGCTGATCAGATCCAATAAGGAGGGAATATGCTAACTGACTGCCACACTCTCAAATATGGCACACCCATAGCTAATAAGGAGGGAATATGCTAATTGACTGCTATGCCTTCAAAGATGGCAGTGCCCACAACCACAAGATGGTGGTGCTCAGTCCCCTCAGTCCCACCAGGGTGGCAGGCATGCAGCAAGGATGGGTCCAACCTTGCCATGTGCCTGCCTCGAGTCCCCAGTCCCTTCAGCCCCCAGCCACATAGGGCCAGCACAATGTTGGTGCTGTAAGCCTCAGATGTTGGCTGCTCAGCCACCCAGGGCTGGCTCGAGTTGCAGGCAAGCCTAGGATGGTGGCTTCATAGCTACCCGGGACTGGCCTGAGGGACAACCATAGGACTGAACAAGCAGGCTGTATGGGGTGACCAGGTCAGTGGGGGGTAGGGGGCTGTGAGGAGCGACCAGGCTGGCAGGGGAGGCAGTTGGGGAAAACCAACTCAGGCTGGTGGGGAGGAGGGAGACAGTTGGGGGAAACCAGGACAGCAGGGGGGCAGTTGGGAGAAATTAGGCTGGAAGGGGGGAAATGAGGGGTGACTAGGCTGGTGGGAGGCAGTGGGGTGACAAGGCCAGCAGGGGGAGGCAATTAGGAGGACCAGGCCTGCAGAGGGGGGTAATTGGGGTCAACCAGGTTGGTTGGGATCCAGCAGTCCTGGATTGTGAGAGGGATGTCCGACTATCCATTTAGACTCAATCCCAGTAGGCAGTCGGATATCCCTCGAGGGGTGCCAGATTGGAGCAGGTGCAGGCTAGGCTGAGGTACACACTCCCCCCCCCCCCCACTGTACAAATTTCATACACCAAGACTTTAGTATATTATATATGTATAGATATATAAATCATATTATCAGCATATTACTTATATCTGGTTATACCAATTTCATATACTTAAAGAAAATCGTATGAAGTTGTTTTTGATAATGCAATTTGCCAATTGGTTATTCCTGTTAATAAAACAACTCATATACTTAAGTTGTTTTGTGTGTGCATGTATACTTTTGTTTGTTTCTGGGTGGATCAAATCAATTAGGTATCTTTATTTGAGTATAACCTCTATTATTCTGTTTTAGCCAAAGAATATCTTGCTGCCCTTTCAATTCTAATTGTGCTAAAATAGGATTAATCTAACATCAAATTCACCTAAATTTTTTGAAGGTATTAAACTAAGAAATCTGACACTCAAGGAAAATCAATTTATTTTAATATGAGACTAACTCTTATTGCTATCTTAAATATTTTACGTAATCATTCTTTTGAGAACGAGAGGGGTAAGAGGAGCTTCCCTAGTTTCATTGCACTGGTTCTAGGATACTCCATGTTATTACTCTGTTTGGCATTCCAAATTTATTTTCCATTACTCCTCAAAATTGTCCTTCCATCATACCCAGGTAAGTCTGTTCATTTTCCCACAAACACACCTCGGCAATTTCTCTCCCAGTTCTTCTCCAAGTGCCACTTTCTCCATGATTCTTTTTTTCTTTTTTCTTATTTCATACTACTGACTCCTGGTCTTACTGGCAATTTTCAGTATTCTTTTCTCTGGGTGCAATCTTATGCAGTTGTATTCAATTTTCATATGTGGAGCAATGTCTCCAATGAAACTGAAATATTATAGCCACAGTGATCAAGTTGTGTTTTTCAGAGTCATTCAAAGTTACAGGAAATAATTTAGTACCATAAAATCTTGCCTTCTGAAATAATGACTCACTAATGCTTTTTTTTTTGTAGCCCAAAGGTACCTTTTTTTCTAAATACGAACTTCTAGTACCTACAGCAGGAAGGTCTCTAGCTAACTGGTCGTTCCGGTAAAGCAGTGCTATATTTCAAATTGCTGTTTTTAACAGAGAGTTAAGATAAAGGGAGGATGGGAATAAAAGTTTCATGTGCAGCAATTCCTTTTCCAACTATGTTGCTCGCTAAACTTGCCTTCTTAAGATTGTAGGGCCCCAGGGCAAGGGCTTGTCTTCTTTATGCCTTTTGTGTGGTTACAACAAATGATAAATAATAACAACTCTCACATTATAGCAACACAGTGCATTTTTACAGTACAGGTAAGTTTTTTCAATCTATATACTTGACTTTAGCCAAAATATTTTCCTATTAATTTTCTTTTCAATCAGCTCTGTTGTAATGAGCTATGTGGCAAAGTTAGATGAATTTTTTTTTTTTTTTAATTTAACAAGGCCTTCATTTAATGAACTTTTAATTTGGAAATTAAAAAAAAAACATGGGAAAAACAGCTTCCCTTTTATAATTACATTAGAAGAATTCATTATAGAAAAATGCATCGGTAGTAAACTAATATTTTTTTTATTGATTTTTACTGATTCTTCATTTAATTGCAATTAGACATGATTTTGCAATACATTGTGTGATCCTTCTTATTTTCCTGCTTTTAAAAGAGATCCAGGTCTTCCCCAATATATAACTACTACAGCCCCAATGTACAAAATACCTAATATGTTCAAGAGTAGGCCTTTCTCTTGCTTGGCTTCTGGCACTGGCTTCCCTCTGGCACCCAGAACTGGGACTTCGCTCACAGCCTTGGCTTTGTTTGGAAGGTCATCCAGAAGGCCTTTCGGTTGTCTGGTCTAATTAGCATAATATACTTTTATTATTCTAGATATTTGTCATTTACATGGAATACATGTAGAGACTTTCAACATTTCACTATATATTAATTTAGGATGTGGTTCTTAGCAATATGCTACTTAGGGTATATTTAGAGTTTATGTTAGAGTTTTATATCAAGAGATGGAAAATAACTTTATGCCTCATTTATTTTGTGTTCTTAAAATAGTGGATGAGCCGAAACCAGTTTGGCTCAGTGGATTCAGTGTCAGCCTGTGGACTGAAAGGTCCCAGGTTCGATTCCGATCAAGGGCATGTACATTGGATGTGGGCACATCCCCAATGGGGGGTGTGCAGGAGGCAGTTGGTCAATGTTTCTCTCTCATCAATGTTTCTAGCTCTCTATCCCTCTCCCTTCCTCTCTGTAAAAAATCAGTAAAATATATATTTTTTAAAAATAGTGGATGAGCAAAAAAAATCTTTTGGAGCAAAACCATGTGGCTATCAGGTGCCCAAATAAAGACGACTTACAATGTATATTGATGATATTAAAAATGTTAGAAACATAAAGAGAGAGAGCAAACAGTAGTCTATCCAAATTCTGTGCTCTTCCTTTAGCCTCTTAGCTCCAATGGATACAAATGAATAAAACATAAGTCCACATAAAAAGTAAACCCCAAATTTTAATTCTATAACCATTGTTACTATTGAGTTTCCCTTGTATTATCTATTCTCAACACTTTGTCTAATTATTTATCTACCTGTTTATCATCTAACTATGTCTCTATGAGGCCAAACATTAAATTGGAAAAAAAAATAGTCTGTGCTCAAATAAAATAAGGCTGTCAGGAATACTGCCCATCATACCTAAAACTCTTAGTTTTGCTAATTGGTTGGCTCACACTAAGCCCTTACTTTTATGACTAGGATATACCCCTCAAGAAGTTCAACATCTGAGACATTTAATTCTGTATAGCACAATAAAAATTTAAGGGAAAAGCTAATTATGCAAACAAGTCTTTACAATTAGATATCTCACACAATACATGCATCTTTAATATCTAATTGTTTTCATATGCATCTAGAAACATATTTTCCTATTCATTAGTGGGGCAAAGGAATATGATAAAATTCACTGAAATGTATTATTGTGTTCTCATTTTGAGTAATCTATGTATGTCATGCTACCTCTCAATCTATTTATAATCTATCCTATTTACCGTTGTTTTCTCTCACTCTTTCGGTTTAGTAATACTCAATAGGTTTTTAAGATATTTTGCTTTAAAAACAAACAAAGCAGTAGCAAAAACTGGGGTGGGGGTGGGGTGGTGTGCTCTTTGTGTTTATTTTCAATTCTCATCCGGCCAATGAAAGGTCCTCCTGTCGGAGAGCAGCAGCAGCAGATGTCCTGTGCACTACAGATCAAAGAGCACCAGTAAACCACACCACAAACAAACCAGTCAGCAGAGTCTACTGTGCTGGTCTGATGTGACTGCACCCTGCAACCTGTGCTGTTTATTCCTTTGTGGATTCTTTTTTATTTATTTCATGTCCTGATGAATCATTTTTACTCACACTGACAGACAAAGTTTGTGCACAAAGGAAACAGAATAAAAACCTGATCCTGAATGCTAAAATGCAAGTTTCCCAAGACTGAAGTTACCTTCAAGGAAATGCTTGGAGAAATAGGCAATACATATTATCATGCAATTAGGAAATGATGGAATCATTTAGTATTAGTTAGGACGACCTAAACAGTATTGCAACTAGAGAAACCTGTCCCTCCTTTGCTTAAACTATGGCCAGGAATATATTGTGACTCTAAGAAATTTGCCAAAAACAGATAAATGATTTCCAAGACTAAAAATTAGGATGAAAGTGCTGAATAATATTGACTCTCTAAGCAGTTTCATTTCCAGGAATGAATAGTTATACTATGATAGAATTTCTTTGATACTCATAACAAACAACAGATTATTGTAGTCATCACAACATCTAATTTTACACTTATTATTGAAAGAACCATTGAAAGTTAGAGATATATGTAGATGCCCTATAAATGTTCATTTTATTTATATATATATATTGGGTCGGCAGCTAAGTACTTGCGGGTTTCACACATATATAATCACCAACGAATATATATATATAAATAAAATAATTGGGGTAATTCTGTATATGTCAAAACTTTCATAGTATAAATCCATTCTAGCTGAAATAACTCTAAGAATGTAAATGATCATTTAATGCTTTTTCTGATTAAATTATAATTCTACAAATTAGAATACATTATGTTCTATTGATCACACATTGAAATTTTGAAAAAAAAAAGTCAAAATACTTTATAGGTTGTGTTACCTTATGGTCAAGATTGTTGACCTATTTGACTCCCATTTCTATCTTTTTTTCATTGATAATCAATTTTTAGATGAGGCAAAGACTGGCTGGAAGCTGATTTCTATTTTGTAAGATTCTGTTTTGATGCAAGGGCAAAGTGTTTTTCAGGAGCCAGAGAAAGAGAGATTAAAGCATTTCGAGTGAAATTATTGTCTTATCACAGTTTATCAGCAGTAGGACCAGATAACCCAAAAAAAGTATTCTTAGGGAAATGCTTAAAACCACTATCTTGATTTACTGTTAAATCATGGGAGAGAAAGTATTGAAAGTTTTTCAGTAGATAACTTAATTGTTTCCATATTTAAAAAAAAACCTTCTTATTGGCTATTACTACCACATTTTGCTTATAGGGTAAATCATGCTCTCCCAAATTTCTGCTCACTAAATCCCATAAACTCTGCTTTCAAAATAATTGTTGAATGCTCTGCACCACACCATCTTCAGGTCAAACCACCAGAAAAAGTGTTTGACATGACTGTAAAAAAAAAAGAAAAAAAAAAAAAAAATAGCCTCCTCATTGGCCACAAGACCTCTCAATTCTTTATTATTAATTCATCATTTAACAACTTGCTCAGTTCAGTCTAAGTTTTATTTGCATAATATTCACACTATACATTTTTATGTCATACCATTGCCTTAGGGTAAACTCTAAGACTCTTCCAATTACCCCAGCACTGTTTTCTGTCATTTTCCCACTCTCAGTATACAGTATACTCACACTGGCTAGTTTTCAGTGACTTGAATGTGATCTTTACATAACATGAATTTTGCTCCCTTCCTCTTATTGGGATAATTGATTTACTGCCAATCACCCATCCGGTTCTTAGTTAACTCCTACTCATACTTTATGTCTAAGTTAAAATGGTGTACTTAGTGTCCCTGTTCCCCAAAACTCACAATAACATACATTTCATTTTAGCACTCATTACAATATTAAAGAATGAATTACTTTTTATATGTTTTCTATTTTGGATACTATATTCTCTTGTCCTCCTCCTCTCCAACTCTGTGTGTATGTGCACATGTGTGTAATTTGCTCTTTGCTGAGGAGATATATAAGGCACATAGTCACATTATTGGCGCCCAATAAAAGTCTATTGTAGGAATAAATTAAAAATAAAGAGCACTCACTGTAGACAGAAAGTATAGAATAGTAATACTTTATGTTTAATACTCATAGAGAATAACACAAATATAAACTTTGTGTATGAGAAAGTTCATTGTAGTAGAAGTTTCCTTAGAAGATGATTTCATAATATAGAGACATGCAAATTTTTTATTTAAAATTAACTATAATATTAATGACAATTAACAATAATATACCCAGTGCTAAAATGAAATATACATTGTACTTATTCCTTTATATAGTCTTTGATTTAGAAAAAGGAAGTTCCTGCACTTCTAGAAAAGATTGCCTTATAATCGTGATAGGAATTCAAACCGGTTTTAAGCCTATTTATTCAATAAGCAAAATACTTGCTATTTTACATTTAATTCTAAAAATAGAATTAAATGTAAAATAGGCACAGTTGATGATATGAAATAAATAAATTCAAGGAGATATTAGTTTGAAATAATTAAACAATTGTGTTAATATAAGTATTAACGAATATATTATAGTTATAAATGTTCATGTTAAAAACAAATATTTTAAAATTTCGGGACAAAAACTAAAGATACACATATTGGATATACACTGAGTGGCCAGATTATTATGACCTCTAAACGCATAATAATATGGCCACTCAGTGTATATACATACATGCATATGTGTGTGTGTGTGTGTGTGTGTGTGTGTGTGTGTGTCCAGCCAGCATGCTTTTGCACACTAATCTGTCAATTACAGCTCCTCTTTATTAAAGTTAGCCAGTCACAGACTCCCTCCACTAGTACACCTCTGAGTGCCAACCAATTAGCAAAAGTCTTATTTGAGTGATCATGCATCATTGGGTGATATCATCCCACTGATGCTTTTGGAACTTCACAATCTCTAAATCCTGCACTTTCTAAAAATATATACATGACAAGAAGTCTATTCTCAGATTCAGAGAGACTGTACCTAATGGCATAGCTCTTGCTTAATATAACAAGGAATACATTTAGCTGAGTCTTTTTATTGCAGTTAGTCAGTGGTAGTCTCATCCTACTTTGACACTCCTAAATCACTTATTATGATATTCATTTTACAGTACAATGAGGATCAGGGAAGATAAGTGATGTAATTAAGGTTGCAAGGATAATAATATATCAATATGGGAATATTGATCATACTGCAAATATAATTATTTAATCACCATAATATATTGATATAGCCTGCCCTTGGTAAATGTACTTTATCTTGGATTCTATAAGAAAGATGTCCAGAGGCCACATCATTTAAAAGTATTTGATAAATGCACTTTAAATAGGATTCTAAAAAATATCTACCTGGTACATCATTTAAGAGCACGAAAGCCAACAAAACAGAAGAGATAATAATGGAAAGAAATATCAAGGAAACATACCAAATAAAAACATAAGGGCATTGAAATTAGAAATAAGCATATTTGCTCTAAAACTTAATATAAAAGATTTAAACTTATAAATTTAAAGTGAAATACCATTAGTTTTTCTTAAGTAACACATAAAATCACAGAACACTTAAAAGATAAAAAGATGAACTTTAGAATAAAAAATAGAATTAAATGTAAAATAGGCACAGTTGGTGATATGAAATAAATAAATTCAAGGAGATATTAGTTTGAAATAATTAGTGTTAATATAAGTATTAACAAATATATTATAGTTATAAATGTTCATGTTAAAAACAAATATTTTAAAATTTCGGGACAAAAACTAAAGATACACATATTGGATATACACTGAGTGGCCAGATTATTATGACCTCTAAATGCATAATAATCTGGCCACTCAGTGTATATACATACATGCATATGTGTGTGTGTGTATGTGTGTGTGTGTGTGTGTGTGTGTGTCCAGCCAGCCTGGCCAGGGGGAGGGGACATGGGTGGTTGGCTGGCCTGCCTGCTAGTTGTACTCTTGGTCAAGGGGACAATTTGCATATTAGCCTTTTATTATATAGGTTATACACTGAATAGCCAGATTATTATGCATTCAGAGATCATAATAATCTGACCACTCAGTTTATTTTTGTACACTAATATGAATGAAAAGGGTAAATGGTTAAGATGTTAAATGATAAACATTGAGTTTCTAGATAATTTATTAATAATATAAAATTGAAAATGTTAAGTTAAACTTTTAAATTTGATACATAGGATTATCTCTACTCCTATAATCCCAATAAAACAAAGTTGAATAGATATAAAATTAATATATCCAC
This sequence comes from Pipistrellus kuhlii, assembly GCF_014108245.1. Taxonomy (NCBI): domain Eukaryota; kingdom Metazoa; phylum Chordata; class Mammalia; order Chiroptera; family Vespertilionidae; genus Pipistrellus; species Pipistrellus kuhlii. The sequence continues at coordinate 35,241,136 of NW_023425551.1, read as the reverse complement.
AAGGATAGATATAAGAAGCAGAGATAACCACAGGTAAGAAATGCCAATGAAGTTTGCAAGAAGAAAAGTAGATGTACAAATAATAAGTGACAGTGTTTACATACATCTCGCTGTCTGATAAGTTCTAAATTAGTGGCTAGGATTGGGTGAAGTATAAGTCCAAGAATCCTGTAGATTTCTTCCACAGAATTCCCAGAAAATTCTCAGTGATTTAGGACCACTGCGTCTCTCTGAAAGTATATGTGCAAGGGAAAGATGCTGTAAAAAGGACTGTTCGAAATGTATGAAGGGAATTGGTATCTCTGTCACTAGCTAGCTGAGAGATTGTCCTCCCATACTCCTGTTGGAAAAGGAAACTTACTTCTTAGGAAAGGTGAAAAAAAGCAACTCTATTTTGGGGCCCACTAAACCCTGCTGCAGGTGCCTCATGTTGTTCAACTCCCTTTCTGCACCTTAAATTCAAAAACCGCATTAGGCCAAACTTGGAGTCCTCTTTAGGAAACCGACAAATCCAAGAGAAAAAAGCCTACAGATACAGATTATGGTAAAGAAGCAGATGGGATTGGATGCTCCACATAAAGCAACCTGGTCTCAGTGTACACAGTGGGTTTAAAGGCCTGTGGGTGGACTAATCAGTCCATGGATCTGAGCTTTCTGTCAACATTTAATGCCTAACTTATAAGCATAAAAGGAAATCACCAAGAATCATTAGATGTTGAGAATCACCTAAAAAAATAGATTAACACAATAAAACACATCACTCATTTGAATAATGTATTAATATGACAACTATAGTCCTGCATATATTCTGATAATAAGACTAATTATATGGTTGGAGACTTAACAACACTTTTTTAGAGCATATCTCATGTACCACAAAGCTGAAGAAAGATCATAAGTGTATTTTGTACTTTCAAAAGCCACACTCTGAAAATTCATTACATATATTGAAATCATTAAGGCCTGTTGGACTGAGGTTTCAAGAACACATTTTGACAAGTTCATGCTATTCATTATTGCATGATGTATCAGGATGTTTCTGTCAGGTCTGCTAGCAATATTCATTATTCTCATTAGCAATCAATAACTTGACTGGCAGGCAACTTCCAGAGAGAGATGGCGGGAGGAGGGGGGTAGTTAACTGCCTGCTTTGCCATGCCACATCATTTAACTTTATCTGTCAAGCTTTTTTAATATGACAGCACAGAAAATGTCGCAGAACAGTGCTTTATAATTAGCTTCCTATTTCCTTTCGATATTTTTGTTTGTTATGAGAGGCAGTCTATCTTGTTACAATAGGCCATTCTAATCCCCTATAGCTTGTGTACTATTTTAAGATGTGTTTTTCTTTCTACTTTAAGAGACAGAGGGAGGGTAAGATACATTTTCAACATATTTAATAATTCCCAGATCTCCCACCCCGCCCCCTGAAAAAAAATATCTGCCTGTAATTGCCAAATGTCAGGTCATAATATTGATTATTACCAACATTCAATCAATCAACACAAGTCATGGTGTTAGGAAAAAACTTTTTACCTTTTTACATATTCTACATATTGTCACAATGCAATAGGTGAATCATGGTATCATGTTGTTTTGCTTGCTCCAACTCTAACCCAGAACTCAATATTGAAAAGTCCATATTTTGAAAATCAGATTAAGTATTTTCCTTCTGGAATTTAATATCACAAGGAAAAAATACTGGTGTCCAAAATCTATTGCTTATAAGTCTGGGTTGAGCACAGTTAATGGAGGTATGGATTTCCATTGGAGAAATATCTTATAAATCAAACTATTTGAAATCATTTATATCTTAGTTAAATTATGAAAAAAATCCTAAAATTATTAGAAAATCCCAAAATTGAAATAAACTCAAATGCAGACAGTAATCATGCATCAAAATAGTATATATAAAGATATAAATAAAAATGCATTTTGGATTACAAATATCTTAACATTTCCATAACAAAAACCTAAATATGAATTATGTTCTTGTTCATCCAAATGACTCTCATGTCTCCCCAGCCCCTATGTTGGCCCCCTACAGAGACCTTTTATCAGTAGCCAAATTTTCATTACGTTAAAAAACAAACTCTCATAAAGATCTAATTGGTTTTATTAAACAGTTCATGAATGAGGCAGCAGCCCATCTAGCAACTCTGAGAGGTTGTATAAAATTGAAGGTTTTTATAAGAAAAGGGGTGGGGAAAAGTGCCAGGAGCCAATTCCAGCCTGTCAGCTGGGCTGAATCATCTGGAGATGGCTGAGGGCATTTCCCCAACCTGAAAAATATTTGCATAGATGATTGCTTGCTGACAGACAGCTAAGGACATTTCAATATACATGTTATTGCCTCCTACAGGCTAACCACCTGAACAGCCATAGACAATTTCTCCAATATGACAATGGATTCTGTGTACCAAACCCTGGCCTTTGAGGTGTATATCTACTTTGCCTTAGGATAAATTGTGTTAATAAATAGCAAGGGGTCCTGATACAAGGAGAACTTGGTTTCTTTAGTCAAGCTCCTCTGGCCCCCCAAATGCCTTTCGAAATTATATTTTGTCTCTGAAGTATCTGTGTTTTCAACATACTTGGAATGGTTACACAGGTGATGGGAGAGACTAAGGAATCAATCAGGAATAGGCAGTTGGAGAGGAGATAAAAAGGTATAAGTTTGCAGATTCCACCTTACAGTTCAGAAGAATTATTGTTGATTGTATCTTTACCAAGATCATTTATTAACATTTACTTAGGCAAGCCTAAAAGCTTCTCAAGAACTCATATAAACTCAATCATTCCCCTGTCTATACACAAGTACATTCATTCAATCATATAAACAAAGGTATGTGTTAAGAATGAGAATAGCAGCTGAAGATACAAAGATTCCAACTCATATTAGTTCTTCCTAGGTAACAAATCTTCAGGGCCTTAGAGCTAAGTTGACTGTTCCTGTCCTTATCCAGATCTCCCTGACCCCCAATAAGTGTGGATAGTTCACTTGCTTCTGCAAATATAGAGAATGGCATTTACTATGCAGAATGCAATGTCAGTTCACTTCTCTGTCCCATTGATAGACTGAGCCTAGTGCCTAGTACAGTGTATCCAGCAAGTTGGATACAGCAAAAAATTGTTAAAGGAAAATTATTAAATGAATGACTAAAATGTATGGTATCCTTGACAATATTTCTGAAAGAGATGAAACTTTTTTGTAGGGGTTTTATTATGAGGCTAAAAACTTCATAGAGGAAGAGAAACAAAAAAAATGTCTTAAAGTATGTCTAGGAACTTTCAGTAGCAAAGGAATTCCAGTTAACTGAATAATGTTTGTCTAGCATCGAGAGGACATGTTTTGCCCTCCTTGGGGACATATGAAAATGCAAATAAAAACGCAATTTGTCATGCAGAAAAGCAATCACTTGCCTTCTTTTCAAATCCAATAAGAAGGAATTGTCCTGAACATGTTTCCTCAATTCCCAGAGGCCAGGTTTTTTAGTTAAGAGTCTTGAGTGCAGCTAAGCAACATTATTTTCAGCACCGTGTTTCATAACATCTATTTATCTGTCATTCAATTATTCTACCCATCATCAACAGCTATCCTTATATGTTTATATGCATAACTATACGGCTTGTATTTACTCAACTTCTATTCCTTTGTTTTCAGTAAAGGGAAACTATAAAGCTAAAATGCTGCATTTACAGATTCCTTTGCTGCTAGGATTCTGGATATCATTTAGGTTCTGCCAGTTAATTTCACTCACATAAGAGGAGAAGATGAGTGGTAGGGATGATTTTTCCAGAGCTCCTAGCTGGTAATAACAGTAAAAGAGGTTATTTATAGCTTTGCTGCAACAGAGTTCATCGACTATTGTACAACTTCATGGCAGGAACATATACATTTGGAACATAGACCCCAAATATGAAACTGAAGCAAATATACTAAGATCTGGGGGGAGGGAATTTGGTATCTGTGGAAAGTCTTAGAACCAATCCCCTAAGAATACGTAAGAATAACTAAGTGTTAGGGTAGTCAAAGGTTGTCCATAGATTTCTGATGGCCTGGGGTGGGGGATGGCAGTCCCAACCCCACATATGTTGTTCAAGGACCAACTGAATTGCAACACACCCCAAAATAGGAATAAATTTAATGAGAGATGTTCACAACTTCTGCACTGAAAGATATAAAACATAACTGAGAGAAACTGTGCTTGGGTAAGGATTGAAAAAAAAAAAACAAACAAACAAAAAACAACAAAAAGACCAGGCATTGCTATAGCAACCCTCAAAAAAAAAAAAAAAAAAATCCCACAAAAACATTCTGTCTTATTCCCAACTGACTACCTCAGGTCTAATTCTACTCCTCAGATGCAGGAGTTTTGTCCAAGCTTCAACTGTCAATATTTGATTCTCTAGTTTCTCGCTCCTTGTAAACATTCTAATCCTATTACAAAAATGAATTTACCTTAATCCTTTTATTATCAGGGATTCAATAACCTAGACTATCCCTCCATAGCAGTTTCAGCAAAGGGCTTGCTCTAGAGTCAGCTGCTATTCAAGCTTGTGTATCTTCTCCTTTTCTTTTATTCAGCACAGCACCTCAAGAGTGAGGTCCTTGTATTCCCCATGATGGCTAATGATTCAGCATCTATGTGAGTCCAAACTTGTCATAACTAAACTCTAGTGTGTTTTATCCAAACTACATAAGATCCACAGGTAGGATTAATCTGCCTTTGGACACTGCAAGACTCAACCATTTCCTACCTAAATCCCGAGCTTTAGGCATCTTGGTTGTATTTTGGCTCACTGCTCCTCCTTGCTTGTAAGCATTCAGGAGAGGGTTTCCATGTGGATGGAACCGAGTCTCGGATCTTATATGGACTGCCTTCTCCCTGCAGTTTTATCATTGCACAAAATGGATCTTTCTCCTTTTTTTCAGGATCAATCATTTTCACTGAGGCAAGAGTTTTTTGAGACTTAATACTACACAATAAAATAAATGGTATTTTTTAAAAATCATTAAACATACTTTAATTTAAATATATGTCACCTTCACAGACAAATGACAGACATGGTTAGAAAAAAACGGTTCTGCCATTCGGTCACAGTCCTGCATCCCCACCTATCTTGGTACCTAATGCAGTCTCCATCACATCCTGCTCTGGGCAGATTTGTCAGCTTCCCTGTAGCAGAGATTCCTTAATGACTGCAGAGACTGCTCAGCTCCTCTGACTGCAAATGCTACTCTGCATTCACACTTCCACTATCTTCTTTTTCTGGATATTTTTATACGTAAGAACAGTTTTTGCCAGCAGTCACTGAAACCCTATGCAGTATTATAAGAAAAGCCACTATCTTTCTGATGGTTTTCAAAAGTGTCTGCCCCTATTGTTCCAGAGATGGCTTCCCTCTCTACCCACTCTGCTGTACTACTCTGATGACTTCTCTTTTTCTCTGAGTTCTGCTGCGGATTGGAAAGGTTATCCAAGAGTTGGTTATATTTTGATTAGAAAAGTAAAAATGTCCACATTTAGAAATGTCAGAGCTGCCACAGAGTCAATGATGATATAAGCACAGTATTTGTTAGACACTTAAACATACTTTGGCTTAAGCAGCCATGGTTTTGCAGTTAAACGTGACTTGTAAAGTTTAATTTTCTGTTAAGAAAAATCCTACCAGTGCCCTTCTACTTACAGAAATTCTTTTTTTATTTTATCATTATTGCTGAAAGTATCAACCAGTGAAACCCCAATAAATTCATTAAAAAAGAAAAATAGAAAATAAGAAATTGTCTTGACCTCTAAGTATAGGGCAGACCTTCTAAGTAAAGATACTATTCCACCAATAGTCTCTTTACAAATTTGTCAATGTTCTGCAATTATGGCTATCATATTTGGAAATATGATTGTAGTACAATGGGAGACTTCACCAAACTATATAATGCATGCATTATAGCATGTTGAACTAAAATAACAAACTATCAGTCAAGAATTTTAATATGGAGAGATAGTCTATTAAGCTTGTTTTGGAAAAGATCCTGAATTGCTAACACAAAACTTTGTTTTTTGACATTTGTAATTCATATTTACATTTGACATTTGTAATTTGTACTTGGCATTTGAAATTTACATTTCTTTCTATTAAACACAAACTTAAGCAAATAATGCAAACATTACCTGCATATATAAGGATTCAGCAATTCTTTCAATCTTTTTTATTGGCCCCTGAGGGCAAATATAGTTAAAAGCATAATGATAGTGAGACCAACATAAAGATGTGAATATTTTAAAGATTATTGACACCTTGTAGTTTAGGAACTTTGGATGGATGGCAGGAAGACATCAAATTTTTTTATTCTTATAAAATATTCATGACAAAATTTATTAACCATTTTTAAGTGTACAATTCAGTGGTATTAAGTATCCTATAAAGAGCTAATATGCTAATTAGACCAAACAGCCAAACGACTTTCTGGACATCCTTCCAGATGACCTTCCAGACGAAGCTGAGGCTGCGAGTGTCAGCCAAGGCAGCCAGGGCTGCAAGGGCCGAGCCCCTTGCATGAATATTATTGTGTAACCATCACTATTATGCATGACCAGAAATTTTTTCATCTTGCAAAACTGAAGCTCTTTTCATTGAACAATAATTGCCCTTCCCTTGAATCCCTGCCCTCACACCCTGACAACCGTCATTTTACTTTCTTTCCTTCTTCTCTACTTCTTTTCTTTTTAATTTCTCCAAAATCTCTGGTAACCACCATTTCTGTTACTATAAGGTTAGTTTTTATTTTATTTTTGACTTTATATATAAGTGAAATAATGAAATATCTACCTTTTTCTTTCTGTTTTTTGGCTTATTGTACTTAAAGGTCATTCAGATTCATTCATATTGTCACACTGACAAAATTTTCTTCATGTTTTATGGCTGAATAACATTCCATACAAACAACCCAAATGTCTTTGACAGATGAACAGTTAAAGAAAATGTGGTATAGATGAAAGAAAAAGAGAGAGAAAAAAAATGGATATATACCTAGAGAGTAGGGCAAAAGTAAGTTTACAGTTGAGTATGCAAAACAGTTTATTTTTGTATTATTTATCAATTATTTTATTATTTTCAATATGATCAGCTATAAATCTATTTTTGCCCCACACTATAGATAGGTTTTCCATACTCTCCAGAAGCAGTGTTCTTATGAGAGCTTTCATATGCCAAAGTGGCATAAATAAGGAAGTAATTAACATTTACTTATATGGAAAAAGTTTTGAGTTTTCCCTTATCCCAGACACAAAAATATCCAACCAAACCATGCCAAATATGATCAAATGGATCCAGTTTTATGCTAAGCATAACACACTTAGAAACTCTCTTAGGCTTTTCTGACACCTTAGGACATATGTTGATAATGGATGCACCAAATAAATCAAATTAAAGAAACCTCACAGACACAGCTCAAAGCTATGGCAACTTGGTGCTTGGAAGGAGTTTGGCAGAGCTTCTTGCTGGGTGGGGTGCACACTGCCTCCATAATGGCTCACTGCAAAACAAACTATCAATGCTTTTTTTCATCTTTATTTATTTACTAGAGGTCTGGTACACGAAATTCGTACACTGGGGGGTTGGGGGGAAGGAGGTGTCCCTCAGCCCAGCCTACATCCTCTCCAATCTGGGGGATGTCCAACTGCTGGTTTAGGCCCGATCCCAACCACTCACCTGCCTGCCTGCCTGATTGCCCCTATCCACTTCTGCCTGCAGCCTGATCACCCCCTAACCACTCCCCTGCCAGCCTGATGGATATCTAACTGCTCCCCTTCAGGCCTAATTGCCTCCAATTGCCCTCCCTGCTGGCCTGGTTACCCCCTACTGTCCTCCCCTGCTAACCTGGTCATCCCCAACTGCCCTCCCTTGCCAGTCTTGTCACCCCTAACTGTCTTCTGTAGGCCTGCCCCCCTTCAACTGCCCTCCCCTGCCGGCCATCTTGTAACCACATGGAACAGCCATCTTGTGACCCAATGGGGGCAGCCATCTTTGTGGGAGGGTGTGACAGTCAATTTGCATATTATCTCTTTATTATATAGTATATTTTTTGAAAAGCAAAAGTCCTTTACTAATTTCTTTAGGATAAGGAAAACAGGTACTAATTAGGTCTTTCATAAACTGAGGTAGCATAATATGGACTTTCAAAAAGCAGCATATACCTATATATCCATTCTTTATTTAAAGAGAATAAGGGAAGTTGACTACAGAGAAACTCAGGTGACACTAAAATTACTAATAAAAATAATTTTTTCAAAAGTGTGTGTTTATTCACAAAATATTAACAGTATGCTTATTTCTCGCTGCCAAATATTGTGGATTTTTAAAATATAAAGTAATTTGCTGCTCTTTACTCATGGAGAGAAACATACTCAGAAATAAAAATCTTTTTATTTTTTAAGTAAAACAAATAATTAAAGAGCAAACATAAGATATTTTTGCATTTTTTATATATTTTTTTTTCTTTTTTCTTTTAGCACAGAACTTGGGAATGGCTTTCTCACATAGAACTCTTGTTAAGTCCAGATTTTGTTTGTTAATTTATTCATGTACTCAAAATATATATACTCACTCCTTGGTTTTAAAGTAATGAAAGTAATAACTTGGATTACTTTTTACTAATAAATTTATGACCTGTTTACATTAATAATAATAAATATACATGCATTAGAGTTGTAAAATATTTGAAAACTTAGAATTTGTGCTTGGATTACTATAGCAATGTATAAAACCTAAAGAAAAAAACAAAAAATAGGAATATATGGGTCTGTATGGATTAAATATCTAAACATTTGTCTCTTAATGTATATATATTTAAGTTATAATAAAAATACATGTATATCTTCTTTAGGAGCATGCTGTCTTGTAATCATCTATATGTATTGGATATTAATTTTGTGATCTTTCTTCTCTATCTTAATGATTGAAGTGTGTGTATGTGTTTGTATATATGCAAATATACCTGTGTGGGAGTGTATGTGTGAGGCTATTCTATTATTTAATCTAATCTATTATTTACTTAATCTAATAGCCAGAATATTGCCCTACTCAGGTATGCAAGCCTTGTATATTCTGATGATATGATGAGTATATTGTTAAAGTATTTCTGAATGTCTTGCTTACTTTTGTGCTAGTAAAACTTGTGGGCATAAATATATATATATTGCTAAATTTTCTAATATCATGGGTAGGACAGAAAATTGTTCTCAGGCACTTTACAACACTTGTTTATTATATTTTACATAAAAGCTGGTCTATTTTGTCTCTTATTTATTTATTTTACTCAAACCAACATAAGACTCTAGTATCACTATAAGAAATATCAATATGACCCTCTCTTATGATTTGCCTCCACAAAAGCAAAGCACTTACCACATTAATATTCAAGTCTGGTATAAGTCTTAGTGAATCTCTCAATCCATATGATTATTTTTTTCATACCCAGGCTCTTGAAATGGACTTGGCAGATAAGGCTAAGAAAGACAAAAGAATAGATTTGTTTATATAAAGATTATTTTAAACTTGCTGGAAGCAGTAGACAAATCTCGAGGGAGGAAATAAGCAGACAGGCAATGTGTGTGCCTCTCATCTTCCAGCAGTTCCTAGAGATTACCTATAAGAAGATTAAGAAGCAAAACAGAATTACAATTGAAAAGCTTTCTAATGAAAACACATTTACAATGTTTGATTGCTTATATTTGTCATCACTTTTTGACAATGGCAAAATATTGAGAGATGATTCAATACAATTGAATTATTTTCTATATAAACAGTTTGATTGGAATATATTGGTTACTGAGAGACACAGCTAATGTTTCCATCACAGTTTTAAATTACTATTTTAATGCCCAATCTTAACTTAAAAAAGAAATTACAATAAATAAAACATTGTTTCTAATAAATGCAGGCTCTTGGTTGATAATTAATTTTCTCTGAATATTTGACATAAAAAAATGCAGTGCAAAACTTTATATATGTTAAATATCAATGACTGACTTTTTCTGTGATCCTACATTGCAGGCTGTACAATCATGTTTTCTTAAATATTGATTATTTCCATTTGGTAGTACACATTAATATGTGGGCAATCAGTAAGTGACACTTGGCACCTGTGTGGTTTTATTAACCAATATTATCCTAATTAAGTCAATAAAAATTAAAATAATTTTATAAAAAAGAGTGTGGTCATTGGAGTTAGATCAAATAACCCAACCAATAATTTTTCTTTGTAATCTAAGGAAAATTACTTAAATCCTCAAAAAGTAGTTTCTCCTCTATAAAATGAGAGCATCATAATGTTTTCTTCATATGGTTTTTGGAATTTTCAATGAGATAATAGTTTCAATGAAATTAGCACGGTGTTCACTGTGACTAGCGATTATTAATATTAATATCTTCATATACTATGTATTCTCTTCATCTCAGGACTCAATTTAAGATAATAAGAGATGCTGAATCTTCTACCTAATATTTTGGACTCTGTTCACATATTCAAACTCATTTTAAGAATTCTAAATTCAATCAACAATTTATTAAATACAATCCCAAATAATAAAAGATTTGCCTGAATTTTCTTTTAAATAGAGTGTGTAAACATAGCTACACTTGAACAAGAATCATTGGTTTGAAGTGAAGTAAGGTTCACAAACTTTTTAATCTACATATGTTGTATTATATTTTTTAAAGATTGGCATGCATGTATGTTGCATAGAAATAGAGCCAATAGAAATTTATTTACCTAGTCTTCTATATTGTTCATTCTTCCCCCCCCCCCCAATTTGGTATCAACTTTTCAGCAAGATGGTTGCAATAGCTAAAGTTTCTGCATAAACTTAGTACAATGCAACATTTTCAATATACAGATTTATATCCATAGGCAAAAATTTGAAGGTAACTACTGTGTCTCAGCATGTGAAACATTCTTTTACAGCACAGCGATACACATCAATCTTTTTTTAAATAGCCAACAATAACCACTAAAAGCAGCACGCGGTCATTCTCTGAAACTCTCCATAGACACACAGGTTCCTTGGTTTCCACTAACATGTACCTCCTCATTACATTCTACTAAGGTAGGTTATGCATCAATGCATGTAATTTCGTTTTTGATTTTTAAATCAGGTAACCAAGGTCTAATTTACTAATGATTCCTGAATGCCTTTTTTATTTATGGCTTGGGGCTATTTGCATGGCAGTCATTTAGCAAATTAATGTAGATGAAAAGCAATAATTTTACAGATGTTTGTTGCAATCATGCTGTCATCCCATACTTAAAATGCTAATCTATTGGCATCTACTCATTAGAGATGAGCTCCACTTACTTTGTAACGTTAGTATTATATAACCTGGGGTGTTTTGAAGTAGGCTGAAAGTCAAATTTTTAACCATCCCACTCAGAAGATATTTTTGAAGGATACATTCCTTTTATTCTTTAGTACTTTAAAACTTTACTCCCTAGACTGCCATTATACAATCTTGGATTAACTCTTTGCACACTGCCCAGTACTGAGTAGGTATTTATATTAATTTTATGTTTCAAGTGAAAGAAATCTAACTAGCCTCAGAAAAATGGGCTTTCCATAAGCTGACAAAATCCTCAAAGGGTTTAGCAGTCAAACTGGGTGAATTGCTGATATGTAGTGGGACCCAGAAAGGACCAGGATTTAAAATGAATGCTGCCACCAGTGTTGTCAGTGTGCAGGATGTTTGTTGTTTTAATAGGACCGTGGTGGTAGAACAATTTGCATTTCCTTAATGTCATGTGATGTTGAACATCCTTTCATATGCTTATTTCCCATCTGCATAAATATCTTTAATGAGGTATCTGTTCAGGACTTTTGGTAATATTTAATCAGATTGTTAATAATAATTTTTTTCTAGAAATAGGCATATTAACGACAGTCTTCTTTTTCTTACCTTTGATGCTACCATGTCACAAATGTGCTTTGTCATGACACATTGCAGAAATTAGAAAGGCCAGCAGGTTATTGCAAATGCTGGAGAAATTAATTTTTTACATTTTCACACTTTATAATTATAAAAATAGTATCTTCATATATTAAATATTTTGTTGCATATTTTTGACCCTGAGAATACATCTGCCAAGAAAGATTTCTTAGGCTTAATCAGGCCCAAATTTATAATCAGAGTCTATCCAGTCATTGTTTGCAGAGTCCTCCCGTGTTCACTGCCTTTCAGTGCACAGCCACCGTCTGGCTGCCAAGCCTCTTGCTCCGTGCTTCTGAAGGCTGGAGCCCACCAACATCAGGGAGCTCCTAGGTTTGACGTTTGACCAGTAAGACTGGAAGTTTAGTTTAGTAAGAAACCGCCAAACTGTTTTCTAAAGTGGCTGTCCCATTCTGGGTTCACACCAGCAATGCAAGAAAGTTCCTGTTACTTCATCCTCAACAACAGTTGTTGTCAGTGTGTAGCTGTTTGTTGCTTTATAAAGAGCATGGTGCTATAACAATTTGCATTTCCCTAATGACATGCGATGTAGAACATCTTTTCATATAGGAGGATGTGGAGCCTGCAGCTATCTTCTCATTTGCATCTTCACCAATCAATCAGAGTGGCTCCATTCCACCCAATCAGGATGGTGCTCTATGCACCAAACTATGAAGATTTGGAGTCTTCATTTACATAGAAATGGACCAATGAGGGACCCTGGTCAGGAATTTCTTTCTCTATAAATACCCTCCCCCCTCTCTCTGTGGAGTGCACTTTTGGTTTTCACTGAAGAATGCATTTACCCTGCTGGAGCTGTAGCCCCAGAATGAAACATGACAGAAACTATGTGCAGTCTTAGTTGATGTCAGCAGTAACAGATGGTGGGAAGATTAATAGATAATTTTAGTTAGTGAATTGCATTATGGAGAAAAATAAAGGAGAACATAGGGATAGATAGTGATAGGAATGCACCATTTCAGACAGTATAATTACGACATTTTTAGTTAAAGAAATATCTTCAGAATCAAGAAATGTTGAATAGAATTTATTTGATATTTAGACATGTGGAAGAAGCATTATACAGGAAGATGAAGTAGTAAGTTCTAAAGTCCGGTGGTGGAACAGTGGTATGAGTTCTAAGACCAGCAGAGTTCAATGTGATTAGAAGATGGTGAGTCAGGATCAGCTTCCATGCAGCCTGCATGTGTGAGAAAATTTGGATTATTATTTAAGTGTAATGAAAGTATTGGGAGGATTTTGTACAAGGGGATGCAATGACATTTTTAAGAGTTATCTTGGCTGCTGTATAGAACATTTACTGTAGGGGTCCAAAGGTGGAAAAGTGGGATCATTTAGGAAAACATTATAATAGACCAGAATGCATATGATGATAGCTTGTGCAAGAGTGTTTATGGTATTGGCAACATTGGTGATTTAAGATGTGTATGTTAATTGGGTAGAACAGTTTGTGGTGTTTAGAGTTTGGGGTGTGAGAATAAAAAATAAGTATGAGATAAGTCTAAGGAACTTGCCCTGAAAACAAAAAACAAAAAACGGGTTAATTATATTGTTGCTTATTGGCAACTGAGGGAGGAGCAGCATGAAAGTGAGAAAGGAATTAAACTTGACTTTTAAAAATACTGGGCTTGAGTCATCTTATACGCATCCAAGTGGAAATGTCAAGAAGGCATTGGGTGCTAGGTTTTCAGGGCAAGGGTGGAGGTTAGATGATATAGTCATTTGAAGGGGTAATATAGTTCATAAATTATTTAGGTGCTTTGCTATAACTCTAATATTGAGAAGTAGAGAGACAGAGAGACAGAAAAAAAAAGTCTAACAAAATAGTCTGAGGTGCTGTGAATGGCACCAGAGCAAAAGGAGCAATCCAGGAAAGAGCATGGGAGAATGACTCAGACTTGATTTTTTTATTTTTAATTTTTATTGCTTTTACTTTGGTTTCCACTTAAACCAACGAATACAGCGTGTAGAAAAAATGAACATAAGAATGTAAGTGAGTGGATGCAGACCCTCATTAGTGATGCCTTAGTTCCTTATGACGGTGCATGTGTATTTCAATAGACAGGACGCTGTCTGCAGGGAATGAGGGAATGAGGGACTTCTGAGGTTGGAGGAGCCAAAGAACTGGAACTCTGGCATTTATAACATTAGACAAGACATACTTACATTGGTACCTAAGGCTGTAACTCATTTCAAGAAGGGGAGTTACTCAGAGCTGTACGGTTACACATTTCTATATTTCTGTGATACTTCACACACCCAACTATTGGATTTCCTGTCAAGGCATGTCATTAGAGACCACTACAAAAATTAAAAATGAATAAAATAAATAGAAAATTCAGGAATATGTGGTGTCCCAGAAGCCAAGTGAGAATATTTTAAAGAGAATGGCATGATTGAATCTTCTAAGAAATATGGGGTATGCATTTGACAGTGTAAATTGGTAAAATGGAAGGAAATATGGGGGATTTTCTAAATTTACTAAACCCGTATCACTCACTTTTGTACATGAATTTGCACACACAGTTTAAAATGCTGCTGGAATGAATTAAATTTTGACACAAACTAGATAAAAAACAAACAGAAGATGAAGCAATTTGAGAATAATCAAATTTTATAAAATTACTAACAATAGCTATTTGTTAATATATTAAATGTTCCATTTGAAGTAAACATTTTATCATTACTTATCAAACATAAAACTAATACAAATATAAAGGATGATTTTAGAGACATGGTAAAATTATTGAGTATAAAAATACTAAATCTAAATAACCTTCATCTTGGAAATAAGACATATTTTTTAAGTAAAAAGTTATAAATAGTAAATATAATATTTTGCATTTAGTTGGGACTAATGCAAATATAATACAGTTCTCTGTAGAATTGGTCCTAATAACATATCAATCAGCCCATAATTGAGTCACTAATTATGGTATATTTGTGGCAAAATAAAATGAACATTTTACTTGCCTATCTCTAATTTGTTTTAATGAGTCAAACAAATATTTTAATTAAAGAACCTAAAGTAACATGATGAATCAAAACTCAATAAAAGTTAATTATAAAAATAATTTGATAAAATTAAAGTGCCTGCATTAAGTTAGAAAATGTCCAAAGGAAATACATGGCTTTGTAGTTACAAAGTAAAATTAATATTATAATGGCATTATGCTTTTTTAGAAACCATGAGGCTTTAAAGAAAAAGCCTTATATGAGCCAAATAACAAATATCTAAGATGCTTTTTAAATTATATTTAGTAGCTACACAGAAAGATTCTGTACAAATGTAAGAGATTTGTATGAATTTAAAATCAAACTCTCAAAAAGTGCAAGCATTTCTGTTAGTATTTTTCACTGGTAGATATACCAAATTCTAGAACAATTCCTGGCACATAGGCACATAATTAATAGTCTTACTTAATAATATATGTAGAATTTAAAAATAAATGTATTAAACAATAAATACGAAATGAAACAAATTCCTACTCTATCTAATAATGTTTAATGATCTATTCTTATAATTTTAAAAGTTTTTTTGTCTGCTTGTTTAGAATGATAAAATAGTTTTTACTAAATAAAGTTACTTCTGGAATATATTCCAAAAATATATATTCAATTTATTGCCTCAAAATTTCCTGAAGGTTTTTAACAAAATAAAGAAAGATCAACAATCAAATGTATTGCCCCAAAATGGAGAAATGAAAATTTTGGCAAAAATACAATTAAATATTAATTTATTTATTTGTATTTAATTTTTTGTATTTGAAGAACTTGTAAAAAAATTACAAAATGCAAAAATATCAGAGAAAACTAAAATCACTTTCTTGTTTTTAAGTGCGTTTTTATTGATTTTAGAGAGAGAGGAAGGAAAAGAGAGAGAAACATCTAAGCATGCCCCCCAACCAGATCTTTTAGGTTCATCAGATGCTGCTCAACAACTGAGCCACTTCTGCCAGGCCAAAAATCACTTTCAGTCTCATTACCCAAACATAGCCACTGATAACATTTTAGTATATATCCTCTCCTTTATAATTTTCATGAAGTATTTTTTAATTAAATGTATTGGGGTGATATTGATTAAAAATAACATTGTATAAGTGTCAGATGTATCCTATATAACAAACTCATAATATGCAAATTGACTGTTACTACAACACACAAGATGGCTGCCCCCATGTGAACACAAGATGGCCATCACAAAATGGCCAGCAGGGGAGGGCAGTTGGGAGGGACAAGGCCTGCAGAGGAAGGATGTTGGGGGCAACCAGGCCAACAGGGGTGGGCAGTTGGGGGTGACCAGGCTAGCAAGGGAGGGCAGTTAGGGATGACCAGGTCAGCAGGGGAGGGTAGTTAGGGATGAACAGGCTGGCAAAGGAAGGAGGTTAGGGGTGACTGGGCCAGCAGGGGAAGGCAGTTAGGGATGACAAGGCCTGCAGGGGAGGACAGTTAGGGGCAATCAGGCAAGCAGGGGAGCAGTTAAGCATGGATCAAGCTGGCAGGGGAGTGGATAGGGGGTGATCAGGCAGGCAGGAAGGTGAGTGGTTGGGAGCCAGCAGTCCTTTGTTGTGAAAGGGATGTCTGACTGCCTGTTTAGGTCTAATCCCACTGGGGTCCCAGATTGGAGAGTGTGGAGGTGCAATGAGGGACACCACCCCACCCCCATGCACAAATTTCATGCACTGGGTCTCTATATTTTTATAACATGACATCTGTACATTGTGTGCCCACCACCCAAAATCTAGTGTCCTTCCGTCACCATATTTTTACCTTCTTGTGTTTTCTTTCCCCACCCCTTCCCTACTGGTAGCAATCATTCTGTTATTTAAATTAGTAATCGATATGTATGTTTTAATAATATAGCAATGTAAGTGCATGACATATATTTTGTTTTGAGGTTTTATTGAACTAAGTTGGTGTTATATTTTATTGTAGAAGCCAGTCAAAATATGAGTGGAAGGAAACTGAGTAAAAAATTTCTGTGACCTGCTTATGAACTTATTATATTTTGAACTGTTTGGTCTGTAAGAATCATATAGATAGACTCTCCTTATATCATTACTTTGTAGGAGTATTCCCCAGTAACATTTGGAGGTTAGTAATGCTTCCCAAAGAAAGTATTAAACAAAAAATAAAATTAAGCACCTCTTTGTTACTGTGAGTTCTATGCTTTCCAAAATGTATTCATTTGAGGTTGATTTTCAGTTTGAAAATGTATTAATGTATTTAAAAAATATGTTTCATATATTAATATAAGTATATTATTATAAAACATTATACATATTTACGTATATTACATATTTATATTTTAATATAGTTATTTACATTTACATTTTTCATGGTTATTCTGTGGCCCTGTATCACTTCATTTTTAAATAAGCAACATTGCAGAGTACACAGTAAGTATCTAGAAGAATCTCCTCAAAAGATAATACATCAGTTGAGGTTATTTTAATTATAATAAAATAATTTATTTTCTGTGTTCTACAATGTATTTGTATTATTTGTTTCACCTGGAAATTCTTATTTAAAATTGGGATTTCAAACTGAAATTTATGGCTATAGGAAGAAAACTGACTTTTATGACTGTGCTAGTAAGTTCTACTTTATAGTCAAGTATTTTTACAAGTGATATTCCCTTATCCATATCATTTACATATTTATATTCCTTTGAAAACAAAGCAGAACTTTCCTTTTATAACTCAGGCAGTTTAGTAAAAATTTAGGTACACTGACTATCTACATCACACATGAATACACTTAGGGAAAAAGAGAATAGTTATTAGTAATATTATTATATTAAATTAATATGTTACATCAGTTATATTAATTCATGTATTGCAGCACAATCTATAAAATGCTTTGTCAACAGAAATTAAGTTACTCTATAAACTTTCACTTTAATGCTGCAATCTAAATATTTAAGACATTAAATCTTTTTATTTTAATTGATATACCTGAATTTAATGTAATCTACCTCCTTTTTACCTTATTCATTCTTTACACAGTTGTCAGAAAGATTTCTAGATTTAAGAGATTTGCAGATTTTTCTTTTAGAAATTCTTCAGAGTCATCGTTTGCATGTCTTTCAAATGCATTAGCATGAGATTTATGGCCTAATATTTATTCTGGTCTCCCTTCCATATTATTACTGCTTTAACCTAGATATAAACTTTATCAGCACCATAGTAACAACTTATAGTTTTCCATAATTTACAACCTTACATGTTCCATTATTTTAAAAATGCTATCATTCTAATAAATAATAGCATTTCCTTTATTTACACAGGAATTTAATTCCCCACATTTCATACTTTTGAAAATTATTATATTTATTCTGTTGGTAATATTATAACACATCTCTTGCATTTCTTCTGATATCTAACATGTTGATATAGCAATAGAGTCATGAGAATATTTGCTATTACTAAATTGAAGGGTAAAAGTGGGAATCTTCCAGACAATAAGCTCTGTAAGCCAAGGAAGGACCATAACAAAGAAACGGAAGGGGCTTGGATGAAAATAGAACTATGAGCATATGGGATTATTCTGAATAAAATTAAATCAAAACATTAACATAAACACTGATAATGTCCTGATCATTAGCCAATGCAAAAACCCAGAAAATTGAAACATTTTTTCCCTCTGAATCATGCAATGCTGCTGTGTATACTGGTCACAATAAGAAAATAGTGTGTGAATTCTTTTAAGATTAATTTCTTCTTCTTTCAAAGATTCCCTAATGTACCTTCTGCCAAAGTAAATAAAACACTTTGCTTTTAATATGCCCCATAAGGGAAAACATCTCTTCTAATTAAGCTTGCAGAGCTAGGCATTCTCACTTAGCTAGGAGGTGTAGCAGCTATGCAGGTAGCTTGGCTGTTGTTATATAACCAACATTTTTATTTTATTGAATAACAAACTTGGAAATGAAGTGAACTTGTTAAGTGGCATATAGAAAGAGATAAAATTTGGATATCAACATAATAGTTTAAAAAAAAAAACACCTCTATTTTCCATGTCTTTTCAAAAGATAAGTGTTTGCAGTTGTGATAATTTAATTATGGGTGTCTTGGCTTCCTTACACAAATCATGAATGCTCTTCCAGAAAGCAAGCCAACTCCATGGACGTGTGTGAATTCCCACATGTCCTAGAGTGCAATTAACTCAACTTCCAACCACGCTGTGGCACCTGCAGACAATGCAGAAATCTGTTACAAGAACTCTTTCCACAGCATGAATATGCAAGCACCAGAATTAGTGTAATTCATTCAGCTGTAGATTATCTAGACTCCAGCCACAATACATTTTATTGCCATGTGTCAGTTCACTGACAGCTTCATAAATCCTGCTCAATAAACATAAAGTGTTTGCTTTCATTGTCTAGCACATAGAGAAGCCCTGGGAAAGTTTTCTCAGATGGAGCTATGTTGCAGTCAGACAACAATCAGAACAACTCGCATCCAAAACTGGAGGTAGGATGTAGGTGTGTATATTGTAAATGTTTGACAGGAATGATTTGGAACAGGAAGCCTCTCGCTGTATATAAAAACCACCCCTTAAAAAATAAAGCTTGTGTTAGGTTTTCCCTGTAAAATATGAGTTTGAGGTCTGTGTCATAATACAATACATATATTATAGCAGATAAAAGAGATGAAAACAGTATTAGCATATTTGGTTTTAAACTTAGCTATTCATGATTCAATTTCAGCTCAGGATATTAAAACTCGATCTCTCAGAATTGTTATTTTTACCCCCAAAGGCTTAATTAAGTGAATATCATTAATTAATATACTAAAAATAGATGTGAATGGATTTTCTGTTCACAAATACCTCAAAATCAAATATAATGTAGTCTTTTCTATTTATTTCTCCAAAAATGATGAATGAATCTAGAAACTACCAGCTCCAGCTGTGAGGCAGCTAGAGAAATACTGACTCTCTTAACAGATTAATAGTTGTTAGTTCCTTGCATGGGTTAGTCTGCATGTATGGGAACACTTAGCTGAGGCCTTTTCTTTTTGTCTTCTTCAGATCTGGGTTTGTATTTTACGCAGTGCTTCTGTGCATTCACCCAGCACATAATCATCTTTGTGAGCCTATGCAGGATAATTTAAGTCTTACTTGTCCATTTGACTCTCAGGGGGAAAAAACAAAACTGTAAATTACAAAACTGAATGGGGCAGAGAAGTACAGTCTTCTACTGATTCCATGATGTTTCCTCGTCAACAACATTGTCTCTTTCCTGGCTCCACTTTCAAAAACAAAGCAGCACTCCCCCAAGGTACTGAATCTCTCACTGTCCATAACTCGGTAGAAACTTATTGTGAGAAGTGAGTTATAGGTGGGAGGAGATGAATGTGTCTCCACTGTTTCATGCACAGAGATGATTCTCCTTTCCACTTGTGTGCCAACCGGTACTATGAGAGTTAGAAAGAAAGGTTTTTGAAGTGTGAAAGTGAGAATTTTAGTGCTATTTGCTGAAATTGCCCTTTCTCAAAGCTCTATGAGAAAGTGATTAGATCCACAGTCTTACATTTTCTGAATTGATAGTGTAATGCAATTAACACAATTAACTCCAAATCTTTATTCTAATGGGTTCAGATGGTCTTTCTAGGGGGAAAAAAAAGCTGCAAGATGGATAGATATAGATTGTGTGTGCAAATAATATTTATAGAAAAAAAGAAAAACAGTTGCCTGAAATAACATGTTATTTAACGAACAGTTCCTTTTTTTAATGTTTATTGGTTTTTAGAGAGAGAGAGGAAAGGAGAGGGAGAGATAGGAACATCAGTGATGAAAGAGAATCATTAATATGCTGCTTCTTACACTGGGGATTGAGCCTACAATCAGGATGTGTCCTTGATCAGAATTGAACCAGGACCCTTCAGTCCACAGGCTGATGCTCTATCCACTGAGCCACAATTTATTTTTAAAATATGCTCTTACTGCCTTTTAAATATACTAGTTTAAAATTAACTAAAAGGATAAATAAAATATGGCCTTATCTAGTGATTTGGTATCATATTGTTCTAGTTATTTATTAGTTTTTCATTTGGTATGTCATCTTTAAACAACAAATATGTAACTATTAAAACAGCCAATTTTAAACAGCCATTTTTTCTGAAACCTCATAGTAGCTTTGTAAAGTGAAGAGAAAATATATAGTTTTTTAGTCTAGTTTGTTCTTTAATCACAGAACATAATCTCAAGCCTAAAGCATAAATAAGTGTGAGTACATTTTAAATCTGAAATTTAAGAATAAAGTGTCAGGAAAATGGATGTATGGAAATCACAGAAATGGAAATGTGTGGTAATCTTCCTTTACTTCAAGCTCTGAGTTTGTTAGCAGAGAGAAAATCCATTAGCAAAATATAAAGCATGATCCAACCTTCTTCATGTGACAGATGAAGAAAGTGCTTATCAAATATACACAGACATTCAATATTTCATTCCCAGTGCTTTCATATGCAGTACCTATCCCTTAATTAAACCAGGTATCTTTCTCAGCAAATCTTATTCTAGACTTCATAGAATTCAAACATCAATCAACAAAACACATTATTTACATTTGCCTCTAACTCTTTAAGGACACCTGGAAAACAAAAAGAGTTTCAAAAGTTGCTATGAGCCAGGGAGATGAGAACTCCTGTAATGAAATTATGTGAAAGTATGTGGGATACAGAATGACAGTCAGTAACGAATAGAAATTTTGACCTATTATTGTGTTTATAAGATAGATTGTATCATTGCATTCTTTCTACTATAACAATGTGTAAATCCTCATCTTGTTTCATATTTCATGCACTCAATTTTCAGAATACATATTTACAGTGAAAAATCATTCACATAATGTATTCAGTTATTTATATTTCAAGTGGTCATAGTTTGTGTCCTGTACATATTGTAGGGAATAGTGTATATTTGTGTGTGTGTGTGTGTGGGTGTGTGTGAGTGTGTGTGTGAACACTGATTTTTTCTGACCCAGATGATGTTGTTTTGAATTGCTATTTTTTTTAATTTGGAAATATTTGATATATAGAAGGATCATATATAATATATGTAAAAAGAGTAAAAGAGTTATATAAGAAACAATCCTGAACCTAACCTCCTCTCCCCCCAAAAAAAAAGAAAAGAAAAAGTAATGTAGCCATGGTGCACGGTCAGAATCTCCCCTTCAGAACATATGTACATGCTCTCTCAGTTGACTGCTCACAAGTAGGCAGGTTTCCAGCAATTTCCAGGGAAACAATAAAATGACCATGGTACAGAAACCCTTACATCAATTCAGGACAACTCTGAATGCAACCAATAGCAGCATTCCATTATATAGATATGCCACAGTTTGTTAAGCTATACAGCTTTAATTAATATGAAAGAGATGTTTAAGTTTTTGGCTATTGAAGACATAATCAACACTGTGTGTGTGTGTGTGTGTGTGTGTGTGTGTGTTTTCATTTAGAGTTCAAGAAGGCAGATAGGTTTCCGTCCAGTATTTTATAGATGCCAAGCCAGTAACTTCTGGCTTTTATTTTTTGATGGTGAGAATTCAGCCTTCATTCTTATTTTATTGTCTTGAATTTTATGAAGTTCAAACAGCTTAGTAATGGCATGTGTATCTTAGAATGAGTCACTCATGGGACCTCCTATGTATAACAGATTTCTGAAACTCTTCCTTTAAATAGCTCCTTCTTTAATATTTCACTTCATAAATCCAGGTACCCCAATGTCTGTGAATTCTAACTTCTGTCTTCTTATCTCAAGAGAAAACTGTGTCTTACATGGACCCCTTCCCATTTCCAAAGTCTCATAAACACCTCTGGATTAAAGGCAGAAAAATCATAGGACTCATTTTTTTTGTTTGTTTCATTAATTCAGGGATTTATAGCCCTGACTGACTTTTATTCAATGTCTGGAAACATTGTTTTATATATTTGTCAATTTAGCTTTCTATGGAGGGAGGGCTAATCTAATGCCATGTGGTGGAAAATTCATCTCTATCAATTTTAAATGCATATCATTCTGATTACTAATGGGGATGAATGTGTTTTCATATAAGGCTTTTCTCAAATATTTTCTGTAAAATAGGGATGTAATATATGGTAACTTTAGCTAATAATACTATATTGCATATTTGAAAGATGCTAAGAAAGTAGATCATAAAAGTTCTAATAAAACAGTTTAGTAAATGGTATATGCATCTTAGAAATAAGTCAGTCATGGAATACACACACACACACACACACACACACACACACACACAGAGTGGCCGGACTATTATGACCACCTGATGTTTGTAGGCAAATTAGCCGTACACTGCATTGTATGGGATATGGAAGTCAAAGGCCTCTTTGAACACCTTTGCTGTCTGCAGTTACCAAGATAAAACATCTCTAATTCACACAGGAACACAAGGATTGGACAGTTGAGCATTGAAAAAAAGTCATGTGGTCTGATGAATCACGTTTCCAGTTGCATCATGCAGATGGCAGAGTGAGAATTTCACAGAAACAACATGAAAGCATGCACCCTTTATGCATGAGTACAACCCTTCAAGCTGGTGGGGGCAGTGTTATGGTTTGGGGCGTGTTTTCCTGGCATGATTTGGGCCCTTTAATTCATGTGGAACAACGTCTGAATAGCACAACATACCTAAGTATCATTGCTGATCAATTTCATCCTATCATGTTGATGACGTATCCCAGTGGAGATGGCTTCTTCCAACAAGACAATGCTCCATGCCACGGTGCTTGTATTGTGCAGGAGTGGTTTCAAGAACATGAGGGAGTCTTTACCTTGCTTTTTTGGCCAGATCTCCATCCAATTGAGCATTTGTGGGATGAAGTTAAAAGAGTCATCAGGCAGCTGGTTCCACAACCATCAAATCTCACAGAAGTGGGCAGTGCTATTCATCAGGGATGGTGTCAGAGTCCTCACATCCCCTTTCAACATCTTGTGAAGTCAGTGCCAAGAAGAATCGCTGCAGTATTAAAGGCAAAAGGTGACCTTCAATTTTTACCACTTTCGATTTTAGGGCTTTTATACATTTGGATAAAAATACTTTATTTTTATATATGTTATAAATACTTCTTGTACTTTAGGTGGCTTTTTTTTCATGTAAAACAGAATGTCTACTTCTAGTTCTCTTAATTCTATCTTTTAATGTTATGTAGTATCTGAGTACTTCTTACCAATAGCATGGCTACCACCCTAGTCCAAGCTATTAGAATTATTTTAATACCTTTCTGATTTTCCTGCTTCCATGTTTGTTCCTACAGTTAGAAAGTCCACCTCTCTTGATTTGCTGGGGTCCATCTTTTTAAAATTATTATTAATTATTAAGTACTATCATTTTTACTCTTAATATGGATTGCTTACCTAGATAAAAAATTATAAAAGAAAAGAGACACAACAGAACTCACTTGGCTCTAAAGTCTATATTATTTCCCCCACATAATCACAAATTCTTAAAATGTAAAAGTTGAGGAAACAGTAAATATTAAAAGTAGTTAAGAGCTTACTGTAAAGAGAATTCTTCTGTGAGAGTGTAATGTGATGAAAATTTCTTCACTGCTCTTGTAGTTAATGTAATAAGAATAAATAAAGTAATATACTTTTAAAAAAGAAGCAACTCATAAAATTAGGAATGAAATAAAATATGCCATAGTATTTCAAGCTTTAATTATATATAATCACATTTATATTAGTATAAGAGAGAGAGCTTTTATTTAATTTAACATTACTTAACACATGGTTTGTTTGTTTGATATTTTCTTCCAAGTACAGATTAGTGAAAATAGCAAAGTGGAAACTAAAAGAGATGTTTAGAAAAATGTTGAGAGAAAATTTAATTGTTTCTTATTTTCTTGATTGCTTCAAAGAGTATGACTCATTGACAGTTAATTACTAGGGACTTCAATATTAGGGTTAGTGTTCAGTCTTTTCATTGTTCATTAGAATACTTCTCACCAATATAAAGGGATATCTTCATGATATATGCAAAAATATGGATAAGTCTCAAAATCATTTTACTAAACAAAATAACTTGAGTGAAACTGACTACTCTTGTCTTTACAGAAATCTATCTTCCAAAGACATTTATTTCAAAGTTTACTTTTTATTAATTTAAAAATTTCATACACAATTGATATGCAAGAATTAGATAATATATTTATTTACTTAGTGAATTATTTTTTAATGATTCACTAAGGTCCTCAGCTAGGTTTTAAGAACTAATTTGAATATGGAAAGTTCCCTGATGTGCTCATAGTCTATCGACAGATACAATTAGAAATCACTGTGAAATGAAAATACAAGGTAATCTACAAGCTGAACAAGTATAGCAATTAATAGAAATGAACATAGAATACCCTAGTTCACTGAGAAAGAACATCTAATAAGTGAGTGGGAGGAGAATCAAAATGGCAGCCAGCAGGATGGCAGTGAGGGAGAGAGGGTGAGTCAAGGAACAAAAGGCTAGTGTGTGGATGTCGGGGAGGGAGGGGCGGTGTATGTGTGACAATTAAATCTTGCAGTAGTTTTGGGAGCTGGAAGACTAGGCTCTCCTAGATGCTGAACCCCTGCTACCACTGCAAGCACTCCTGGGGGAGCTGACTCTGGCACAGAAAGTCATGCCTTCTTGAAGGGGAGAATTGCTGTGACTAGAAGCCTAGCCTCACCACCACACAGACTGGCCTTAGAAAACATATCAGACCCTGTAGCCATTTTGGCCAAACCTGCTACCTCATCTGCAGACTCACAGATGCTGGGACTCCAGCCTCCCCAGATGCAGGCTCCTGTGAGTCATGGAGTGTGCTCCCCTCCCACCAGCCCACCACTTAAGCTACAGGCTCCACACTACCTGTGCCTACTCCCTCCATTGAGTCTCAGAAAGTGTTATTCTCCCACCAAGCCTGCCACTTCAGCCACAGGACCCTCATGACCTGGCACCTGGGCCATTTGTTGAAAGCAAAAATGAGGAGACAACAAAACAATCCTCACAGGTAGAAACCGAGCAATCACCAGAAAAGGAACTAAATAAAATAAAAGCATGCAATATGTCAGAAAAAGAATTCTGAATAAGGGTCATGCAGTTCCTAAATCATCTTGAGGAGAAAATCAACTTATGTAATAATCAAGAGGAAATCAATAATGATATAGCTACAATAAAAAACAAAACAAAAAACAATAGAAGGTTTCAACAGAAGACCAGAAGAAGCAAAGGACTTATTTATCAAGTTAGAAGACAGGGCAGAAAACATACCCAATCTGAACAGCAATTGGAGATAAAAATTAGAAAGCAGGTAGAAAGCCGAAGGGTGCTTTGAGACAACATGAAACAAAGTAGCATTTATATAATAGGAATGTGTGAAGGATAAGAAGAGGAGCAAGAATTAGAAAACCTATTTGAAGATATAAAGATAGAAAACTTCACTGATTTGGGGAAGAAAAAAGTCACACAAGCATAAAGAGTTCCAAACAAGATGAACTCAAAAAGACACACACCAATACATGTTGTAATTACCATGACAAAACATTAATAACAAAGGGAGACTTTTAAAGGCTACAAGAGTGAGAGAGTTACCTATAAGGGATCTCCCATTCGATTACTAAATGATTTCTCAACATAAACACATCAGGACAAAAGGGAATGGAATGAAGTACACAGAGTGATGTAAAGCAAGGGACTGAATCCATGAATACTCTATTCAGCAAGGCAATCATTGAAAATTAAAAGGGAAATCAGAAGCTTCGAAGACAAACAAAAAAAAGCTAAGGGAGTTTATCACTTCCAAGCCAGCAATGTAAGAAGTGTTAAACGGACTGTTATAGAAAGAAGAAATAGAAAGGGAAGAAGGAACACAGGCATCCTTATTTATAAAAGAATAAGTAATTGTCATACCCTCATTTGTGATACCCTCATGCTGTCACAAGATGTCTGCGTGCAGAGCAGAGGTGGGCTTCCCATGGCCCCACGCTTCCCATGGCCCCATGCATGTGCCAGGGGGCAGGGTCCTAGTGGGGGCTCCGCACAGATTCCACAGGACTTCCCACAGCCTGGCGTGCCTGCCATGGAGACAGACCTCTGGCTCTGGCCTACCTCTTTGGGGAAATCCATTGAGGAGCCTCGGATGGATGGGTGGGGCCTACCTCTTTGAGGTGATCAATCATGGGGCTCCCACACTGTGAAAGGGAAGAGGCCAGGCTGGAGGACTCCCCTTCCCCAAGCACATGAATTTCGTGCACTGAGCCTCTAGTAAAAAATAAAAATTACTATAAACAACTACATATCAATAACCTTAAGCATAAATGGATTAAGTGCTCCAATCAAAATACATCCTGTGGTTGAATGCATAACAACATGACTCATTAATATGCTGCTCAAAAGAGATCCATCTCAAAACAATGGAAAATATTTTTTAGGCAAATGAAATATCCCTGATGAATATACATGCTAAAATCCTCACCAAATTCTGGCAAATCAGATCCAGAATTACATTAGAAAAATCATACACCATGACCAAGTGAGATTTATTCCAGGGATGCAAGGATGGTACAATATCTGCAAATCAATAAACATGATTTATCACTTAAACAAATTGAGAGACAAAAATCACATAATCATATCAATTGATGCAGAAAAAGCATTTGACAAAATCCAACACCCTTTCTTGATAAAAACTCTCAGCAAAGTTGGAATAGAAGGCACATACCTCAATATAATAAAAGCCTTATATGACAAACCTACAGCCAACATCATACTCAATGAGCAAAAACAAAAACCATTTCCCCTAAGAACAGGAACAACACAGGGATGCCTGCTTTCACCACTCCTGTTCAACATAGTATTGGAAGTGCTAGCTGTAGTGATCAGACAACAAAAAGAAATAAAAGATATCCACATTGGAAAAGAAGAAGTAAAGTTGTCATTATTTGCAAATGACAGGATATTGTACATAGAAAACCCTAAAGTCTCTATCAAAACCCACTAGACTTACTACATGAATTGGCAATGTAGCAGGATACAAAATTAACACCCAGAAATCTATGAATCTATGGCTTTTTAATACATCAATAATGAACTCACAGGAAGAAAAACTAAAAAAAAAAAACTAAAAAAAAAAAAAAAGAACAACAACAATTGCATTTATCATTGCAACAAAAAATTTTAAGTGGATATAGAAAAGATCAAGAGACATATGAAAATATGCTCAAAGCCACTAATCATTCAAGTGATGCATATCAAAACGACAATGAGGTACTATCTCACACCTGTCAGAATGGCTATCACCAACAAATCAGCAAATGATATGTACCGGTGAGGATGTGGAGAAAAAAGAACCCTTGTACACAGCTGGTGGAAATACAGACTAGTGCAGCCTCTGTGGAAAACAGTATGGAAATTCCTCAAAAAATTAAACATAGAACTTCCATTTGACCCAATAAACCCACTTCTAGGAATATATCCCAGGAAATCAGAAAGACCAATCAGAAAAAATATATGCACTTCTATGTCCATAGCAGCACGTTTTACAATAGCTAAGAATTGGAAACAGCCTAAGTGCCCATCAGCAGATGAGTGGATTAAAAAACAATGGTACATTTACATAATGGAAAGAGTTCTTTCTTTTCTTTGTGGAAAAGAAAGAACTCTTACCAATTGCAACAGCATGGAATGGAACTGGAGAGCATTATGCTAAGCAAAATAAGTCAGTCAGAGAAAGATAAATTCCACTTGATCTCACTCATTTGTGGAATATAATGAACAACATAAACTGATGGGGAAAAAAAAACAGATCCAGAGACAGAGTACCATTGAACAGGCTGTCTAACCTCAGAGGGAAGACATGGGAGGGTGTGGGTGGGGGGTAAGTGATCAACTGAAGTTCTTATATGCATTCATATTAGCATAACCAATGGACACAGGCACTATGGCGGTGAGGGGATGTGCTGGGGTGGGAGTGCCTGGGGAGAGATCAAGGGGGAAAAAAGGAGACATATGTAATACTTTAAACAATAAGGATGTAAAAAAAAAATAGACATAAGTGAAGAACTGTTAGGACTTCCAAAGTACAAATGAGAAAATGAAACTCTAGGCTTTTGTGCCTGTTAATTATAACAGCTCATAGGGAATATAGAATCATTTAATCAAATTAATTCCCAATAAGAAAATATGTAAAAGTAAAGTATCTTCTTAATTCCAGTGAAAAGTTAAAAGTAAAAGAGATATAGTTTTCTATGTATTCAATGCGAAATGACAAGATCAATTTTCAGAATTCACATAGAAAATGAATAGGGCAGTGAATGCCTGGGATTGGGGGGAGGGTTCCTAAAAGGGGTTAATGGGGGGGGGGGGACTTTTGTAACACTTTCAACAATAAATATTTTTTAGAATATTAAAGAAAACAAATACTACTCTGGGAGACACCCTTCATTTTGCATCACTTCCTAGAGTTGTTCATGTTGTGATACAATTATGTACTGCTATATGCATTTCCACTTGTCCTGCTTACGCCAACTGTCTCAGCTACTGCTTCCAATTTCAAACAACCAGGGTGATCCTCAGAAAATGCCGAAGTGAGTCAGTGGGGACCCTACTTTGCTTCTAAACAGAACACCTCAGTAACTGATTTGAAAGACCCATTTTATTTGCAATTGTTCCACTTGACTTGTTCCACACTTCGTTCTTTAGGACATTTATACCATTTTGTTTTACATTTGCCTCTTTTCTAAGCAAACATCAAAACTAATAGGCATACCAAAATAAGATGAAATAGCATGAGTTTTATTTAGCTCAGATATTACCAAAAAAAAGAGATGATCTTAATATATTTTAACAGCATTTTCCCAATTGTTTTATTCAAAAACCTGTCCAATAATTCCACAATCTGACAGCAAACCCTATTAGCTCTATCTTGAAAAAAATATATTGCCAAAGTGAGTGCCTCTCACTACCTACACCTCTGCCAGGCTTGTTTTAAGCCTCCATTATCTCTCATATCGACTGTTTAATGAGGCTTGTACTTGGTTTCTCATTTCCTCTCTGGCCCTCCTACAGTCTGTTTTCCACAGAGCAGCCGAGTGATTGTTTTAAATCAAAGAATTTTATTCCTCTGCTTTAAATTATCTGGTAGCTTCTCATCTCTTGCAGAATAAAATTTAAAGATTCTAAATGACCTGCATCCCTGCTACCTCACTGAGGTTATTTCTAATCACTATCTCATTCCAATTGCTCTGTTCCCACCACACTGGCCTCTTCTTTGCATCTAGAACATGCCAAGCTTACTCCCAGCAGGCCCTTCCCATGGGTCAAGTGTATATTGATGGAAACTTTTCCCACAGGGATCCACAGAGTACACTCACTAATTTGACGCAATCTTTGCCGTTATTTCATTTCCACAACGAGTCTCTGCTTTATTTTACTTTGTAACAATTATCACCATCTAAACATTTTGTATTTATTTGTTCATTCTCTTCCGTCCCCGTTCTTCATTCATTAAGATTAAGCTCCATGAGAATTAATATGTTTTTCCTGTTTTGTTTATACCTGTATCTCCAAAATTAAGAACAGTACCTGGCATATGCAGGGCACTCAGCAATCTTTTAATGAATGAAGGTTCAGAAATAGCTATTTTAGAAAACCTCTTACATTCTAGTATTTACATGTATTTAGTTTGGGTGATATGAAGAATTCATAGCTTTTCCTTGCTGATCTATAAGTACTAGAGTCAACCTGCTATTAGGAAAGGGATTAAAAATCTCTGGCCATCAATCCTTTCCCCAAAGGATTGATGGCCAGAGAAGAAAGAATTTGACAATCTCTAGATTATATGTTTTTGTGGAGGCTCCAAAAGACCAAGTCTAAATAGAATAATTCTATTTTGTTAAGAAGAAAATGTTAAATAATGATGGATATTTTAAGCTAAATAAAAGCATCATTTGATATTGATGAGTCATCTATAGAAAATAACTATTTCATTTGACTTTTGTGAATTAAAATATCTAATAAAAGGATGTACATAAAGAAGTACTCTGGGAAGAAATAATATTCAATATCAGAGATTCTGGGTTCAAAATCCAAGTCCTTTATGTCACTGCGATCTTGGTCATTACTTAAATGTATGAACTTCAATTGAATTAAGTATAAAATATGAATTTATTACTACCTACTGGTACATCTTAATCTTATTATAAGAAATAAATAAGATGTGGTACATTATTATATTAATAAATTCTGAATTGTTATGTGGATCTTAGTTAATATTATTAGTGGCATAAATTATCTTATGAAATAGCCTTCTTGGCCCCACTCACACTTTGCTATTAGTGAAAGAATCCAAGGCCTACTAGGATAACAATATAGAATGTGCTATTGTTCACCCTTACCTGACACTCATATCTAGTGCTCTTATATAATTCTTGTATTAGCACTTCTGTCTCAAGATCCCTTCTTGAGAGGATCATAAAAAACTCACTAAAATTCAGCCTCTGAAACAATTGTATCATTTTAACTTGTTTATATATATATATATATATATTTTTTTTTTTAGATATATTTTTTATTGATTTTTTTACAGAGAGAAAGGGAGAGAGATAGAGAGCTAGAAATGTCGGTGAGAGAAAAACATCGACCAGCTGCCTGTTGCACAACCCCTACCGGGGATGTGCCCACAACCCATGTACATGCCCTTGACTGGAATCGAACCTGGGACCTTTCAGTCTGCAGACCGACACTCTACCACTGAGCCAGACCGGTTTTGGCAACTTGTTTATAGTTTTTATAGGTGCCAGGTTTATCTGATTTTATTTTCTTTGTTACTGGGAAAGCCTTGGGGCAGAACAGTGAATTGGTTATTATAGACAATTACCTTGTTAGAATTGCCTAAAATTTCCTATCCTATATAATAAAGAGGTAATATGCAAATTGACCTTCACTTCAACACACAAGATGGCTGCCACAAGATGGCTAGCAAGGGAGGGCAGTTGTGGGTGACCAGGCCTGCAGGGGTGAGCAGTTGGGGACAACCAGGCCAGCAGGGGAGGGCAGTTAGGGGTGCCTGGGCCAGCAAGGGAGGGCAGTTGAAGGTGACCAGACAAGCAGGGGAGGGCAGTTAGGGGCAATCAGGCCAGCAGGGGAGCAGGTAGGTATCAATCAGGCTGGAAGGGGAGTGGTTAGGGGGTGATTAGGCTGGCAGGCAGAATCGGTTAGGGACAATCAGGCAGGCAGGCCAGTGAACAGTTGAGTGCCAGCAGTCCTGGATTGTGAGAGGAATGTCCCAGGTTGGAGAGGGTGCAGGCTAGCCTGAGGGACACCCCCCACACCCCTATGTACAAATTTTGTGCACCTGATCTCTAGTACTTACATACATTTGTTCATCCTGAGGTTGATCAACCCCAGTTCTGTGTTACTATTCACAGACTCAAAAGGAATATCATTAGATAAATTAAGACCTAAAACTTTGTCATAGTTGGTGACATCAAATTTGTGTTGCTTAACCTTAAAGTGTAGGTGATTTACTTATCTCTTTCAACATAATTGTAATATTATTAGATTATGATTGATACATATAATATTTTCAAGTACAAACTATTATTCATACTGTACTTCTCTTTATTTTTTTATGTGTAGTAGGATAAAAGAAAGTTCTATCTCCATTAAATATGTCAAATGAAAACTGCATGAAAACTTCTGGTTTTATACAGTATTGTCACCTTTAAAACTTTATATGTTTAATACATTCAAAAAGTCATTGCCCCAAATATTTATGTAACAAGGATTATATTTCGTAGTAGATAATATACTATTTTATGATTAATTTTATTGGAAGCTTATTAGATTTTTTATTTCTTAAAGATACATACAATATGCCCATGTTATGGGTCCCAGTGGCCTGAGTCAAAGAAACATTACACCTCCCCAGAACTGGAGCTACTGCAAGAGGTCACAGCACACACTGCCGGGGGAGGCTGATGAAGGGTTTGAGACAGCCAGATGTAAGTGCACAGCCTCAGGCATCATTTGGAAATGAACTGACCAAGGCAGGCTAGGGACAGGAGAGAGGTCAGTAGCTAGGCCCATCATAACTGTGTGGCCCTGGCTGGTGGCATGCACTATCGTGGCTGGAGGATCTCGCCACCTGCATACAGACAACAGCAAAGGCCAGTAGCATGCAGGTGCACAGCTGTAGGGACTGTCCCTTATTGCCAGCATAGTGATGGGGGTCAGCTATTGGTTCCTATGCAGCCACAGAGGCCAGGGCTGGTTGCCAGTGTGTAATCCAGTCTTTGGCAGAAGGTAAGGGAGGGAGTGGAGAGGGACTGAGGTGGCTGTTAACTGAAAACACAGAAATTTGTGGGGGGGGACTTTCAGTGGTAAAACCTGCAGGGGTCCATGGTGGCTGTGCTGGCCATTGGTTTCTTCAGTAGTGAGAGCTCCCAGGGTCTTCTGCAGAGCAGGCTCTGGAACTGCAGTTGCTATTGCTCTGTGGTAGATATCAGTAGACCTGGTCTCTCTTCCTTATTCCAAGATTTCTCTGTACATCTCAGATTTGCCAGTTTGGGAGTGGGTGACGCTGAAGTAGGTCCTTGGAGGTGTGCTCTAAAAGGCTAGAGATGCTGGTTGCTCACCTCATTCTCCTTTCCTGGCTAGGGAACTCATGTGATCCAGGGAGTTCCCTCTTGGTTGTGAGTAATGCCAGCCATGAGAATGGGATGATGGTGCAAAACGAGACTGTTCTTTAAGTTTTTTTGTGCAGTTACTGTCAGGTTTTGTTGTTGTTTTTTTTTGTTTTTCATTCCACTCTAATACTGAAGTTTCTTATGTAAACTCCTAAGTTCTCCCAAAGCTATTTTTGTTTAGGCATAGCTGCCTAATTATTGATTTTTATGAGGGAGAGGAGTCTGGAGCCTCTCAGTATGCCATTTTGGTGACATATGAAAAAAATGCTCTTATTTGTAAATGAAAATGGGTATTCCAATTATTATCTTTTAATACATTTAAAATATTATGTTTTACATTTTATAAACTTTCTTCCTCAAACTTCAAATATAAATAAAGAGAAATAAAACTGAATATAACACAAACACATGATTCTGAATTTAGAGTCCCTAAAATATGCATTAAATTAGATGAAGAGTTTAAAGTTTTCCAACTTCACAATCATAAAATCTCATCATTGTTTGAATCCTAAATAGATAGCACTCAGCTTTTATGTAGCATATGGGGTTGCTTTGGAAGTCCATATGCTTTGTAGCAGTTGGTGTTCAAATGAAAATGTGTGAAGTCAAATAACAATGTGGCCCAGAAGACAAAACCTAATTACCAGCAGCATCAAACTGCATGCTTTCTTTCTTACTACCTATATCATTTTTTCTGAGGATTTACAGAAGTTTCCTTGGTAAAACAGTTTTTGACAGACCTGTAGACTATTCTATCTAATAAAGAGTAAATATGCTAATTGACCCTTATACTATGACAAAGATGGCAGCACCAATAGCCAATAAGAAGGGAATATGCTAATTGACTACCACACCCTCAAATATGGTGGTGCCCACAGCCACAAGATGGTGGCACCCAGTCCCCTCAGACCTGCTGGGGTGGCAGGTGCACTGAGCAGCCAGGCCTGACCCCCAGGTGCTTGCAGCCCCAACCATCATGCTTGCAGCCCTGCCCACTCCCTGGGATTGCCTCCCTGCCCACCCCCAACGCTGCCCTGCCATGCTTGCAGCCCTTCCCACCCACCTGTTCCTGACACTCACTGCCCTGCCTGCCCTTCCACCACCTGCCTTACTGCAATCTGAGCCTGTGGACTGTGGGGGAGGGACTGAGAGGTGCTTAATGCACCTCATGGTGACTGGACATTTGGTTGTCCTGACACTGGCTTTTTATATATAGAGAGAGATAAGAGAAGAAGAGTGGAAAAAAAAAAAAAAACACAAAAAAACTGATAACATTTGAAGAAAATAAGCAGAGGTGGCACAGGGGAAGTGAAAATTTTGAC
Organism: Pipistrellus kuhlii; assembly: GCF_014108245.1. Classification (NCBI taxonomy): domain Eukaryota; kingdom Metazoa; phylum Chordata; class Mammalia; order Chiroptera; family Vespertilionidae; genus Pipistrellus; species Pipistrellus kuhlii. The sequence goes on along the minus strand of NW_023425551.1, from coordinate 35,206,133 downwards.
TTACTATATTAAAATATTCTCTGCCCTAACTAGTTTGGCTCAGTGGATAGTATCGGCCTATGGACTGAAGGGTCCCAGGTTTGATTCTGGTCAAGGACACGTACCTTGGTTTCAGGCACATACCCAGTAGGGGATGTACAGAAGGCAGTTGATCGATGTTTCTCTCTCATCGATGTTTCTAACTCTCTATCCTCTCCCATCCTCTCTGTAAAAAATCAATAAAATATATTTTTTTAAAAAGAAAAGAAAAAGTGCTGAAGGAAAATGTAAAATGAAAGAGTAAATAAAGAATTGCAACTGTTAAAAATAAAGAGTTAAAAATTCACCCTTCAGTTCTTTGTGAGGGTGTTTTTCTACATAACGGTCCTTTCATGTTTGTATAGCAAAATAGCTACTAAACATTTCATTGTTCCAGTCTGCAAAAAAGTCTGATTCTATTGCTTTCTCTTATGTGTCATTCATTAACTTAGCCATCTGTATATGTTACTTTTGCTTTAAAGATACATTAATTAAAGTTTTATGAAAATGCATATATTGATATAATTACTTTGACCTAAATTTGTACAGTTACATTGTAAGCATTGTTTCTAATTATCTATGTAAAATTAACTTTCTTTTTAATTTGAAAAATTCAATAAAAAGAATATTTATTTAGAAAATAGCTGAAAACTTAATAAAATTTCTGATTTGAGAAGCAAAATATAATTTAAAAGACATTCAAATTATAAAAATAAAGTGCCCTGGAAGAGAGAATCTAATAATGGAAAAATAAAAGAAGAAAATTTATCAAAAATGAGTGAATATTAAATTTTGAGTTTTAAATTTCTGTATCTCTGGGAAATTGGTATTAAAACCTCAAAATAAATGCAGTATTATTTTAAGGTGTACCTAGGAAAATAATTAGAGCAACTCTAAAAGGTTTTTAAAAGGTTGTATGGAATATAAAATATATGTATGGAATATACATATATATATTAGTGTGATGAGCACTAGGTAGACCCAATTTAAGTCCTGAACACTAGAATTTCACAATGGAAGATAACATTTTTGTGCTCTCATGGCCACCTCAGGCTAATGGCCATGCTTAATTACTAAAACATCATGGACAGAGTAGAGAAGGCTTATATCAATTATGTTTTTTTTTTACCTTTGTATTTGTAAAATGTCTAATTGTTAATAATGTTCAAAGTCAGCAAAATAATTCAAAAGCAAACAAAGCATTAATAAAATCATAGTACCTATTCTCCATTTAAAAAACAATTATCTTAATTATTAGAAATAATAAAACAAATAACAGATATACAAATACAGTTTAAAAATATCTGAGTACTTCCTTTCACTGTGGTAAAGTTTATACGAATAAACAATCCTATCTAATAAAAGGGTAATATGCATATTAACTGTCACTCCGTCAAAAATATGGTGGCGCCCATAGCCTCAAGATGGTGGCACCCATTCCTCTCAGCCCCACCGGAGTCCCACAGTCCCGGGGCGGCGGCCACTGAGAGTGGGCAGCATGAGCAGCCTGGTGGAATGCTTGCTTCGTCACCATAGCGATGAGGCAAGCATTCCGTGCCCAGCCAAGGATGAGCTCCTGTGTCATCCCTGTGACTTACTCATTTTAATTGGAAGGAAAGAGGTGTGCAAGCTCGCAGTGCTGGAGGCACAAGAAGCCTCCACTTGGGAAAATCCGAAAGACATGGCTCATAGAGGCACAGCCACTCCGGCACTTCACAAATATGAATGGGGTGTTTTCTTCCCATTCCTGCAAATGCCAGAACCAAGACTGTATAACAGAGACAAAACGGATGGGCTTCTGGGCCACGGAGAGCCTCTGGGCCAGGGAGAGCCTCTGGGCAGCAGGCACGGAGTGGCCAGGCCCCGCAGAGAGCTACTGGCCTATGGATTCCTGTGCAGGGCTACTAGTGTAGATATAATTCCCAAGCAAACTCGTATGCTAGGGCATGTAGAATGGACGTATTTGAAATGGTAGGTAGCCTAGGAATTTTTTAAAGTTCCCATCAACTATGTATTTGACAGTCCATTGATAGGAGAGAGTGTGGCTGAGAGATATGCAAATATATCCACTTGTCACTTTTCTGCAAGCGTATAGCAGATGTTAGGCTAGTAAGAGTATTAGGCAGCTGGGGCTGTCGATAGCTTTCTGACAAAAAATAAAACATGGCAAACTACACATTTTTTTCTAGGCCTGCTCCATCAAAGTCCAGTGTGACACTGCAGAGGAAAGATGCTGCATGGCTTTGGATCATGCTCATGCTCAAAAGCATACTGGCTTCTGAAGCATAGCATTGCAGTGAAAAGCCGGTGGAAATAATCACCCATGCATATTGATATCTTTAAGAGTAGAATATTAACTGCTCCAGTATGAAACGAGTTTCTTTGAACGTTCTATTATTCTCATTTAGCTTAAAAATATGGGAAAATGTTAATTAGTGTCCTTTAATGCTTTAGACAGCAGCTAGTCCAACAGATATAGTTATAGATCCCAACTGTGCACCCTGTAGGTAAGAGCTATTTAAAAATTATTGAAACTCCCTAAGCCTCTGTAATCTTCTCAGAAGTAAGGATGAAGGATAATTATATGTACCTCATGTTGTGGTAATGAGAATTAAATGATATAATGTATATAATCTACCCAACAGAGTGGCTGACGCACTGTGAGCTTTCAAGAAATGAGCTATACTGATTTAAAAAAAAAAAAAAGTACTCTACCCTCAGACTGGCTGAGTTTAAATCCTTGCTTTCTCACTTACTAGCTGTGGCACCATTCTCTAATTGGTTAATGATTCAGTCTGCCTCAGTTTGCTTTTCTGCATTATTGGTACAATGAGAACAAATGCTTCTGGGGATTGTTGGAAGACTTAGTTATTAAACAGACACATATGCATGAAGATCACTTAAAGGAAGGCCTCACATTTATTAATAGTAAGTGCTCACTAAATATCTCAAAATGCATTATTAAATTTTCAATTGATGTTTCCTTCCTATGTATATTTGATTCTTACCTTTGACTCTTGGATCCCACAAGAAGTTCTCAAGTAAGTTTAGATAGTTTCTAATTATTTCCATAATTAAATAATCCAAAACAGTTCTCTAATTATTGATAAAATTTTAAAGCATAGTGCAATCATATCTTAAAGATTTTCAGATTCGGTTCCAGACCATCCCAATGGAGTGAAAGTCTCAATAGAGAGAGTCATACATACTTTTTGATTTCCCAATGCATATACATTATTTTTATACTATACTATAGTCTAGTAAGTGTGCAATAGCATTATGTCTGATATTTTAATTTAAAAAATAATGTATTGCTCAAAATGCTGACCATGAACTGAGTCTTCAGCAATCATAATATTTTGTTGGTGGAAGGTCTTGATCTTCATTTCAAAAATCTCCACAGCAATAGTAATACCAAGATAACTAATCACAGGTCAGCATAACAAATATAATAGGGACGAACAAGCTTGAAATATTTAAAGAATTACTAAAACGTGACAGAGAGGCAAAAGTGATCAAATGCTGCTGGAAAAAAAATGACACTGATAGACTTGGTTAAAGCAGGATTGCCACAGTCCTTCCATGTTTTATTTTAAATACAACATTAGTGAAGCACAATAAAGCAAAACATAGTAAAGTGATGTGTGTCTATAAGTAAATTTAACACAATGTAAAGGCTAAAGAATAATAGAGATTAGTAGAAATTAGAATAACTTCTCAAAGAACAGTAATAACTGTATTACCAGGTATTATTATTGCTATTATACAAACTATTTACCTGAGAAATCTAAATAAAAGAGTCTCCTCAGATCAGATTCATAAAAGGAAAAGAAAATTGTGTAACCACAATTTTATAAGTATATAAGTAACTTAGTAGTTGTCTATCATGTAATTATTAATATGTATTTTCTTAAAGTTCCCATAAACTTTAAGCAGCTGGGGTTGTGATTATATGATTATACATAGGCTTCTACATATTGTTAGTTATCATGCAACACATTTTATATTATTATCATGGTAAAACTCCATATTGCTTGTAAGTGAAATGTCTCACATTGTTTATTTTTCATTACAAAGAACATTTAGCTATTCTCAGAAATCCTAAAGTATTTCTTTTTTTTTAAAGAATTGTTTTGCAAAATTCCCAAAATAAATATTACAACTCCGTATGTTACATCACTTATATATTAGTTTACTGCTTTAAAATAACATAGAAATGAATACCTCATTCACAACAAAGGTCTCATAAATCACATGGGGAGAAGTATGAAGTTGGGATGGCACTTCTGAGTTGTCTCAGGTTAGGGAAGACAACTAGTAACCCATTCCCATGTTGGCACTAAAAGTGGGCTTCCGCAGGTGACAAGCATATAATCGTGGTTGGCAAACTGTGGCTCTCAAGCCATATGCAGCTCTTTGACCCCTTGAATGTGGCTCTTCCACAAAATACCATGGCCTGGGTGAATCTATTTTGAAGAAGTGGCATAAGAAGAAGTTTAAATTAAAAAATTTGGCTCTCAAAAGAAATTTCTATCATTGTACTGTTGATATTTGGCTTGGATGACTAATGAGTTTGCCGACCACTGACCTAGAACATGTAAGCTGCCATGGTCAGGGTCAGTTTATAGGGAACCTAGTTGACAACACACCTGGCAGCTGAGAGGTGCTGAAGTACAAGTCTGGAGAGACACAAATAACATTCTCAGCATGAAATTTAACTGTTCATCATTTGGAAGCCAACTCTGATAGAAGCTGGCGCCTGGAATGGTGAGACAATTCTATAAAAGGTGATATCAGTTTTGAGATTGTGCAGCAGGTGGTGAGAAATTATTAGAGGTTATATAGTTTTGTGATTTAGTGCTAAATCATAAGGCAAATTTCATCTGCTATAATTTACAAAGCAGACAAGTATTGCTGTAACTCTAAAGGGGAGAGTTTTAAAATAGTAAATATTGTATATTATTGAATGGATTTTGGAAGATATTAGCAATGAACTCAGAAAAGGACTGAATACTTTCTAAGTAGGAATAAAAGGTAATAAAAGAAACATGGAATATGAGTTCCTTACAGGATTGAAGAATCCAAGTAATTCTAGATCTCAAATAATACAAGTAGATTTACACAAAAACCTCTGTAGTAAAAAAAAATCCAGTAAACTTAACTAATGTAAGTGTTTAAGACAATGTCCTAACTAAGAGGGCTATTGAACCACACAGCAAAATGGATCAGCTAGATCCTGAATCTATGTTTTTAGTAACGTTGCATTGTCAATACCAGCCAGACTAAATTTTTTCTAATTGTGTAAGAAGTATACACTATTAGAGACATATCTTACCTGAACAGGAAACAAGTTGCAAAATTATGCTGTCCTTTGGGAATGGTCTATTCCCGAACCTCTAATATAGCTGATAGCTGATGATGATGATAGATAGATAGATAGATAGATAGATAGATAGATAGATAGATAGATAGACTTTTGTTGCAGAATTGTGTTAAGAAAGTACTAGAAATAAGCTTATTAAATAAAATATGGCATGTGCTTAAATATTGAATGCTAGGAAGTGGTTGAAAAATGAGACATCATTGTAAGAAAAGACATAAAATATTTACCAAAATAAACTTTTAATAGAAGAAGTAAGTGCTATCTTTGTATATTGAGGGTAATTCAGTGCCTTCTTTTATAACTTGCTCTTGAAAATATGTTGGATAACAAATTTTTAGATAACATGAGGATATAATCCATGATTTTAAATGAGTAAATAATAATACACCAGAGCACATTCAAAATTACATTAGTATATTTATGACTTTTGAAATTCATTTTACTTTATTCTTTTTATTTATATATGTATATCATTAGACTGTGAGCCATAGCATTTTTATAAACTGTTTATTCTTTGAATGAAGCTAATTTGACTAAACTTTTTTTCAGTCTTTTACTCTCATGGGTTTAGAAGAATAAGCTTTTAGCCTAAGTATAAAATAATCCAAAATAAAAATACTACTACACAGATATTAGAATTTCATGCCAATAACAATATATTTTAAAATATATGTGTATTTTTAATTAATTTCAGAGAGGAAGAGATAGGGGAAGAGAGACAGAAACATCAATGATGAAGAGAATCATTGATGGGCTGCCTTCTGCACACCCCACACTGGGGAGGGAGTCCACATCCTGGTCATGTGCCCTGACCAAGAATCAAACCATGATCTCCTGGTTCGTAGATCAATGCTCAACCACTGAGCCATGCTGACTGGGCTAATACTATTATTTTTATGCCAGGGATATAACCTCTTCTCCAAGTAGATACCAAATTGCTTGCCTGAAGCAAAGATGTTGAAAAATCTTATGAGGCTCATGGCTATGGGGTCATCCTCCTTCTTTCACCTGGCTGGTGGACAAGTGTTATCATTGTGCTAACAAACCTGTTTCACCTTATCACTGACTCACATCTGGACTAATTTTCAAATCTCATTCTAGTACACTGCATGATATGATGTAAGCAGAAATCACGTTTGCCACTTCATAAAATTATCATATATGTGATCTTCATATTCCTTCCTTTTCATTGCCTTCATGTAGAACAGAATGGTAGACTTGAAAGGACTAAACTAAAATATTAAGGGAGCTGGATGCTCAAATTACTGCTTGGAGAAGAAATGATCATGGATCAGGAACACCAAAATCTTCCAATATTGTTTGGAGGTTGATAGAAATTGGATTCTATGTGTGAATATATATATGATTGTAAATATGTGAATATGTATATGATTGTAAAGATTCTTACCAAAAGCACTCCTTGAAATAATTTTTTTAAAAAAGCTTTTATGAACAATTCATAGGAAAAGTGTGAATAATTGTTTGAATCATTGTAGAATGACAAATATAATTTAGAACAGCAAAGAGCTGACAGATTTTACTTAAGCAGCACTAGAAAAATCCATGATATTTATTATGACAGTAAATATAGGACCAAAAAGTAAACCTTCACACATTATTTTTGAATTGTAAAATGGGATAACCTTTGAAAAAGCAGTTAATAAAACATACAAAAATATTTTTAAATGTATATTTTTTTCTCTCCAGAAATCTTAATTTACAAACACTTCTACTAAAAGATGCAGATAGTAAATGTAAAACTTCTTAGAATTAGGGTGGAGATAAAGTCAAAAGTGGGTAAAGAAGTTTATTTTGGCAAAAAATAGGTACAGTTTTTTTCTTTGAGCCTGAGGAGGTATACAGATATTGACATTGATAAATTGAGGATATAAAATATCTAAAACAATTGCCTTCAGGAATTGAAAATACAGGCCTTTCCCCTTGTATTTTTTTGGAAATTAAAAACAGTGGTATGACAGATCTGCACTGAGAATGTTTAAACATTCCTGTATATGTGTGTATTCATCTGTTTTTGTTTGATTTTGCAAAGTCCCTCATATAAACTATGAAAGATTTATATGCAATTATGTCAGCAGTACTGTTACCCTACAGTTGATTCATTTTGCAAAATTGTCTTATACTCAAGGTCCACTGAACAAAGGTAAGACAACTCAGGCCTATAGTCTGCAGGGAGTGCCTGAATAAAGAGGTAGTGACAAAGCCATTTGTCTCTGCTGCCCTCCTGGATAAAAGAAGACACTAAAATTCACTACGATATTCATCTTCACCCATGAAGGTTCTTTGAGAATACTTGCCAGCAGTGAGGAATGCCATCCTATATATTAAACATCTTTTATAAAGTACTATTTCCGGGCCATAGTAATCATCAGGAAATGATGATACAAATCGTCCAATTGCAGTGAGGTACAAACCTATCAGATAAATTTTATGAAAGAACTGAAGCTGGTTTTCTCTTTTGTAAAAATTATTAATCATAACTTTCATTTTTTAAATATTTTAATTTTCGATTCAACAAGCGCGCACCAATAGATGGATATTGCATATACAGACCATTTCACATCTCTATTAATTAGGAATGTTATATTATACTAGAGGCCTGATGCACAAAATTCATGCAAGAGTAGGACTTCGCGGCAGCTTCCTCGATCTCACAGCTGCAGCCTTGGCTTTGTCCAGGGTGGACGTCTGGTCTAATTAGCTTATTATGCTTTTATTATTATAGATAGAATTTATATTTTATTTTTGGACTACTTTGTCACTTATGTCATGAAGTAAATTTAGTGGAATTTGCAATTCCATTTGTTATATTAAAGCATGATTTATATTCTTTCCAATACAACTATAAAAATAAAGTTTTACCTAAGGTATATAAAAATCAACTACATTTTCTATTCTTTATAATTGCTGAATTTCATCTCAGATTTCATGGAATGATGAATTACCAGGGGCTAGGAAAATAATGGTTGATTTATCCAAGTATACCATTTTTCACTTTCTCTTCAGACACCAACTCCTTTATTCTTAAACTACCAGTGAAATAATATAAATTATACATTATGTACAATTACATTATCTGATCGCATACCTAAACTGTATTCAATCTCCTTGCCCTGAGAGTGCGTTAAAAGCCTCTCTTCCTTCACACCTACTCAGATTGTCCCCTGATATGCTAGATCATAGCTACAACCAAGACCTTTCCTCCTACACTCCTCAGATTTTGCTTTGCTTGAGATAATGTAAATGTTTAATGTCTCATATCATTCTAAGGGAAAATAAAAGTTATATCTCTGACATAATAATTTTAATATGCAATATCTACTGACTTTAGAGATCCAATAATTGCTCCTGCAAACCTTTAGTCTAATACAGTATTTATATGCCTGATTTCTCTAATTTAGGATAAGCCAATGTTTTTGTATTTCCTGAAAATTTTATTCCCCTTTTCAATAGTATTCTTTTAAAAAATATATTTTATTGATTTTTTACAGAGAGGAAGAGAGAGGGATAGAGAGTTAGAAACATTGATGAGAGAGAAACATCAATCAGCTGTCTCCTGCACACCCTATATTGGGGATGTGCCTGCAACCAAGGTACATGCCTTTGACCAGAATTGAACCTGGGACCTTTCAGTCTGCAGGCTGATGCTCTATCCACTGAGCCAAACTGGTTTCGGCTTAATAGTATTCTTACTCTAACAAGAGTATTTTAAATTTTAAGGCAGATACTCATACTGATTTCCACTTTTTCAAAGTATGTGAAAAGTATTCTATATTAAAATGACTTAAAGATATATCTTTATTAGACTTATGTTATAGTACACATTTGCTTCTATTTACTCTGAAATGAATCCTTGAAGAAAAAGGTGATGTGTGTTTAGATTACAAAACAAACAAACAAACAAACAAACCACATGTGAGTATACTAGCTTTTGGTTAATAACAATTAAAAGCAAGGAAACCCTGATCGATTCAAAGACTACAGGTTTTATAAACATTGAATAACAAATGTTTTGTTGTTTTACAAACTCCAGGACATTTAAAATATTGTATTAAATCTAAATGTGAATTACCTGTAAATTGGGGTTCATAATATTATACTAAGAAATATATATATGAGAATATGAGAATCATTTTTATTAGAATTCCAATAACATGTGAAGCACTCAAAGTTTCTGCATAGTGGCTTAATTTCTTTCTGTTGATTGAGCAATTGCAGTCCTCATAAATGCCTTATGATCTTTTGATAACTGTCCTCATAAAAAGGATAATTTCACTAATTACACATTTCATCATTTGATTTTGTATCTTATTGCTGACCTTTTATGACCACATATTTATATTTAATTATTTCTCATAAGCACTACTCAATACCTTATTCAGGATTTTGCACAATTAATGAATATATCAACATAAAAAATGTTTATTTCATAACAACCAGATTATGAGAGTGCACACATTCAAAGTGCTTTCTTGACAGCATTCACTTAACTTGGCTCATTTTCAGATTTACCTCGTTGGTGATCACAGAGTTCCCTGCTAATATGCAAAGGCTTATATTATCTGATTTTCTAGTTGAACCAACTACTGGGAATTGTGGAGAAAACCCTGAAAAATTTTAGAAATGTAGTTTCAACTGATCCTAGCATGTGCACTAATAGTCTTTAGGTCTAAAGCTTTGAAGCTTAAGCAGAACTGTGTCCAACAAATAGCTGAAATGTGCATTTATTATTCCATCCAATGGGTTGCCATAGAGATGTGTGTGGAACAATTTGCCTATCCTTTGATTCTTCCAAGTCATTCTGTTTCTGGTTCCTAAACTGGAAAAGAAAAGGTGGCTGTCTTATTTGCTTTTGGTTTTGTATTACTGTGTTAGCATTCTATTGTGGCTATAACAAATACTACAATTAACAGCTTAAAAAAAATATTACCTCAGAGTTCCTTGGGTCACAAGTCCAGCACAGATCTCACTAAACTACCAGTTCACTCATGATGTTGGCAAGGCTGTTTTTCTCACTGGAGACTCTGGGGTTGAACCCAATCCCAAAGTCACAGATTGTTTGCAGAATCTGCTCCTTGTTGTTGTAGGTCTGAGGTCCCTGTTGCTTTACTAGTTATCAGCTGGTGGCTGCTTGTGGCTTCCTGAGGCCTCTCTGTTTTTTTCTACATCACCCCCTGCATCTTAGGGCCCATAACGACATGCTGTGTTCTTCTGACACTTGGAATCTCTCTGATTTTCCCTTCTGCGCATCTATCTCACTAACTTCCCTCTTCTGCTACATTTCTTTATTTTTAATTTTTTTTTTTTAAATTCTCACCTAAGGATATGTTTTAATTGACCAGAGAAAGAGAGGGGGGGGGGAGAGTGAGAGAGTGAGAGAGAGAGAGAGAAGAGAGAAACACCAATTAGTAGTCTCCCATATATGCCCCAACTAAAAATCAAGTGGACTGCCTTAATCGGTTTGGCTCAGTGGATAGAGAATCAACCTGCAGACTGAAGGGTCCCAGGTTCAATTCCAGTCAAGGGCATGTGCCCTGGTTGGGGGCACATCCCCAGTAGGGGGTATGCAAGAGACAGCTAATTGATGTTTCTGGCTCTCTATCTCTTTCCCTTCCTTTTTGTAAAAAATCAATAAAATATGTTTTTAAAAAATGAAATAAATAAAAATAAAGTGGAAACCTTTTGATACATAGAATGGGGCTCCAACCAACTGAGCCAGTCTATCAAGGTTTCTTTGTTTCTAAAAGTTCATACAACTAGATTTGGTCACCTGGATAATCCAGTGTAATCCTTCTGTTATAAATTCTGTGACTTTAATAGTATCTGCTAAATCTATTTTGCCTTGTAATATAACATTTTCTTTTTTTTAATATATATTTTTATTGATTTTTTTACAGAGAGGAAGGGAGAGAGATAGAGAGATAGAAACGTCGATGAGAGAGAAACATCGACCAGCTGCCTCTTGCACACCCCCTACTGGGGATGTGCCCGCAACCAAAGTACATGCCCCTGACCGGAATCCAACCTGGGACCCTTCAGTCTGCAGGCCAATGCTCTACCACTGAGCCAAACTTGTTTCGGCTATAATATAACATTTTCACAAATTCCAGGGACTAAGTCATATCATCTTTTGGTGATCATTCTACTTACCACAATTACATAACATCTCGCATACATGGAAGCCACTACTAACACCTTGGAGAGGACCCTGAGCCAGGCCCTTGTGGAGCTGCAGGCCCTGGGTTCTACCCGCGCAGGCCCTCAGCTCTGTGGCTTCCTGGAGAACCACTTCCTGGGTGAGGAGGAGAAACTCATCAAGAAGATGGATGACACCTGACTAATGTCTGCAGGCTGGCCGCCCCCAGGCTGGGCTGGGCGAGTATCTCCTGGAAAGGTTTACCCTCAAGCTCGACCAGGAAGGAGCCTTTGGAGGCCAGAGGCCTTCTAGGGGTCCCTCTGAAGTCCCCTGGTGTCTGTTTTTTGCCTGAGCCTCTCCTCAAAACCACTAACCATTCTTTTCACCATCTGAAGCTCTCTTCCATGCACTGGACCAAATGAAACAATAAAGCTTTTTGCAGGGGGAAAAAAAAAACACCCTGATTATTCTTTCTATCTTCCACTGTTTCATCAGTCAACTGTTATATGCTGTATATTTTATACTTACAATGTGCCAGATGCAATCATAAACTTTGAGGGAAAAGATGGGGAAAAAAGACAATCTTGACCTTTAATGTGGAGCATGTATTCTCGTGAGGGAGTATTAAGAACTTCTTGGAAAAGGGATTTTACATGACTAAAGTTTTTCACATGGTGTAGAATGGAGAGTAATAAAATAATAGCACCATGGATAACAGGTGCTTAAAGGGAAACACTCTATTTAAAAGACACCCAAAAGAAAGGACCACTGTAGAAAACAAAGAAAACAGGTGAGTAGGATAAGAATAGAAAACAATGGTATTGGAAGAGTTAAATTTGGAACACATTTTACAATATAGAAGTGAGCATTGGATTTAACAAATTAAAATATTTCAAAACTCAAATATTAGAAAGGTCATGGCTAAATGTAAAATTAATATAATTCTGGTTGTATAACCTCTTTGAAAGGTAATCTGTTGATACTTATTATTAAAATTTTTTCAATGTCTTATGAATCCACAATTTATATATGAGTACAGAAGAATATTAGTTTATGGCAATTGTATTTTTATATTTAGAAGTTGTCTATATATAACAAACTTAAAAAGAAATAAAGAATAAATTATGTATCATAAAATGTAGTTTTTACTCTCATATATATGCATGCAAAATGGACTAAACCACTTTTTAAATTTCCTATATATCTAATCTTCTGCATCAGTCCCAATACATGTATTCCTCCCTAAAAGACAAACATCCAAAAAATATGCTAAGTCAAGGAAAAATACTAGGCTTCTTTCTTTTTTGTTTCTCTTTGTGTTAGCAATTTAATAATTATTTTTAATCAGTTGGTCTAAATGAAATAATGTGACTTTCAGTATGTCCTATTCCCCTTTAAAAGTTGAGAACCTTAGTTATTTGTTTGTAGTTCCATTATTTAATGTTACATAAAGTAAGGAAATGATCAGGAGGATCTAAACTATTATTACTATAACCCATAAGACTTTAGTCAATAATCAGCACATTATTTCACTGTGTGGTGTTGAAAAGTCATACTAAACATTTATTTAGCTCTGTGGATGTTTTCACTATTGGTTAGTTTTGAGTCAGAGAATTAGTACATGAGAGCACAGATAGTACTATATTTTAATTCAGTTATATGGGTGAACATATATATATAAATTGAGACATTTAATATTGTGCTGCTATTATATACATTTAAACTTAAATGCTTCAAAGTACATTTTCCAAGAATCTCCAACCATGGTATAATTATCAAAATTATTAATTAGAACACCCATACAGTAATTTTGCTAAATCAATTGTGCATATTCAAAGTTCATCAATTTCTCCATTAATGTACTAATTAGCTTGTTTTGTTTTCTTAGTGCTGGTTCCAAATTAGACCATTTATTGTTTGCTATAGTTTTTTAATGTCCTTTCATCTATAACAGTTCATTTGCTTCCTCTTAGTTTACATGAACTTGACATTTTTAAAAAAATTGGTTTTGATTCATGCTTTCTAATGGTTCCATTCAAATGATGCATTTTTTGACAGCATTATCATTGAAGTGAATCTGTGTCCTTCTCAATGACTGATAAAGGGACACATGCTGTCAGCCTATACCATTAGTGGTGATGTTAACTTTGATGATTTGCCTAAGGTTATTTTGCTAGGTTAATCCGCTGTAAAATTACCAACTCCTCCTTGTTTTGAAAAAAAAAATATATATATATAAAACATAATTTGTGGGAACTTTGAGAATATGTAAATATCTTGCTCTTCATTAAACTTTTACCCATAAGTTTAACTCCTACTCATGAGTTTGTCTGATTCAATTATTATGATAGTTGCTAAATGGTGTTATTTCTAACTCTACCTCTCCTTTTACAAGTATGAGTACTTGCGCAAGTTATTTTCAGCTGACGAGGCCAGTTCAACGCTTATCTCCAGGGAGGTCTGAAAGTTTGGAACTAACTTTTGACCAAAAGAAAAATGAGAGTGCTAACTAATGATTTATAATGTGCTATTTAAAGTTTGGGACTTCTCTGCTGTCACCAGGCCAGTTGGCATATTGATCACTTACAATCACTTGCACACCTTGGTTAGGCTATCTGACAAGAAGGGCATACAAGATCCCACTGGGAACATTTGGGAAGCGCTTCTAAAACCAAGATGCCCCACACAAGTTATAGAAGTTCATACTCCAAAGATGAAAAACATTATGTGTGAATAGGCATGATTCTGGGCAACTGGGCCTGAAAGTCTATCAGGCTATTAGAGGCTTGCCTGAACAATCTTTCTATATCCTTCGATTTTAAGACTTTTCTGAATTATGGATTTGTTCAATTGCTCAATCCTTATATGCACAGAAAGTACTTTCCTGATTGCTATCCTATAAAATGGTGAAAACTAGCTTTTAACTAGACTTCCATTTGAAGTTATAATTATTTGTGGCTTTAGCCTGAGGATATATAGAAAAATATTATTTAACACTTAGGTTAGGCCATTTTTTACCCTTTAGTATGAATATGCTATTCTTTTGCTTTTGTTTGTATGCTATATCACTATTTGCTTCCTTATCCAAGTTTATTTCATTTATTTTAAGATTCATAATCATATTGTTCCCAAAGTGAAAAACTATGCAGATATACCAGAGAAGTGTCTCTTTCTCTTGAGTGCCTTCCATCCTGCTCACACTCACCCCTCTAAGTGTTGTACCATTTTGAATTTCCATCAGCCTGTTTTCTCACAGACCAGCTAGCAGAGTTTGTTGTCAGGTATGGCAATTTTGCCAGTTTTAATAGGTGATAAATGAAAGTTTTTTTAGTTCTGATTTTTATTTTTCTCAGAGAATATTTAATATTGTGTATCTTGCTTCCACTCCCGTATTTCTAGTTGTGGTATTTAGTCTTACAAAATTGTATCAGATTGTCTACATCCATAAAATTTTGTAAAAACATTTATTAGGATTGTGTTAAATTCATAAAATTACTTAGGAAAAAGAGTCATCTTTATGATGTTGATCATTCTATTAAAGAATATGACATTTCTTTCCATTTGTACAAGGCTATTTTGTGTCTTTCAGAAATAGTTACAAGTGTGTGTTTTTATAAATTAGTTTATATTGGTGTTGCTATAGTAAATATTTTTATATATTTCCACTGGTTATTGTTTATGAACTAAGTAATATTTTGATTTCTGAATGGTAATATTATACTTCTTTACTCTTAAGTTGTTTTATTTTTGAGCCAAATTTGTTATTTATTCTTTGAGCTTTCCTAGTGTATTATGTAAGAAATACAAAGTTATTCTTCCTGTTTTCCAATTGGGGTCCTAATTTATATAGTATTTCTAATTAGATTGGCATATATTTCCAATACATTATTAAATACAAGAGTCTTTAATTTATAGCATCTTTAATTTCTATTGGATCTTAGTGTAAATACTGTTTTCCTGTTAACTAAAATATTGTTTTTATAACTAATTTGTTTTTTATCATATTAAGGAAATATGTATGAATTTGTATATTCTTAGCTATCTATACTAATAAAAGCTTAGGTGGCATCTCTCCTTTGCATCATCATAAGATGGCCACTCCCATGTCCTCACAAGATGGCCACCACAAGATGGCCAGCAGGGGAGGGCAGTTGGGGGCAAACAGGCCAGTAGGGGAGGGCAGATGGGGAGGGACCAGGCCATCAGGGGAGAGCAGTTAGGGGCAACCATGCTGGCAGAGGACACAGTTGGGGGAGACTGGGCCCACAGGGGAGGGAAGTTGGGAGTGATCGGGCTGGCAGGGAAGGGCAGTTGGGGGCAATTGAGCCAGAAGGGGAGGACAGTTGGGGGCAATTTGGCTGTCAGGGGAGGGCATTTGAGGGTGATCAGGCCAGCAGGGGAGCAGTTAGGTGTCAATCAGGCTGTCAGGAGAGTGGTTAGGGAGTGATCAGGCTAGCAGGAAGAAGCAGTTAGGGCGAATCAGGCAGGCAGGCAAGTGGTTAGGAGCTAGTAGTCCTGGATTGTGAGAGGGAAGTCAGGCTGCCAGTTTAGGCCCAATCCTGCAGGGGTCCCAGATTGGAGAGGGTGCAGGTTGGGCTGAGGGACACCCCTCCTCCCAGTGCACAAATTCCATGCACCAGGCCTCTAGTCCTATATAATAAAAGCCTAATATTCAAATTGACCAAATGGTGGAACAACCTGCAGAAAGACTGGTCACTTTATGATGTGCACTGAACACGAGGGGAAGATGCTAAATGCAGGCCCCAGGCCAGCCAAGGTGGGTGCCAGCAGGGGCTCCCACTGGCCTGCCTATTTCCCCACAGAGGGAGGTGACCAGTGGCAGTGGGCAAGCTGGCAGGCGCAGGGGCAGGGCCAGCAAGCAAGTGATGCCAGGCCAGCCAAGATGGGTGCCAGTGGGGGCCTCTCTCACCCTGCTGGTCACCCCACAGACTGGCCCTAATTTCTGGCCAAGCCTAGGGACCCTACTCATGCACAAAAGTCATGCATCAGGCCTTTAGTATTTTTATAAGAATAAATTATTTCATTTTCTTAAAGACTTCATCATTTTTAGAAATACTAGTAGTTATGTTATTTTTCTCCTTCATACATTAATGGTATGTTATCTTAATTGACTTCCAAATATTGAATTAATCTTGTGCTATTAGAATAAATGCCAATTGTTTATCATATATTACTTCCTTATAATGATGTTAAATACTGCTTGCTAAAAACTTCTTTAGAATATTGTTAACTTTGGAATGATTATTTTTTTTTGTAACAACTTGATTGGCATAAGAGATGCCCAGATAACTGATAAATCAATATTTCTGGGTGGGATTGTGAGGGTGTTTCCAGTAGAGATTAACATTTGAATCAGTCAGCTGAGTAAAGATTCACCCTCACCAATGTTGGGGGCCAATATCCAATCCATTTGAGGGCCCAAATGGGACAAGAAGGTGGAGGAAGTGCAAATAGTATTTATTTCTTCTTGAGTTGGTCATCCATCTTCTCTTGCCATCTCATATCCGGTTCCTGGTTCTTGGACGCTTGCACTCTGGGACTTACACCAGCAACCACCCAGTTTCCTAGATTGTTGGCCTTGGGTTGGAGCAACATCAGTGGCTCTCTTGGCTTTCAGGCCATCAGCCTGAGAGGACTTATAGCAACTGCTTTTCTGATTCTTCAGCTTTCAGACAATATATCATGGCATGTGGCAGCTTCCATGTGCTTTGAGCCAATTCTCATAACAAATTATCTATCTATCTATCTATCATCTATCTATCATTGCCTATTGGTTGTTTTCTGGAGAATCCAAAATAATACAAACATTAAATCATTCATTGTGGTTGTTATGCTTATTTTTGATGTTTGGAGGATTGTGCCAGCTCTGATAATTGTGTGTGGGGTTCCCCTTTTTCTCTGTAGAACCCCAAATTCCCCAGTTTTGTACCCATTTCCATTACCACTGAATATTCAAACAGATGTCACTCCTTTTCTTGTACACTTTTCCCCCCAGCCATTGTGCCTTTCAATGCTTACCACCACAAATGTGCCTACTTTTCATTCCTTCCCCTTCTAATCTTCTGAAAAAGCCA
This sequence comes from Pipistrellus kuhlii, assembly GCF_014108245.1. Lineage (NCBI taxonomy): Eukaryota > Metazoa > Chordata > Mammalia > Chiroptera > Vespertilionidae > Pipistrellus > Pipistrellus kuhlii. Next base: position 35,188,483 of record NW_023425551.1, on the reverse strand, counting down.
CATTTATTTTTTTAGAATTCTTAGGCTTATGGTGGAATTTTTCTTTGTGACAGTGATATTAAGTCAATCTTCTTTGATTCCTCTTTTCTCTTCTTAGAAATTTAACTGTATAGTGCTGCTTAGTTTGAGAAATATAATTGTATTAAAATTTGGCTTATTCGTGTTTTTTTTTAATTTACAGATATTTTGATTTTTTCTTTTCTTTTCTTTTTCTTTTTGATGTTCTAAGTGTGAGGCCTTTGAATTGTATGAGTGCTTTTGGAGGATCTGCATTATTTTTTGTTTTTTTGAGAATATGGAGAGAGATACAGATATTGTTAGCCACCACTTTTCTTGGTCACCAGCATTCTCCTGCATGAGTAATTGTTATATTCAACTTGAAACACACACACACACACACACACACACACACACACACATATATATATATATATTGATATATTGATATATTGATATATATGTATAATTTACTCAGAAGAACGCATATTGATAGATTCCTATGGAACATAAAAGAAAGTATGTAATATGTGTGGAAATCTAACCATCTCACTATATAAGTTTCTCATCTGTTTGTTGACTTCTTTAGTGGGAATAGAAGATTCAACCCAGCCTGTTGAATATCAAAAAAGAAGAAGGAAAAGAAGGAGATGAAGGGGGAGGGGCCAGGAGAGGGGAAGGGGAGGGAAAGATGCTCTCATAAGAATTGAATTATGTCCCAAATTGAATTATAGTCCCAAAACATAGCTTCAGAGGACATTATAGCACTATTAAAGGATTAATATTTTATTGTGGTGTTAAAATAAAAGGCATATAATTAACATCAGCTTGAGCACTTTTTTTTTTTTTTTTTTTTTTTTTTTTAATGTTTCAAACATATTTATTGAGGTTGCCTCTGGGACTTCTCTCAGATGTGTGCTAAGAGAGTGTTTATAGAAAAAACATGTTCCATGAGATCAGTTGCCCCTCTCTGCATTTTTCTGGTTTGTTTTCTTTTGTGTGTGTGTGTGTGTGTGTGTGTGTGTGTGTGTGTGTGTTTTAAGATAACTAGCATTGAATGTTGAGATCAAATTGTTTGAGCTTTATTCAATTATTCATTTTTGTTTTTCATTTGAAATACTTTTGTGCCTCATCTATAAACTTATTCATATAGGTACTCAAATATTGAGAGCAATGACAACTATATTCATGATCTCCATCTTTGCAGGAATGTATAAATAACCATTTAACCTTTAAATATCTTGATAATTATTCAGCAAGTCAAAGGCATAGATGTCACCAATTTTAATGCACACACTGATTTGCTCTTGGATTTTATCACTTACAACCATTAAGGATTGAAAGGATAATTTATCTTGAAGGTTGAAGCATGTGTCTTTTAACTAAGTGTTATCTAGGGACAAAAAAGGAACCATAAACAGATGGATTAGTTCTCTGTGTACTAAATCTCAAAGGGTACTGAGCTGCAGGATATGCTCCTTTTGTTTTTGTCCCTAGATCAAGGTCAAAATTGGAAAATACTAATCCTTCTCTGAAAATCTCATAACCTAGAAAGGTAATTTTCATTATGATTATGTTATCTTTATATTAATAGTTTTGTTTTTCTTAAATTATGCAGAATATTGTATCAATTATATTTATATTAGTTGGTTGCTTTTTCCATGTTGATGCCTTTTCAAATGGTTACTTTATTAAAATAATATCAAATAAAACTGGGTAAATGCATAGTGCTAGGTAGAATAAGGAACAAAAATAAGTAACATTTATTGAGAACATATATTAGATGTTATTTACTTTATATAAGTTGGCTAATTTAATACCGAAATTGCTCCTATAATTTGTATAATTTATGGCAATTTTAAGAATAGAAAATGAAGGTTATATCCTCTATATAAGTTGTACAAAGTCATAATTTCTCTGTTAAATAAAATAGCCCAGATTAAATACCAAGTTCATGTGGCATTTCCTATAACTTGATATCTAGTAGAATATTAAGGAATCTACATGAAATTTATATACAATGCCAATATTTATAAATGTTTTACCATGCATTATACACTATTATGGGTGTGCTAATGGCAAAGAGATAGATCAATGGAACAAAATATGAAATTCAAAAATAGATCCATACATATATAGCTAAGAGATTTTGATCGAAAGGTAAAAGCAATTAATTATATAAAGGATATCCTTTCAACAACTGATGCTAGAACAATTGAACATCCATAAACTAATAATCAAAACTTTTATCTTAAAACTCATATCTTAAAAACATAAGTCATAGTGGATTATAAATGTAGCATTTAAAATTAGGAAACATTGGAGGAAAAAATAGGAGAAAAATCTTTCTGGCCTGGTGGTAGACAAAGAGCTTTTAAATGTGCCGGGAAGCAAAAGATTAAAAGAGAATATTTGCAAATCTCATATCAGAAAAAGAAAAAAATTGTATCAGGAATACATAAGGAACTGTCAATTTACAACAAAAGGAAAACAAAAATCCCAATTTGCGGTGGGCATTTTCTCTGTTTTCCGCATCCCGCACAGAAAACGACAGGTTCCTGAGTGGAGGAGCTGGGGATGAAGAAATTAGAGAAAGAAAGAGACAAGAGGCAGAAATAGATTCATAAAGCTGGGAGCTAGGTGGGTGCCATCTCTCTGATGGAAAGATAGTCACTCTCATCACAGACAACACAGCACATTTATTGGTTTCCAAAGGGGAGTTTAAGGTCAAAAGGAGTTTTGAGTGTGCCCAGATCCTATTCATCAAGATCTGAGTAAGCTCCTCATTTTTTGGTACAAGATTTAGCATATCAAGATCTGGGTAAGTCAAGGTCCTATTTGTTCCTCATTCCAAGCACAGGATAAAGATAAGAAATCAGTACTGATAACATCAGGATTCTGCCAGTGCCCTCTGATTCAGCTGGTAAGAATTAAAAGAATGTCTATGTGCCTTCCCAGAGGGCTCTCTACACCAATTAAATAAAATGGTACAAGACTTGAATAGACACTGCATCAAGGAATACATATAAAACTTAAAAAAGAACATAAGATAGGGAAATGCAATTAAACCTATGGTGCAAATTAAATAATAGCACATTTTAAGATTGCTAAAGTAAAAAATATTGACAATATCAATTGATAAGAAGATGCAGAACAACTGGCACTTTTATGCAATGCCAGTAGTTGTGGAAAATGGTACAGATACTCTGAAAAGAGTTGGGCAACATTTTATAAAGATAAACATATAGTTACCATAGTAATCACATACCTATGTATATACCCTGAAGAAGGAAAAACTAACCTTTAAACAAAAACCTGTACATGTGTATTCACATAATTCAGAGTTACAAAAATCCTACAGATAATCTAAATATTCTTTAATATGGATGGCTTGCAAAGGCCCCAAAGAGGCTAATCTCAAAAGTTTTCAAAGAATTTTATTTTATTTATATGGCATTCTAAGAAGACACATCTATAGTGACAAAGAAGAGAGAGTCATGGAGTGACTTAAAAAAGTATCAGAAGGTAGTGTCTTGGAGTAACAAATATGTCTGTTCCCAGATTGCTGAGTAGTTACGTGTATCTGTATATGTTTTAAAATTCATAGAACTGTACACCAAAAACTACATTGTAAAAACCTTTGCTGGCCCTCAGAAAAGATTCAATAATGGTGTCAATGGTTTCAAAGCTATTAATTATAAAATGCAATTTTAAATAACATTGCAGTCATTACATGAAAACACAATTCCATACAGAAAAAAAAAAATACATATTGCCCTCTGAAATAAATTGAGAGGGTTAACTTGAAACACAGACAGACAAGGCAGGCATCCAGTAGGAAACAAAAGCAGGTGGACCATAGGCAGGGGCAGCCATGGCCGTTTGAGCAAGCCTAACCACAGAAAGCAACCAAGCAGAAATAATAAAATGTCTCTGGACTCAAAATGAGAAACCAAGAGAAGGCCGCAACAATAAGATGTACTGACACATAGGAACAGAAAGTTCAGCATAGGAACGGAGAAATAACACACAGAAGCAGGGAGAGTTCTGATCCATGGTTGGGCAAGAACAATGAGGGAATTGATCAGGTGGTGACACGGGTAGACACAGAGCAGGCTTGTAGCAAATACTACCCCTAGAGTACAAGGCTTCACTGGGCAGCCCATTATTGGGCCCCTTTCCCCGCTCAGGGAGTCTGAATCTGCTTGTAAACATTTCCCACACTTTTGCTTAAATCTTCTGGTCAGAGGAGCTCATTCTTCAGCTTTGCCAGACAGGACCCTGGGAAAACACCTCGGCTCACCGTTCAGGTTATCACTATCAGCAATAAGGCACCAGGGACACTGGAACCTAAGAAACCAATTAAGCATGTAAACACAAACCAATAGAAATTCTTCTGTTTATGTTAATTTTTAATGTTTAAATAACCCAAACAAATAATATATCATTTCCTCTAATGTATTTGTCCCATAGATGTTGACATTCAATATTTTTAAACTTAAAGTACCACCTATTCATATGCTTTACTTAATTAAACATAAACTTTTTTTTATTGTTGTTCTTTTTTATTTTTAAAAATAATTTTAAGTATACCATAAACATTTTAATATGTTCAAGTTGATAATAACATCAACTCTTGGGCAATAAAAAAAAATTAATATGTTATTTTAACTGCTTAGCACTCTCACTTCAAAGGAATCTTGGTTTGGACAATATATTATTTAATCTATATTTTAAATGTTATTTCTTATTATGACACTGAGCATTTACTCCTTTTTTCACACTTTTCCTTTCTTCCGTCCATCAGCTAAACCTCTCTTCACTTGGCTGAAATCCAGCCCTTCTTTCTCCTGCAGTACTTCCTTTTTTCTTTTCTCTCATCCCCTCTAGATCGCCTTTGCAAGCCCTTGTTGGCAATGACCAGTTCTCGCTTATTCACGTTTTTTCCTATCTTGAATCTTTTAAACAATTCAGAATTCCTTTGAATAAAAGAAGCATTTTGTATTTCTTTTGTACAGAGGTACAATAATGTATCTAGCACACTGTTTATGTCTATATAATGTTTGATGAACTTGTGATCGTTCACCAATTAATGGTGGTATAATAAGATTAACCTTCTTCTGGAGATGCCACTTAATAAATTAAAAGAGGAAAAAAGATAGGAGGTTGTAGAGAAAATGCTGCTGTACTGATACCCAAAATGTGTGTCTCTTCCAAAGTATGCTGTGATATTTAAAAGAAACAGGTGAGCTTACAAAGTTAAGCTGCCTGCGTGCTGACAGCTGCCCTGTCCTATTATAGAGAGATTTCTCTGGCCTGCTGGAATAAGCCCTGAGAGTCTGCAGACTGACTTGCTCTTGTCACGAAGCAATTGAGCAAGCTCTCAGGTAGGAGACATGTCAAATTACAAGGGCATGCCCATACCACCCACGTGCCTAGTTTCCCACTGTAGGATAACAAACATCATGGAAGCTAACAAGGAGTGGCCATTTCTATACATATGTATGACTTTTTGTTTGATTGGAACAAAGGAGAGATTCTTGGGTGAAGAGAAAAAGGCTTGAGTTTTCATATATATATATATATATATATATATATATATATATATATATATGGAATCCCATAAATCCATAAAGTTTAAGCACTCTAAAAATAAGTTAGTGCCTGTGTTGTCTAAATACCCAGCCTCATTCTTGGTTGTAAATGTCTATCTTCCATTAGTAAGCAGCTGACTTAGCAGCAGTTAAGAGTTTACTAAAGAGAGGGAGGAAAAGCCTGCAGATATTTGAGACCATATATATATATATATATATATATATATATATATATATATATATATATGCATGTATACTGAAATGCCATGTATTTCTTTGAAAAGTCTGAAGTTCCTTCATACTGGTAACTATGCTCGAGTTTTCCAAAACCTTGCAGCATTATATGCAGAGTGGATAAAATTTTATTAAATTGATGTTAAAAGTATCATTTCTATGATTTGACTATTAAATTGAAAATATCAAATACATAAATTTTAACTCTTGCTCTTTAGATCAAAATGTAAGCATATCCTGGGCGATCTACTATTCTAAGGTAGATTTTGAAAGGTAAGAAACTAGAAGTTTATGATGTACTATTTTTGTACTGGTGGACACAGTAAAATAGGGTATGGAAGGGAGACTTGAATACCAAACTGTTAGGCTTGAGAAATGTGCTATTTTAGTTGGCTTACAGTTATATTTACCAGGTCCTACTATTTCCTGGAGCAAGTCATAACTTTTGCTTTAAATCAGATTATTCAATACAAAGATATGCTTTCTTAAACATGCCTGGTAACAGAGTTGTTTAACACAGAACAGGAATATATATTTGGGACCAATATTGGTTTCGATAGTGTTGGTTTGAGTTTTATTGTTATTTTCACGTTGTTGCTTCTTATTCCACTGCTCAGCACTCACTTTTTGAATCTCCATTGCACCTGTGTTAAATTTCTTCTACCCATTCCCCTGTGTCTAACCTTTCATGCACTATCTTTTTCTGTGACTAATTTTTGTATCCCGAAAATATTTCTTGGCCTAAGGCTCACAATCAGGAAATCTATTTTCTACAAAATTCTATGTGTTATCTGCTGTCTTTGCAGCATTTTAAAACCTGTAATCATGTTTTTTGTTTGTATTTTTGAAAAATAAAGAGATGTTTTGTAATGATTTTGAAATGTTTTCTTAAGTAAGCTAAAAGTGTTTATAAAACTAATAAGTTACAAATGTGTTTCAAATATGTCTTCTTAACACCAATGCTTTGAATTTTTAAGTGTACTCTTTTTCTTTAAGTACTGAGGGGAAGGAAATAATTACTCAACCTAGCACTGTTATATTTCCATTATATTAGAGTGAACTGCTTTCCAACTTTATTTTGTCCCAATAAAGCATCTCATTTTATGGCAGGTGAAACCTGAGTCACTATTTCTTTCTGCCCCTGAAAGCTGACTAGCTTTGTAATGCAACATGTTCATACTCGTGAGAAAGAGGATATGTCTTAATTGCTTTACTTCTAGGGAAAGCAAACAAGACCTACTTATTGAACTTACTCAGTTGTTTATAAAGTGGAACAAAGCCAAAATATGCTGAATTATAACACCATATTTTCAGAATCTTAGATCACCTGGGTAATTATACTCAACTAGAAAGTTTCTGAAATAAAACAATTACATGAGGTCACAGGGGATTATCCCATGATGGGATTATTGCCCTTGTAAGAAGATGCAAGGGATACTGTTCTCTTTCTTCATCATTGAGAACAGGTGAGAGTACAGCATGAAGGCAGCAATCTACAAGCCAGGAAGAGGGTCCTCACCAGAAACCAAATTATCGGGCATCTTGAATTTGGACTTCTCAGACTCCAAAACTATGAAAAATAAACTTCTGTTACTTAAGCCACCCAGTCCATCATATTTTGTTATGACAGCCCAAGCAGGCTAAGATGGCTGTATTACTAAAGCATGCTGTCTTGATAACACTTTTGTGTGTGTGTGTTTTAACTGAAGGAAATGAAGAACAGGTGTAGGTCAGCTATAACCTTTAACTAGTAAAAATGTTTGTTATAATGGCATATGTATGTTTGCACAAATGTACATAAATACACATTCAAATACATGGCATCCTAATCTATATATATAAAAGCCCAGCAACCAGAATGGCAGAACAACCAGAATGACCAGAATCACCAGTGGCTATGACATGCACTGCAGCAGCCAACCAGCCTGATCTGGGCCCCAATCGTGCCTTACCCCCACTGCCCACCACCCCTCCCATCCTGCCAGCTGGCCTGATGGACCCCCATCGGGGTGGACTGGCTGGATCCCACCCATGCACGAATTCATGCACAGACTGCTAGTATATTTATATGCTTAATATATATGGAAGTATATTTTAAAAGAATGAAAACTTAAAGAAAACATGAACATTTTGATATTTATTCATTTTCTTATTTATGTATTCTCCATTTTTTTTGGTAATCATATTTTCAAAAGCCACAGAATAATAGTCCTGGCCAGGTAGCTCACTTGGTTAGAGTATCATCCTGATATGCAAAGGTTGTGGGTTTGATCCATGGTCAGGGAACCAATAAACGCATAAATAAATGAAAAAACAAACCTCTCTTTCTTTTTCTCCCCCTTTCCTCTATCTCTAAAAATCAATAAAGTTTTAAAAAAAAAAAACACTACAGAATATTATGCCTTTGGTTTCACTTTTCTTAACCAACATGAACCATATTCTATCAGCCTAATATTCATCATTTTGCCTCCTCCTTTTATGTGCTGTCAGAAATTTGCTAGAGTAGCAGGACCCTCTTCCATAAGGACTAGATTCCAGTTTTCATAGACAGGCTATTAAGTTCAGAAACTATGGAGATTGTGGGGAGGGGCTGGAGTAGGGGTGATGAATGTTCACAGTGAAGAATTAGCTCTTCTGTCTGCTGGCTTTAAATTGCAGGAAAATGCTTAAATGCTTTCCATCTTTGACTATCTACTAAATTTACTTTTCTTCCATCAAAACTTTCTTTAAAAGTTTCTCATTACAGCAGCCCAACCTAGGAAGACATTTCCCCCTATAATTGCTGGACAGTGAATATAACAGAAATTTAGTTTACTGAAAGCTAAACTTCAAAGAATTATTTAATTTACAAAATGTCGAGTAACAACTTTCTGTTTTTACTGGATCAGCTAAATTGAATTGAGGGTTCAGATGATTCAAATACACATTAAATTTTTTTTTTTTTTTACACTGGCATTTTTTGCACTAATTAAAATGAACCACTCTATTTTTTCCTTAGCATTCTTTTTGTTATAAAAGTTATATTTTAATGTTATATTTATTTGTTGTGTATAACTTATAAAATTTCTGCCAATAGTGGCTTCTTCAGTCAAGAGTCAGTTCAATCATATCTGATATGTTACCCTTTCTCTTCCTTATCATCCTCCTTTTCCACACATCAGTGAAATAATACAGTATTTGTGTTTCTGTCTTTCTTATAGCACTTAGCATAGTAGGTATTACTGTTGCAAATGGAAAGTTCCATTCTTTTTATTGCTGCATAACTTTCACTGTCTATTTATTATTTTAGGCTTTTCAGAGTAAATCAATGTTAATTGTAAATTAATATTCTGAAAAGCATTCAGAAAAAAGCTATATGATAATGCTTTTTTTAAATCATTTTGAGCAACTGGTAACAGTTGATCCAGAAGCACTAATAATAAATCTAGTTGGTACAAACAAAGCACTCAAATAAGAATCTAAAAGTAGACATGAGATGGTTGTAAATTATCCACTCTATTCTAAGAAATAACTGAGTATTTTATGTATATGAGACATTATTTGTCTTTAAAAAAACAATCATACCATGCCTTAAAGTTTTATCCTAAAACTTTACTTTTTTCAGAGCACACTTTCCTTTTCATAACAACTAACCTAGTATGGTGACTGAAAAATCAGCACATGCATTGATTTAGTCAGTTAGTTGTTCAGTTTTTTTAAGGAAAATACTTCCTATATGCTTTACCCTCTACTACTGAGCTGGGGGGGAAAAGGGCACATAATTTATCCTTTTTCTTTCCTAGAAAAAGAATGAAAAATGTAGTTCGTAGAAGTCAAAGGTCACCTTTTCAACACTAGCCAGAAGTTGCCCTGACACAAATGGAAAGCTCTGGGCAGTAGAACTAAAATGATAACCATGTCATTTTGTAGAGTATTTCTCTGTCCACCAGTATATCGATTCACCAAATGTATTTTTGGCAAATTTAGTTATTTCCATTATCCAACATTGATACATATATTTATCCTATACAATAAAAGGCTAACATGCAAATTGACTAAAGAGCAGAATGATCGGTTGCTAAGACACACACTGACCACCAGACACTAAACGCAGGAGCTGTCCCCTGGCTGTCAGTGTACTCCCACAGGGGGAGTGCTGCTCATTCAGAAGTCCTGAGCCGGGCTCATGGCTGACAAGCTCAGCAGTGATGGTGGGAGTCTCTCACCTGTTGCAAATGGAAAGTTCAAATGAGAGAGGAACATTGAACTTTCTCCATAGCAGCCCAAGGATGTCTGATGGATGGCTTAGGCCCACTCCTGGGGAAGCAGGCCTAAGCCATCAGCTGGACATCCCCTGAGAGCTCCAGGATTGAGGCCAGGCTGAGGGACCCTCCCAACCCCCAACAAGTGCACCGGGCCTCTAGTATAGTATATGTACTTATTTTTCAAGGCCAGTGTTCTAGAAACTTAGTGTATTTAAGATGTAGCTAATTCTGAATGCAGTAAACTCTCAACTGAAGCTGCATTTGAATAAGTGAAGATGCCTAACCAAAGGGATTTCCTGGCATGAATAAATAGAAAAAACAAAGAGGGACGTAACCAATCTTGCAGTATAAAATTATAATCATTTGACTACGTTCAACAAAAAAGTATTTGGTTGCTGAAACTGATTTGGCTCACTGGATAGAGCGTCAGCCTATGGACTGAGAGGTCCCAGGTTTGATTCCAGTCAAGGGCATGTACATTGGTTGTGAGCACATCCCCAGTGGGGGAAGGGGGGTGCAGGAGGCAACTGGTCGATGTTCCTCTCTCATCAATGTTTCTAGCTCTCTATCCCTCTCCCTTCCTCACTGTAAAAAATCAATAAAATATTTAAATATATATATATATATTTGGTTGACTCTTTTAACCTGGAGATTATAACTCAACTTGTCCTCCAACTACAAAAGAGAATGATGGACTCTGTGACTTAGACGCAGAGCAGCAAAGGAAGGATGCCGGGAGAGCATGCACAGTCTGGGGTCTGTTATTGTCCTATTGAATCAGAATTCTCCAACTGAGTCAAAGGAAGAGTCTTCTTTAGAATATTAACTGATGCTGCAAATTTAATTTAGAAACAGAGATATAGATGATCCCCTGTCTCTTCTTCTTGCACAAATAATAATGTGCCACAGTGTGGCTTAGGTGCTACATATGGAGAAATCCTTCAACTGAAAAATACAGTCGTGGAGCTTCCTTTTCTTCCTTTCCTAACAGTAGAATAGACACAAACATCTAGTGGAGGCATCCTTTCACAGAGTAGATGCCTGTGCATACTTGTAAGAATCCTTGAAAATCTCTCGGAGAGATTTTTAGTAAGCAGAAAAATTACTGGGGGTGTGAGTGTGGCAACTCAGGCATCCTAGGGATGTTCATAATCAGAGCCAGCCTTTGCACATCAGGGAGAGAAACAAGCTCAACAAAACATGGTTTATACAGGGCTCATTTACATATATATTAAATATATATTACTTCTTGGGAGATAATCACAGTTTTCAATATTTATGGTTTAGAATCAATGGCAACATCACACACTGTGTACGGCATCAGGGCAAAAACTGCTAATTAGGTGGAGTATTCTCAAATTAGTTTTATTTCGCTGACAAGCTACAGGATAATTGGAAAACACATGATGGAATAGAAGCATCTATATTATGTGTGACATCTGAAGCTGAAACACTAAAAAAGAAGAAATAAGCAGGGATGACAGAATGACAGTGCTGACCTACCTCTTTGTTGTGGCACAAGCGTACTATCTATACCTATGACACGAAGAAGATTTAACACTCACGGTAAAAGAACCATGATTTGAGTTTGCCTCCAAATCCCAAACACCCTGAAGGTAATGACTTTAAGGCGAACAAACCTATCATATAGTGATTAAACAAGTAAACTCTGTCTGGTTACAGGTTCAATCCCAAGCCCCCGACCCAGATCAGGGCATATGGAGGAGACAACCAATCATGTGTCTTTCTCACAAAACTCTCTCTCTCTTTCTCCCTCCTGCCCACAGTCTTTCTAAAAATCAATGGAAGAAGATCCTTCCATGAGAATTAACAACAAAACAGTGTGAGCTCTGAGATTAAATCCTCTGCATTCTGATATTATTCTTATTGCTTACCAAATATTTGGTGTTGGGCAAGTTACTTCCTTCTCTATGCCTCAGTTACTTCATTTGTAAAAGGTCCATATCAATAGTATCGACTTTATATAGTTGTTCTGAGAGTTAAATGATCCAACTCTTATAAAGGATTTATATTGAACTTGGCAAAGAGTAAGTATATAACTAATGTGGTCTATCAGTGTTAAGCTCTAAAATGAATTCCACTTTATTTTATGTTGGTCTTATCACTGATTTATTTGTTTGTTTCAGTTTCTCTAAAAATTACAGTGATAAATAATAAAAATATATAGTCATCACAAGCTTTTTTGCTTAAAAGAAATGTGTAAAAATTTATTTTATAAACATTGTCATGCTACTTTAAGACTTCCTTTTACTAGAAAGCTCTTTGTGTATAGTCTTATTGGTATTGTCATAAACAATAAATGAAAATACCACAGGAAATCCATATAGTATTTAAGAGAATTCCATTTCAATTTAGACAAAGATACAGTAGTGCCTACTTTGAGCAAAACCTTATCTAATAAAAGAGTAATATGCAAATTGACCATCACTCCAACACACAAATTGGCTACCCCCCATGTGGTTAAAGATGGCTGCCCCCATGTGGACACAATATGGCCACCACAAGAAGGCCATCAGGGGAGGGCAGTTGGGGGTGATCAAATCTGCAGGGGATGACCAGGCCAGCAGAGGAGAGAAATTGGGGGTGCAGGGAAGGGTTAGGATTAGGGTTAGGGTTAGGCCTTCAGGGGAGGGCAGTTAGTGTTGACCAGGCCAGCAAGGAAAGGCAATTAGGGGCAATCAGGCTGGCAGGAGAGTGGTTAGGCAGGGGGTGATCAGGCTGGCAGGCAGAAGCAGTTAAGGGCAATCAGGAAGGCAGGCAGGCAAGCAGTTGGGGCCAGCAGTCCTTGCATTGTGGGAGGGATGTTTAGGCCTATCAGGATCAGGCCTTAATGGGCAATCGGACATCCCTCAAGGGGTCCCAGATTGAAGAGGATACAGGCTGGCTGAGGGACACCGCCCATGCACAAATTCTGTGCACCAGGCCTCTAGTATAATTATAAACACTTTTAATGGTTGTCTAAAATTGGAAGAATGAGATGCCAGTGAGAAATTGACTCTTTTTGCAAAAGTCATTGAAACAAATTTATGCAAAGTACTTCACAGATAATTTTAACTATATAGGTAAGTAAAAAGTAAGGCTTTTTGTGCAGATACTTTGAGAGAGAGAAATTGTACACAGCAATGCTTTAACAAATACTTGATGACTGATCTTCAGTAAAGATGGAAGTGTAAGGACACAGCAGGTTAGAGTAGAGCATTTCATTACTATCGATACAGGATGTAGCACTGCTTCATACCGCAGACTCTGAACAATAGATAATAAACAACAATTAAGTGTCTATAATTCACAGTGGATTCAGGAATTTAACACATAGCAATATACAGTATGCATTTTATGAAGCTTCAAAGGTGTACAGGATAAGTGAAAAATCTAAAGGACCCTACTAATCAGGTCCATCTTGAAGGCTGAAGGGTGGATGAGCCCTGGAAGAAATAGAACAGACCATACAGAATGGAAAGAGTGCTTAGGAATTAGGTTGTCATCTGCTGTTTTGTTCAGAATCCAAGAGCTTTCTTATTAGGAATATGTCCATAAAGGAAGATTAGCAATAAAAAAATATATATCAAAAATCATATAATATCTGGTGCTATGGATCAATATTGACAAAATCAACCTACTAAAAATAAAAAAAAAAACCTCTTAGGCCAATATCATACACAGGTATGGATTTTATGTGTACATTATCTATAGGTTATAAGAAATGTAATATGAGCACTTAATACCCAAACTACCCTAGAATCTCAAACTATTCTAGAATCACTAAAACACCTAAAGCTCCTGACAAAAAAAGCCTCAATCCAGTCTCTGCCAATACTTTCAGAAGGCCCACACATTGCAGTGTGTGTATATGTGCATATCCACATGCAATCTGGGAAGCAATAACACAAGTGAGTGAATTGATAACTAAGACAATAAAGAGGAAAATTCCTGCAAGTCATTTGCTAGGAGTAGCATCAATAATTTCGGCCAGTAAACTGGAGTTTTAAAATTAAGCCAGAGTCTACAATATAATGAAAAGTCATATCTTCATAACATTGCATATTAATATTGATATTAGAAAAACACACAACATGAAAAAGAATGTATAACTATGAACTAATTTGAACCCATTAAAAAAAATAAACCTATATTAAAATAGACAGAACCAGAATTTACAAGATTGTTTAAAATTTTGATGAAATAGCCGAAGCTGGTTTGGCTCAGTGGTAGAGTGTCGGTCTGTGGACTGAAAGGTCCCAGGTTCGATTCTGGTCAAGGGCATGTACGTTGGTTGCGAGCACATCCCCGGTAGTGGGTGTGTAAAAGGCAGCTGGTCGATGTTTCTCTCTCATTGCCGTTTCTAGCTCTCTATCTCTCTCCCTTCCTCCTCTCTGTGAAATTAAAATAAAATAAAATAAAATAAAATAAAATAAAATAAAATAAAATAAAATAAAATAAAATAAAATTTTGATGAAATAATAAAAATTTATGAGAAAAAATTCTGGTTGAAAAAATCCCATTCATTAATGGGAAAGGATTTCCTTCTTTACTCTGGTTACATTTTCTTGCAACAAAGTTTTTGTTTTCTCTCCTTCTTTTCTATCTCTATCTCTCTCATGCATTTTTTATTGAGAACAACTTTACATGGTCTTTAGAATTCTCCTAGCATTGTCTTGTATGTTGTATTGATCTTTCTCAGCAGTCCTTTTTAATTCTATATTGTGGTTTGGGGTTACAGATACATACTAAATTTGTATAAAAATAAGTTGACTTTCTCATTTCTCACTCACTGAGACAACTGGGTTAATTTATGAGAGATAAAAAAAAGGATAAAGATATGCCTATTCTACTAAATTAGAAATAAAAATCTCTTGCATAAATTCTGAAGAAAACATTAAAAGGAAATCAGGCAATAGTGAGAGAAAGACACCAATATCCTTGCAGTCTTAGGAGAGTGCTTCAGATACAAGCAGTAAAATAAAAACAAGCACTACAGTACTAGACAAAAAGTCTAAATGCTTTTTCTTTTTTTATAGTAAAATGAGGTCAGAAGGATTAAATGTTCCTGAAATAAAGACCTTGTTATGAAGAGCTAAAGGAGGTAGCATACTTCATTGTAATCAATAAAGAATAAACAACATGAGATTTGTTGTTGACATTTTGAACAAGGAGTTCATAGGTACTCTATAGAACTGCAATGTGTAATCTTTTATTTTTTTTCTCTATCTGGCTTTTTAAAAAAGCTCTCAGAGTGACTGTTAGGTAACTATGGGAAGATAAACACTCACGATTCATGGACAGTGTTATGACTCGTGAATGGGTGATGAGGAAGCAATTTTCTTATTGTAGTGTTTGTATTGTATGGAGGCAATGAAGTTCCAGTAATAGAAGAATCAACATTTACTGTATAGTTGTAATAAGGAAAATTCTGATAGTCTTCTTTTTTGAATTTAAATTTTATTTTGTTTAAAAATTATGTTTTCAGGTTATAATACTCTTCAGGGAGAAAGGATATGCACCCTCCAAAGGGCAAAGAATATGCAACAAGGAAAGGATGGTTTCTTCAATAAATAGTTGGGGAAACTGGACAACCAAATACAATGGGTGGAACTGGATCTGTATCTTAAGCCATACACAAAATCAGCCCAACACAGATTAAATATTTGAACGTAAGACCTGAAACTATAAAACTCCCCAAAGAAAATAGGGGGTAAGCTCCTTGACATTCGTCTTGGAAATGATTTTTTTTTTTAATTTGACACCAAAAGCAATGAGAGTAATAGCAAAAATAAACATATGGAATTATCTCAAACAAAATAGTTTTTCATAGCCAAGGAATCCAGCAAAAATAAATAAATAAATAAATAAATAAATAAATAAATGGACAACCTATGTAGAATATGCTAATGTGTTTGTAAACCATATATCTGATAAGCATTAATATATGAAATAAGTAGACTTACACAGCTCAGCATTAAGAAATTGATTAAAAATGGTGCAGAACATAGTGATTTGGGTTGATTTCTGGGTTATCTATCCTATTCCATTGATATATATATATATATTCTTGTACCAGTACCAGGCAGTTCTGAGAACAGTGGCTTGGTAATATAGCTTGATATCTGGTATTGAGATCCCACCTACTTTGTTCTTCTTTCTCAGAATTGCTACAGCTATTCAGGGTCTTTTATTTATTTATTTATTTGTTTGTTTATTTATTTGTTTATTTATTTATTCCAGATGAAGTTTTGGAGAGTTTTTTGTAGGTCTGTGAAATATGCCATTGGTATTTTAATGGGGAGTGCACTGAATCTATAGATAGCTTTGGGTAATATGGACATTTTAAAGATGTTGATTCTACTAATACATGAACATGGTTTCTTCTTCTATCTGTTTATATCTTCCTCTATCTCTTTTTTAATGTCCTATAATTTACTGAGTACAGGTCTTTTATGTCCTTAGTTAAGTTTATTCCTAGGTATCTTAATTTTTTTGGTGCAATGGTAAATGGGTTTATTTTCTTAACCTCTCTTTCTGTGAGTTCATTATTGGTATATAAAAATGCCATAGATTTCTGGGTGTTAATTTGGTATCCTGCTACATTGCCAAATTCATTTATTTGACAAAGGAGGCAAGAACATACAATGGAGTCAATAGAGTCTCTTCGATAAATGGTGTTGGGAAAATTGGACAGATACATGCAAAAAAAGAAAAAGAAAAATGAAACTATACCACCAACTTATACCATACACAAAAGAATTTAAATGTAAGACAGAAACCATAAAAATCTTAGAGGAATCCACAGGCAGCAAAATCTCAGGCATATGCCGAAGCAATATCTTCACCGATACAGCTCCTAGGGCAATGGAAACTAAAGAGAAAGTTAACAAATGGACTACATCAAAATAAAAAGCTTCTGCACAGCAAAAGAAACCATCAAGAAAACAAAAAAAGCCCACTGAACGGGAGAACGTATTTGCCAATGTTATATCCGATAAGGGTTTAATTTACTGGGAACTCATACAACTCAACAAAAGGAAGATAAACAATCCAAACTAAAATGGGCAAAAAACCTAAATAGATACCTTTGGAAAGAGGACATACACAAGGCCAATAGACATATGAAAATATGTTCAGAGCCACTAATCACCCAAGAGATGCAAATCAAAATGACAATGAGGTACCATCTCACACCTGTCAGAATGGCTATCATCAACAAATCAACAAACAAGTGCTGGTGAGGATGTGAAAAAAAAAAAAAAGGAATTATCATGCACTGATGGTGGGAATGTAGACTGGTACAGCCACTCTGGAGAACAGTATAGAGTTTCCTCAAAAAACTAAAAATGGAATCCCATTTGACGCAGTAATCCCACTTCTAGGAATATATCCCATGAAAACAGAAAGGATATATATGTACCCCTATGTTTATAGCAGCAAAATTTATAATAGCTAAGATTTGAAAACAACCTAAGTGCCCATCAGCAGATGAGTGGATTAAAAAACAGTGGTACATCTACACCAGTGGTTGGCTATCTGCGACTCATGAGCCACATGCGGCTCTTTGCCTCCTTGAGTGTGGCTCTTCCACAAAATACCACGTGCGGTCGCACATGTACAGTGCAATTATAACTTCGTGGCCCAGGCGCAGAAGTTGGTTTTCAGCTCTCAAAAGAAATTTCAATTGTTTTACTGTTGATATTTGACTGTTGACTAATGAGTTTGACAACCACTGGTCTACACAATGAAATAGTACACTGCTGTAAAAAGGAAGGAACACCTACCATTCCCAACAGCATGAATGGACCTGGAGAGCATTATGCTAAGTGAAATAAGTCAGTCAGAGAAAGATAAATATCACATGATCTCACTCATTTGTGGAATTTAATAAACAACGTAAACTGATGAATAATAATAATTTAAAAAAAGATCCAGAGACATAGAGGCATTGACATACTGTCCAACCTTGGAGGGAAGGGGTAGAGATCAACAAAGGACTTGTATGCATGCATATAAGCCTGACCAATGGACACAGACACCAAGGGTGTCAGGGCATGAGCTGGGGGGTGGGAGCAATCGGGGGATAAGGACACATATGTAATACATTAATCAATAAAGAAAAAAGAAAAAAATCACCCTGATTAAAAAACAAATGGGTCAAAGGACCTGAATAGACATTTTTTTTTCCCCAAAGAAGATATACAGATGGCAAATAGGTATGAAAAGGTGCTTGACATCATCTAGCATCAGGTAAATGCAAGTCAGAACCACAATAAGATATTACTTCACACTCTTATAAAGAAGATAAGTGTCTGTGAGGATGCAGAGAAAAGGAAAGCCTTGAGCATTGTTCATAGCAATGTGAATTGGTGCAGCCACTATGGAGAACAGTGCGGTGGTTCATTAAAAACCTGAACACGAACTACCATATGATTCAGGAATTCCACTTCTGGGTATATAATGAAAGGAAACAAGATCACTATGTTAGAGAGATACCTGCATCCCCTTATACTTTGCAGCAATATTTACACAAGCCAACATACTGGAACAATGTGTTAACAGATAAGTGGATCAAGAAAATGTTATTTTACTTCAGGTAGCCTATTATGAAAGCAGGGCATACTCATACAATACAAATAACTTCTATTTACACATAAAGCTTTAAAAGTATTAATCTAAATAACACATTTATTTAACTGATTTAGTTTAGAATTTCCTATTGCATGACATGCTAAAACCTATAGAAACCCTTTGGAACCATTCCTATATTGAAAATAAAGCCCTTTTATTCAATCATACTCAGTTTATGCTCAAATATAACTTCCTAATAATCCCATGTCATTTTTTAAAACTCCAGTTCTTTATTTTCGTAGTATATTTGAATAAAACAAAATTTTTAGACACTGGTTAGATAAACAAACTTCCTCAAAGCTACTTACAATAAATGAGTGGAACAAATTAAAATCCTTGCTTTGGTTTAAGTACATGGTACAATCAGTTAACTTAAATTTGACTGTCACTATCACATTTAGATGCCTTATCTATGTTCCCTCCTCCTGTGTTCCCCCTCTCTCAGATTACCCACATGAAAGCTTTCTGTGTATTCCTGTTAATCTTTTACTCACCTGAATCCAAAATTCTAGTCTGCTATCATAGTAATTTGTTTCAGAAAATAATGAAAGTTAAAAAGAAAGAATTAGTATCATATGCTGAGAATAAAAAACAGATAGGAGAACCATCAAGTACTAAGACTCCTATTTATTTCTGTGTTGACAGTAACAATAGGGAAAACAGCAGAGAAGACAGGTGAGAAGCAGCGGAGGCCAGGAATCAGTTATATACATTGGATTTTTAAAATATTTTATCTGCATTGAATGTATTTGGACATTTTCTGTGGAGTGTCATAGTTTGCCTAAAATAATATTTTAAAGTATTGCTTGTTAGAATTTAATCATATTGAATGTATTCATTCTTTAGAGAATACCTAACATTAGAGCTGTTATTGAACCAATAGATAAAAGACATACATTAAATTCCCTGACACATATATTTGTAAATATGTTCATTGGTTCTTTTATTTACTATTAGTGAAATAAAAATCAAGAAAAAAATTAGTCCAAAATAGAGGTTTCAGTTACATAGAAACTAATCAAATTTTGTGGTTATTTTCTTTCATTTTTATTATGAGGTGAAGAAATTCTTATATCTAATTCATGATTTAATATAAAGAAATAGAATATGTTGGCATACACCATTTCTTGAAGTAAGTTATGTGAAATATTCTACTATTGAATGATATAGTCTTAATTTTGTCCTAATTAGCTTAGTCAGAATGTATACTTTTGAAACTTAAACATTAAAACATTCCAAAATGAACCAAAAGAATTACTGGCATCAGAGTTTCTATATATATCAGAGAAACAGACAAAGTAAAATAAATAATATAGATCACCAACAATGTAATAACAGGTTAAAATTTAACAAAAATTTCTAAAGTAAGACATTATTCTTGTCTAAAATTCTGAAGTATGGTATACATGTATGTGCTATTTAGCCCCACTAGTGGGTGTGAAGGAAGCAGCTGACCTATGTTTCTCTTTCATTGATGTTTCAAACTCTCTATCCCTCCCCCTTTCTATCTCTAACAAATCAATAAAATATATTTTTTTGAAAAAGCTTTATTCCTCAGAGGCTTTGTTCATGTTGAATTGAATTTCGGTAATTTTCATGTCTTCTTATTTTTTTTCAAAAATGTTTTCCATTTTAATATCAAATCTTTTAATAATTAATATGTAATGAATAATACATTTAATAATTAGTTTTAAATTAGATACAGCATATTCATGACAGCATTGCATAAATATTTCATAAGATATTAAAATGAAGTCTGCATCTTATTATAATACTTTGTGTTTTGGACATGTAGTTAGCCAATTTAAAGCTAACCAAAAATCTAGATGTTCTCTTTGTGACTTGAAGAATAACATATGTCCAAAATAATATCTCTTCCATTTCTTAAGTTTTAAGCTTAAACTATTCCTTGCCCTGCTCCACCCCACACCAAATTGTCTCTCACATGCATATAGTTTGATTCTATCATTTTTTATTATAAAATTTGGACTCCACTTTTAGGACTTATCTCCTTAGGCTTCATTTCCTATTTCCTTATGCAAAGTTCTATCTTTCTCCACTAAATATGTATAACACACATTGCTATAATAGATTTAATGCAAATTATTACATTGTATTATTATAAGTTATTTATAATGATCTTATTTCTTCAAACTGTTTGCTATTCCCTTTGCATACCTTTTAGTGGTAAGCATATAGTCTTATATGCGTGGGTAAAAACTCACTCATACTGAAGAAAATGTAAAGCATTTAGATTAGTTTTGCTATATGTAGCAAATAAAGTACTGGCAAAAACTTAAATGCAGTTGAAAGGATGGATGATATTTAGAAGAAGATTTCCAGGGAAAACTTAAAAAATGGCAAACAGGTAGAATTTCACTCAGGTAAGAAACCTCTGTTGGTAGAAAAATATTCCAAATAAGAAATTTTACCAGAAAATTAGAATTCATTAGTCAGGTGCCAGGGAATTTTTCAGTAGGAGTACTGAAGAATTTAATAAATTGAGCTGTAGGTCTCTGTATAAGATTTATAGTTTAGCATTATTGTACATATGACATTTCTAATCCACATCAAGACAGAAAGCAAGTATTAAATTACTCTCCATTTCTAACAGATCAGAGTATATTGATTTATAGGTAGAACAGTTATGTGGATTTGGACCAGATGATGACCTCTAAATATTATTTAGACACCTCATGAATTCAGTAGGTAATCAATTTATGCCAACCACTCTCCATCTTGTATATATAAAAGGATGAAGTTTGACACTAAAATGATTACTATGTTTTTTCTGTCTAATGCTATTTACTATAGAGAGAAATTTGGTATACAAGTGTTTTAAATGTATCTCAGACTTGTGAATTTGGAAATTAAAGGGCCTTATTTTAGGATACTTTTTCATAATGGGTCCTGCTGTCAATACTCAAGGGAAGCTTTGGATTTTAGATTTTCTCATCATTTAATGTGATTTTAGGGTGAAACTTAATTCTTCGTATTATGGGTATATGGAAACATTTGCTTCCATGATTCCAACGGGATGACTCCATGGGTTGATGAACAGGAAGCATTAGGCTCTGTCCTCCTTAGGCTTTAGGATCTAGGCACTTAGTTTTTCTTACCGACATCTCTACTGACATGGCTTATTAATACAGCCAAAGTGGTCCACAAGTCAATTATGTTGATTTCAGAATTATAGGACTGTATTTAGATACTTACATCTAATAAAGCATTAACTATTGAGCTCTTTATCCTTTCCTTCTTCCACTCCCTACAAATAGGTTATGGAACGGGCATTTCCCATATATGACAGAAACTTATAGAATAATTTAATGAACATATGCTCAATGTGTTCCATTCAAATAAATACACTTCATTTTCACTAATTATTTTTTTTTTTCTAATCCTCACCCGAGTACATTTATCCATGAATTTTTAGAGACAGTAGGAGGAAGGGGCAGAAACATCGATATGAGACACATTGATTGTTTGTTTCCCATAGGCACACCCACCATGGCTGGAGTTCGAGCCTGAAACTACGGTATGTGCCTTTGACCAAAATCAAATCCAGGACACTTCAGTCCACAGTCTTACACTCTCTCTATTGAGCTAGACTGGTTAGGGCTTACCAATTTCTTTTTATTAACTACTGGCTGAGATATCTGACATTAGAAGGTTTTTATACAAATACCTCAACCTTATGAATTATATTTTGTTTTTTAATGACTTTTTCTTTATTGGTTAAGATATTACATATGTGTCATTATCTCCCCATTAATAACCAAATCTCTCATTAAACACTCCTGTACAATTTATTATTAATATTATACTGCTTCTTAATAATGAAGCATTATACAGACTTACAAACACACACACACACACACACACACACACACAAACACATCTCATCAATTTAGTACAGATAAATTATACAAACAGAAGAAATGTAGGTTTAGTTTTGGCCATTATTGCTCTTAGGAACTACTAACATTTCATTTCTACAGTCTTAATTGTCCACTGTTTTTAATAGATTTTATCTTTCTCTTGCTTTTATCTTAATACAGGTTTCTCAAAAATTTAAAGCCTTCCTCTGCAACACTCCTTAAATAAATAACAATGAACATTCCTGCCTTCTCTATAAATTCTTACAATCACTTTGCTGCACTGTCTTCTGTAAGGCATTACAGCAGAAAGCTAAGAGTTTAGCCTCTGGAATGAGAATGCATGTTATCAAACTTCAGAGCTATTCATTTGCTACCTCTGTGATTCTGTCATTAAAATATAGGAGTAAAATGTGTGATAAATAGATGACAGATAGATGATACATATACACACATACATATATACATATACAGGTGATAAATATAAACATATATACATGAGAGTAAGAGAAGGTCACACATTTTTTTTTTAGGGACAATGAGTTAGTATTAGTTCTTCATCAGAATAATTTATTGGAGAATTATTACATGCAAATTTTATGTTCTATTGTATATGGAATGGAATTGAGAGGAACTGGTGTTATTTCTGGCTTAAGTTGAAATTTCATCAGAAAATGTTCTTTTTTACAGGAATAAATATTACTACATAATTCAAATTAAAATTCTCAACCTAAAGTTTTGAAATATAAATGTTTTTAAAACAATTATAAAATATAGCAATTTTGTCTTTCATTTCTGAATCAAAGATTGAAGCTTTTACATTATATCCTGAACATGAAGTTCTGTAGAGCTGCTATTAATTTAGATTGGTTACCTTGGAAACAGAAGCTTTTTTTTTTTTTTAACCCATCACTGTCATCTGTTTCTATAAAAGAAAATTAAAATGGCATTTTAAAAACATAAACTGCATTTCTTTCCTATTTGTCATTTTGGACAACAGTTAAAGCATACATTATTAAGAAGCAGTATAATATTAATAATAAATTGTACAGGAGTGTTTAATACAGTCTTCTCAATTTTTGCTCTTCAGATCTCTGAAAGACAATAGCTGGGATTTTTTTTGTTTTTTTGTTGTTAAAGATTTGTCTATTGTGCTATTTCTATTTACCATAAAATCAAAAGTACACAGTAATATATACTGACAGGCTTGAAAATAGTATGTGCCGTATACACTTTGCTAAATTGAACTGAAGTTCAGTAGACACAGATTTCTTATGATACCATTACCAAGTAATAATAATAATAATAATAATAATAACAACAACAACAACAATAGTAAACAGATTCTAAGAAAACTATCATTATTGATTAATTCAATATTTACAGGGGCAATTTTGTCAAAGTTAAAAAACAAAAACTTTCTCTGTTATTAAAATTTTTGGCTGTTTTTAAATATTATTTGTTTTCCATATATAGTACATTTTTAGGAGCAATACTTTATAAAAATTATTGAATAAAGTGACAAATTTTTATACTTAGCAAATGGAGGCCAAATGGCTGGGTTTGGTTTTAGAAACTAAGGGTTTGGTGCAGAGGACTTTCACATAGCAGCAGTGAATTTTTGGAAAAAAAATTTAGGCTAAAAAATTAAACTCATATTTTGTTTTATGCTCTTAGAAATAAATCCTATGATACAGAATTTTATATTACAATTAATAATATATATTAAAATATATTGTACAACATGAAAATTATACATATCTAAGTAAATAAATTTAGACATAAGGCTGCTATTTGGGATCACTGGTTCATATAAAGTTAATTATAGTTATGTGATACAGATATATATTGATTAAAATTTCCACTGATTATTAAAATTAATTATTTAAGAATTAAAATTTTAGTACATACATTATTTTAATCCCAAGTTATTTTTAAATATCAAAAAGTGATTGTTGTTCTGATATAAATTTTAATGGAAAGATTAGCTTATGTATATTTTACTAGCTATAGTTCTTGATATATTATTGTGGTTTATTATAATAGTTATGTAAATAAAAATGTAAATACATATTGGCTGAGGTATAATTTATAAGCAAAATATAAAGTACACCATTTATTCTTACATCAAAAGTATTTGCAATTTAATAAAACTAAAACTATTAACATTATTATACATTTTACATCAAGGTATAGTTTATAAATAGTTAGAACTATATAAAATAAATAAATCTATTGAAATCATGTGTTAAACAAAACTCCATTTACAGATTTATTTATTGTCTTCCAAGAAATAAAATTTATAGTTTGGAAAGGCAGTGGAATAGAAGGGGTCAATGGGGGAAAAGGGGTACATCTATAGTATTTTAAACAATAAAGATAAATTTTTAAAAATAATTTTATACATTGTGGCTAAGTTCCCATGAATATCCATAAATACTACATACATGATAAAATTTAGTTAGCTAGGATATGGAGCTAAAAGCAATTCATAAAGTTATTTCTATTGCTAAATAAATTTTTATTTGCAGCTCAGAGTTAAGAAAACCCATTTCATGTTGTCAACAAAAAATGCAGAGAATGAAAAGACAGTTATTTCACAATTATAATTCCCAGAAATTTCTAAAATTGATAAAAATAGAAAATTTGAAGAGACTAGTTCCTACTAAGGATATTAAATCAATGATTAAAAATCTCTCAACAAACAAAACCAATAACCAGATGGCTTCACTGGTGAATTCTATCAAACATTTAAAATAGAACTAATGCCAATTCTCCAACTGTTGGAAAAAAAAAAAAGAGAGAGAATACCTTCAAACTTGTTTTATGAAGCCAGCATTATACTGATCTCAACTCGAATCAAGGACACTAGGAGAAAATAAAATTTATAGGCCAGAATCCCTCCTGAACATAAATGCAAAAATCCTCAAAAAATTTAAGCAAACAAAATTCAAAAACACATAAAAAGGATCATATGCCATGAAAAGGTAGGATTTATTCCAGATATTTAGGATTCGTTCCACATCTGATAATCAGTCAATATGATTATTTAAATGAAGGGTAAAACTCATATTATCTTTCAATAGAAACAGTATGAGCATTTGACCAAATTCAACATCCATTCTTGATTAAAAAAAAAAAACCACACAAACAAATAAAAAAACAAAACAAAACAAAAAAAAACAAAAACTCTCAACAAACTGGGTATAGAGGGAATGTACCTTAATATACTAAAGATTGTACTATGACAGGTACACAGCTAACATCACACTTATTGGTGAAACAACCAAAGCTTTTCCTCTAAGATGAAAAACAAAACAAAGATGCCCACTCTTACCACTTTTATTTAAAACTAGAGGCTTAGTGCACGAATTTGTGTACCAGTATAGATCTCCAAGGAATTTAGATACCGAAATTGGTGTTCTATCTTTCATGTTTCCAAAAACCTTTATTTTTTCTAGTTCTCATAACATTGTTGGATTTATAGATAAGATCAAAGAAATACATCAATACTTTTTTTTTTTTAATTAAAGTATAGTTACTTTTAAGGGTTTTCCCCATTCTGTCAGTAGAGCCATGCCTTATTTTAGGCTTGCTCTCGGACAGATTGCACCTTTCTCTTTTCTCTCCCACTGTAACTAGACATGCCTGCCCTCAAGCAGGAGCTCATGCCCCTCCTAACATGCCCGTCAGTGCATTGTTTTCCCCTCATGCTAAACACATGTGTCAAACACAAGGCCTGTGGGCCAAATCCGTCCCGCCAGGCCTTGCAATGTGGCCCGCACCGCGCTGTCATCACTGCACTCCGCTGCGTTTCCATCACAATGACAGTTTATGACTGTTCAGTAAACCATTCGGCCCACGATTTAGGCTGGATTTTAGATTTTGGCCCCTTCTCTGATTGAGTTCGACACCCCTATGCTAACAGGTAACATTGTCTTCACTTCCTCTTTGTTTAGAAAGCTTTTCTTCCTGTGTTTAGCATGTGAGCCTGCTCCAAAAGAGTGTGCTGCCTCTTCCTACACCCAAAGTCAACTACTTATCAATATTAAAATATTCAATTAAAAAATAAATGAATTCACTTCTTTGAAGGTTTGGGCTTCATATGGAAACAGGATTCAGAAGTTCACAATTCTCTATTTTTACCAGTCCTGGAGCAGTTGAAATGATTTCTAACACTGTTTAGATGAAGCTAAAGCTGGACATTTCATCTATAGTATTTACTTTTCCCACTTATATAGGAAAAGGTGACTATACTTCACATTATAGAGTTTTACAAAAAGAATGGGGGAGGGGAAAGAAGAAAAAACAAACAAACAAACAAAAAAACCTCTAGAAAATGCTTTTCCACTGGCACACAAAGTCTCATCTATCTCATTTTACTGATTTTTAAAACAATAAAAAGTGTTTTGTTTCTAAGTCAATCATCCATAAAATAAGATAGACTAAAATTGATAAAGGAGCAAGACTTCCATTTTGGGTTTCTAGTTCATTCTGATTTACTAAGATAAAGTCTGTCTTTGGTCGCATTTATGTCTTTCTTTCCTGGTTTCATACCCAAAGAAAGCTATTATCACCTTTCTGTGGAGGGTGTGGAAGTTTTAATCCTAACATGAGTAATATAACTGGACTAGCTCTCAGGAAACTCTCTGTAACTGTAATCATCCTTCTGATATTTCTCTCACACAATTCTTCAAACTAAAGATGTTCAGAGGATCTTTGTGAAGAGCAAATTAGATGATATGTACTAATGAAAAAGAAAAATGTTGAATTGTTACAATAATGTATTATAAGATATTTGAATATTAAAATGTAATCTTCCTTCAAAATATACCTGTTGATTTTCACAGTGTTTCAACATGGTTTATATTTCATGAACTAGACACTGTCTTTTGTATGTTTGTTTTTCTGCTCAGTTTCGAAGCTAATGAAGTAAGATAGCTTGACTGACTTCAAATGTATGTTTTTCTTATATAGCAACATCCTTTGGATTTGCTTTCTTTTGGCAAAACAGAATGTACCATGAACTATTAACCTGAGTCTCTCTGTATGCTTCAAAAATTTTTCTGTTAACAATTCCTTTTAAAAGAAGTTAATCATGAAAATAAAAACCTTGCCATAATTACCTACCATTTTGTTTTCGTAATGTACTTAAATATTTATACGTCTACTCCTACATTAAACTAATCAAATGAGAAATACTGCTAAAGAAATTGCCTTATAAATAATGGTTACCCAGAAAGATGATAATCTACTTTTCAATGCCTCGGTAATTTTCTAACCAAATAGGTTTTTATTGCGTTGCAAAATACTAGCAGATTAAAAGTGACATGAAAAATGTGTCAGCACATATAAATGCAGGCTGGTACTAATGACTATTATTCATTATATTATTGATTCCCAAGAGATTATGTTTACAGAAAGCAAAGTTTGAACCAAGGATAAATAATATGTGTGAAAATATAAAGCCCCTTTTCATTCTTTCATTAATTCTATTCTTTTATAATAACAAAATTAATTTTATTTAGAAGTTACTGTTGGCTTAGATTTGTGTCAGTATGTATAGACAAGTATGGACACATTAATTAATTTAAGTAAATTTTCTATTATTATTAGATTATCCTTTAGAAAAGATTGGGTTATTGTGATCAAATGGAATTATAGAATTGTAAGTGTGAAAAGAATGAGGAGTTCATCTACATGTTTGATTGTTTTGTTAGTTTATAGCCACTATGATGAATCCACAGAATAGATATCATTATAAATGTTTATTTTTTTTCTTCCCTTAGTTAACCCAGTTTCTTTACATATTTAGAAATATTTTTTAAGAAATAGCCTGGAAGTTTGCCTTAATAAAGCAAACAAAGCATTGCTCTTTCACTGCTATAATAATTTCTAAATTTTTGAAGCTACAACATACATGAAACCTAAAATAAAGATGATCACTCAAAGATCTTCAATTTATATTGTTAAATATGTGTGCTTAGTGAAAAACACTGCATCTGGAAAATATCCAGGTAAACTGAAAAGAATTCTTAGCTACCTTATTGTTACAGTGAGAATATCTGGTTGATAAAAAAAAAAGCCAGAATATCATAAAAAATATACATATTTTTGTGACCTGTGAAGGTATTTTTAGTGTTTTATAGGGATACCTGGGAGTTAAATCCTCAGAAAACATCTGTGGCTAC
Organism: Pipistrellus kuhlii; assembly: GCF_014108245.1. Taxonomy (NCBI): domain Eukaryota; kingdom Metazoa; phylum Chordata; class Mammalia; order Chiroptera; family Vespertilionidae; genus Pipistrellus; species Pipistrellus kuhlii. Next base: position 35,159,711 of record NW_023425551.1, on the reverse strand, counting down.
ACCACAGTCTTTATTTTCTCAACCAGAGGCAAACACTACCTCCTCCAGCAATTTTTATCTAAGTAAACATGTGAAAGGAAACCCTTTTAGTACTCTTATCTACTTGTCTTCCAGTCTCAAATGTAGAGAGTTCTTCTAAGGAATCCTGCCTGTAATTCTGAGAAGCTGAGATTGCCTAGATCCGTGGTCGGCAAACAGCAGCTCATGAGCCACATGTGGCTCTCTGGCCCCTTGAGTGTGGCTCTTCCACAAAATACCATGGCCTCGGTGAGTCTATTTTGAAGAAGTGGCGTTAGAAGTTTAAGTTTAAAAAATTTGGCTTTCAAAATAAATTTCAATCATTGTATTGTTGATATTTGGCTCTGTTGACTAATGAGTTTGCCGACCACTGGCCTAGATTATGAAGTAGATGTTGACAGAAGAGAGTCCTTATTACTACTAAAGAATTTTTAAGTTTGTCATTATTATATATTGCCACCCAGTCTAATGTATTTTGTAATGGCAACCTTACCTGATAAATACAGTAATTTAAAGATAAGTATGTTCTTGATTATGGAGATTAAAAACTGGCATTGAGATTGTATGTCCATTTATAATGAGTTATTTATTGCATGTACAAGCCATCTCATGAATCAATACTATATTTAAACAGAAGTGGTAGATCAGCTGTCAAGGACTCTCAAGAATAGATATTTACATAGGCTAGGGCACAAAACTTACCTGGCCTCTAATGCTCTCTTTAACTTCTAAAATCTGTAATAGTATTCAGAGCATCACATTGTTCTACTGTCTTCCACATTTAAGCATTAAATCATAATCATAAAATAAATTGATTTAGAAAAATGAAGATAAATAGAACACAATTCCTTCTGACCATGGCTCAGAGAATAGAGAAAAGTGGTGATAAACTATAATCCAACCTAATGAGTGTGAAGGACTATAGATGTCTTCTGATGAAGAACTACTGGGACCCAGAAAAAATGGATGAACTTTTTAGCATAGAGTCGTTGAAGTTGGGATACTTGAATAGGACCCAGGGAAACTTTTAATTTTCTTAAATATATTATATTTCAATATAATAAATATTTAAATATACTTTAGGTGGTTATTTGTATAGAAGTAAAAAAAACATTAGAAGTGGCAGAAACCCAATTCAAATTAGCTAATACAAAAATGTATTTATTTTAATGATGGTGGAATAGAAAGAAAGATTAAACACTAAACTCATGGGAAGGAAAATTATGCAGCTAAACCCAAGGAAATATATAAACAAGTATTGTACTCGCACATTTTCACAATTCTCTTCCAACCATTCATTATTCTACATGGCAATTTATTTTCTTTTATTTCATCATGTTTCCCAGAAAAGTATGGAAAACAAACAGCTTAAGAGTTTTTCTTTTAAAGAATAAAGACATATTTTCTTGCTGTCTTTGAAAAGTTGAGGAAGCATTTCTCATATAAAGTTCCAACTTCTAGGAATATATCCCAAGGAATTAGAAACACCAGTCAGAGAGGATATATTCATCCTTATGTTCATAGCAGCACAATTTACAATAGCTAAGATTTGGAAAGAGCCTAAGTGTACATCAGCGAATGAGTGGATTAAGAAACTGGGGTATATCTACACAATGGAATACTACAATGCTATAAAAAAATGAATTCTTACCATTTGCAACAGCATGGATGGAACTGGAGACCATTATGCTATATAAATGAAACAAGCCAAACAGAGAAAGATAAATATCACATATCTCACTCATTTGTGGAATATAATGAACACATAAACTGACTAACAAAAACAGATCCAGAGACAGAGAAGCTTCAATTAGAACATCAAACCTCAGAGGGCAGGTAGGGGAGGTTGTGGGTAAGGGGGAGAGATCAACCAAAGGACTTGTATGCATGCATATAAGCATAACCAATGGACACAGACACATGGTGTCATGAGTTGGGGAGGGTAAATAGGGAGATAAGGACACATATGTAATACCTTAATGAATAGAGAAAATTTTAAAAATATCCAAAATAAAATAAAATAAAATACACAGACATCCCTAAGGTTTGCTCCACATTGCCTTCAAATTATATATCAGAAGCAGAATTTTTAGTGAAATTGAACATTATAATGCTCTTAATCTTGAAAATGGGTGTGAATAAAATTCAATGGCTTGAAGTTTGGGCCATAAAATACGTTGATTTAGGGCTTAAAGGAAGAAATTAACTGAACAGCACAGCAACATGGAAATGAAGGGTAGCTTCATTTATAGCTACACAAATATATGCACTCCCATCACCATGATCCAAGAGAGAATTTCTTTAAAACAATTCATACTGAATAATGCAATTTATCCAAAGAAAAAATCCATATTGTAGTGAATTTGGTAATAAAACACCTGGTATTTGTATAATGATTTACACATTTACATAGTTTTCAAATTCACAATTCCATGCACACATGGAAATAGATCACAAAAGATTCAATATGTGATTACACATGTCTCTTTAAATAAATACAACTGCAGTTAATGATTAAAAATATTAAGACAATCATTTGGAAGTATCTAAAATAAGCTGTGATAAATAAACTACTATATTAAATATTACAGTTAAGCCCTGGATGGCATGGAACAGTGGTTAGAGCATTGGCTCATACACCAGAGGGTCACATGTTCAATTCCCAGTCAAGGGATAGTTCGATCCCTGAGCCTGGTCTGGGTGCAACTAATCATTGTGTTTCAGAAAATATCTCTCTCTCTTTCTCCCTCTTCCTCTACCTCTCCCTCTCTCTCCCCCTCCCACCCTTTTACATTCTCTCTAAAAAAAGAAAAAATCAATGGAAAATATTCTCAGGTGAGGATTAACAAAAAATATATATAGTTAATTCAAGAACTGCATTCAAGGGCATATTTATTGTCATAAACATGCTTATAATAAGAAACTACAAGAAAGACATCTCTGGCTACAACACAGTCCTATTTTCTCAGAGCAAAGCAAAGGTCAACTTCAACACATCAGTTGAAAAAAGATGGAGAAAAGCAGTAAGGTTTGGCATCAGATCAATAGCTTTAGGGGCCAGATAATTCTAGATGAAATATTTCTAGTAATCACAAATTCTGACATGAGTACAAGCTGGTCAGTGTTAGGATCATATTTTAATGCATATGGATGGACTAAGACTGCTCCTAAATGCAGCATGACTTGCATATACACTGAAATGAGTGGGAATTTAATGGGAATTCTTGAGTAGTACTTTACATAAAATAATTCAGTAAGCAATAAAAGGAGCATTTTTCCATTAAACAATTTGATTATTTTTTATGTTGATACTTTAAAACTGGATGACTAAATTGCTGCTAAGAGATGGAAAACAATTTGCTAATTTCTACACTGCTTTTAAGTTAGGTGATTCCTGCTTTCAATTATTAGAAATTGAAATCTGGTTCTCAGTTCTATTATAATAGCCCTGAGTTTTAATGTTATCACACAGAAACTTCAAAATTTTTTTACTGTTGATCTGGTTATATAAGTGATTTATACTGATATATAAGATTTTCAGCAAATCAATGATATATAAAAAGACTATCATTTTAACTATAAGACTACATGAAAAATTATAAGTTAAATGTATAAAATAAAAAAGTGACAGGATTAAAAACTACAAATTGGTAGTTATAGAATAGTTATGAGATGTAAATTACAGCATAAGAATGTAGCCAATAGTATTGTAATAACTATGTATAGGTCAGGTACTTGAAATATTGGAGGGACCATTCTGTAAAGTGCATGATTTTCTAACTATTATCCTAAACAACCGAAACTAATACAGAATAATATTAAATATAAACTGTAACTGAAAAATAAGCAAAGATTTAGAAGCTTATACCTATTAATTGGCCTTTGTATATCTCATTCAGAGTAACCCTTTCTAAATGCAGATTCAAAAATAATAAATTGGCTTAAAATCCTTCAACATTCTGCATTGCTCTAAGAAATATTGGCCCAAACCTTTGGCCAGTTGACTAGGTTTAGAGTTTGTGATGATTTCGAAATAGATAACCAAAGTGTTAAACTTAAACCAATAGAACTAATCCCATTTTTAATTTAATAACCTGTAGATAAGATATAAGAACTTTAGTTTTCTTTCTGGCCTGTGGCTATGATTGCATATAAAAAGTTTGTTGTTGATTTATTTTTAAAAAGATATGTTCTTATTGGTTTTTAGATAGATAGGAAGGAAAGGGAGAGAGGGATAGAAACATTGATGAGAGAGACATCTATTGGCTGCTCCTGCACACCCCCTGCTGGGGATTGATCCCACAATTTGGCATATGCCCTGACTGGGAATGGAACATCAGACTTCTTCGTCCATTGGAAGAAGATGCTCAATCCACTGAGCACACCAACTGGGCTGATTTGAACTACTCAGATAAGAAGATGTCTTACAAGGAAATTACATAAAAAGAAGTTGAGTTGCCCCTGAAGAAGTAAAATCTGAAGAGTTGGTTGGTTAAGTTGTATGGTGTAGCCAACACATGAGTAAATAATATAAAAGAACAATAGAATGAAAAAGTGATTTAAAACTAGGGATATCATACATTTCACAATTAAGCAATAAAATACATTATTTATTTAATGAAGCTTTCTACTTACATTAAGTGATCGCTTCATTTTATAATGTTTAGTTCCTTTACCCTTGTAGTCTAGAAAGAAAGGGATGTGTAAATCATTGCCTTTTGCAACTCAAAAGCCCTCCATGTTTGTTTTTGTAGATAGTTCTTCATTCCTTAAGGTATAGGTTGTATCATTTTTCTCAGAAAGGCCTTCTCTAATCCTTCTAAATACAGAATCATCTACCTTTGTCACTTGCTACCACATTCACCTGTCATTTTTTCTTTTCATTTTCTTCTTTTACATTTTATTTTTTATTATTCATCTCTCATCATCTTCTATATATGTACAATTCATGACACAAGAATCCTTTATGTTCATTTTCATCATTAAATTCCCAACAGCTGGAATATAGAGCCTGCCTGCCACATAGTGACTTTTTAATAAAAATAATAGTAATGCTTCAGGAAACAAGGAAATATAGTGTATGGAGAAAGGAAATTAATTATTCTTAACCTATGTTTATAATTTGGGGAAAATTTTCCAAAGTATGATGATCTTAAGAGTGTAGGAAGGAATCAATGCTCATCATTAGTGACAGTGGGGCTCCTTAAAATGGATAAGGATCTGCATCTGTGGCGAACCACAGCTGTGAAGATGAAGAAATCTACCATTAATGTTAACATCATGCTAATATCATTGTACCACAGGTTTATATGATATGAAGGCATGAATTACATACTCTTAAATATTAATTTTGGCCTCTAAATAAAAGTAAGATAATTTTAAAGCCTGTTAATAATTTTATTCACTGAATATTTCTGCCCATTCTCATTATGATATTTAAAAATCACATACAGATTTAAAATTGCATTATTTAAGTGAATTGTTCCCTATCAGAACACTGATAAAATGCTCACAACTCTTTTTCTCAGAAGAAGTAATGAGTAGAATCAGAATTGCCTCTTCATGTTGGGTACAGACCTTCCAAACAGAGATGAATTAGTCTTCCTGCTATCTGGTCCCTGAGCTCTATTTAAAATGATCAAATGTACTCATGATCATAGAAAATCTTCAGTTACGTTTTGTAGTCCATCAGTGCAAAAATCAGCATTTTTTTCAATTAGCATAAAAGACCGAGTGGCTGCATAAATTTATCTAATAAGAGAAAGATGACTGAATTAGCAAGCAAGCTGGTCTCTAGTGGGGAAATCAGATCAGTAGATGATATTAACTTCTTTTTTTTCTATTTTATATCACTGAAAAATGAATAGAATCATTGGATTAAGATATTGAAACAAAACAATGCTAAAGGTATTTGTCTTATGAAACTGAAAATTGGAATGTATCTGAATAGTACTTACTCTTTCTCTTACCTTGAATATACTGTAGAATAGATTGTGCCTCTCTGCACTCTATTAAGAACTGAGATTTATTGGGAAAAGCACCAAGGAATTTGGAATAAGGGATATCTGAGTTTGACTGGTCAACATAGTTACACTGTGCATGCAATCCTGGTAGATTTACAAGGGCGATTTAATAATTCCATCTTAAATATAATATCTAAAAGACTTTATAAGTGGTGCTAAAACTATGGCTACTATACTATGTCCATACTTACACTTATATAGATTAGAAAACTACTGTCCTGAATAGCTGCTTTTTAGGAAATAACAAATGGGAGATATTTATTTTGTCCATCTTTCTCTTTGCCCAACTAATAATAAAATTCATAAGCAACTTTTTTTATGCACTACCATTAATAGCCCTTTAGCTTTCATTATGAATCCCCATTTTTCACCAATTTCCTTTCCACAATACTCATACATTTTTCTCCCTCAGTTGTTTCTTACTATTTTTCTACCTAGGCTCCTGAGAAATGCAAATTTCTTATTATCTTTATTCATTCATCTTTTACTCTAGATTAGATCAGGGATACTTCTATACAAAGAACACAGTGATCCAATACACAGAAGGCTCAGCAGTGGACAGTAGGCACGATTCTTCTTGTAGGACTATCAAGGGAGCTTGGCAGCACAGTCATGGAGGCCTTACAAGATAAACTATGGATGAGAATGTGAAGTATACAAGAAATTAGAGATTTGGGCAGATATATGAATCATGAAATCTTTGTAATACCATGGAAACTCACTTGAATGGAGTTAGCACCTGAGAGATTTTATAGGAGCTATAGTGAGCCAGTCACAACATCTGGGCAGAGAATTAATGCCATGCTTGGTGGAAGAGATGGATAATGAGATTAAATTAAAGAGATCAAGTATATGAGGAAGATATAAAATATTTTTATATATCTGGTTCTAGAATAAGGACATAATATAAAGCCTTAAGCAAAATGATTAAATCACATTTTGGAGTACAATTTGAGATCAGTATCAGAGTAAAATCATAAGCAAATCTGGTCCAATCAGATTAAATGCTGAATTAGTGGGTTACTGATATAAGGCTCATTCAAACCTATATAAATAAACAAGGATTGGTTCATTCTCTGATTGGCTTATTTCTCTCAGCAAAATAATCTCCAGATCCATCCATGCTGCCACAAAAGGTAATATTTCTTTAATTTTTACTGCTGTGTAGTATTCCGCTGTGCAAATCCAGTACAACTTTTTTATCCACTCATCTACTAATGGGCTCTTGGGCTGTTTCCAGATTTTGCCTATTGTAAATAATACTGCAATAAACACAAGGGTGCATATTTTCTTTTAAATTTGTGTTTTGGGATCTTAAGATGCATTCCCAGAATTGGGATTGTTAGGTCATAAGGCAGTTCCATCTTTATTTTATATTTTGAGGAAGCTCCATATTGTTTTCCACAGTGGCTACAATAATCCAGTCAGAGGACACATACATATGACTTCCCTTTTATGTGGAATCTAATGAGCAAAATAAACTGATAAGCAAAATAGGTACAGAAACATGGATACATGTCATAGGGGAGGGTCTGGATGAAAGCATGTAAAGGAATTAGCCAACACACACACACACACACACACAGAGAGAGAGAGAGAGAGAGAGAGAGAGAGAGAGAGAGAGAGAGAGAACAGTGTAGTGATAGATAGTGATAGAGAGTAGAGAGAAATGGGGTATTACTGGTAGAAGTGGTCAAAAGTGAGGGGGAGGGGAATGGAAAAAACCTTTCTTGGGACAGTGTGTGTATAATGCAGTGTGCAGATCATGTTTTACTGAATTGACACTTAAAATCTGTATGGTTATGTGAAACAATGTCACCCCAACAAATTCAATTAAAAATGATTGGTTCAATACAGTTTGCACATGCCTTTATCTCAGCCTTCACATTTCTTTTCCCTTAACTCTGGTAATTCCAACACACTCCTCTGGTGCATTATTTTACTACTAGAGACTCAGTGCATAAAATTCATGCATGAGGGTGAGGAGGGTACCCTGGGAGGGTTCCCTCAGCCCAACCTGCACCCTCTTGCAGTCTGGGACTTCTGGCTCCTAACTACTAAACTCTCTGCCTGCCTGATCCCCCCTAACCACTCACCTGTCTACCTGATCATCCCTAATGGCTTGCCTGCATTGATCACCCCACCACTCTGCCTGTCTGATTAACCCTAACTGCTTACCTGCCTGCCTGATTGCCCCTAACCTCACCTGCCTGCCTGATTGCCCTGTCTACCTTATTACTCCTAACCACTCTGCTTGTCTGCCTGATAGCCCCTAACCGCCTCTGCTATGGAGGCTTCATTCTGAAAGATGTCTGGAATGACATCTAGAAGGTCATTCAGCTGTCCTGTCTAATTTGCATATTATGTTTATATTATTATAGGTATTCAGATAAAGCCTTATCTGAAACCCCTCATGCAGAATTATATAACTACTTCCTGAAATTTAAATAACACTTTTATAATACTTAATACGTGGTCAATTTTGTGCAATTTTCACCTAGATAAAGGAAGAAGAAAAGCTTAGGGTAGGTATAGTTTGCAGTTGAAGTTAAGTATTCCATGTCAGGGACAAAGAAACATTTCTGAAATAACAGAAACTATTATGCACATAATTCCAGAAAATTGCATTATTACCAACAGAAAAGAAACAGATATAAGTAAAAATGACAAATTCTGTATTAGTCTGAGTTTATTTTCAGGATGAAGAAATCCTGAATTTCTTCTAAGCAGAAAGGGACTTTATATGTGAACTTGGTTCTTTCAGAATTATTAAATTTATTGAAGAAAGTTGAGCCAACCACAGAATTCTGAAAATGTGTTTTCCTGAGGCAATCGATAAGGGAATGAAAAATGAAGGAGGAGAGATCGGATGAATCAGAGATAATTCAGTTAGAAAATAGAAACTATAGGAGCTATTTCAAAAGAGAGAATTTCATGTAAGAAGTTGATTAAACAGATACTGAAGAGTTTCGATGGCAAAAGGAGAATGAATGAATGTAGGGGTAATAACTCAAGAAATGGGTATTGCCTTTAGAAATAAGAAAAAATATTGGGATTTCAGAACCTAGAGATTAAGAGTGCAATCCACAAAGATTTGGGAATGAGACATAAGAAGTTGAAGTGTCACCCAGCTACCCTGGTAACTCAGAGCCAGGCAGGTAGGGTCTTGTGGACAATAACTCGTAAGGTGTACTACTTAGTATCTCAAAGGGTCAAACTAAAGGTCACATAGGGCCAGAGTGGAAGCCTTCCCAGGAGATGGAATTTGTTCAGAGGAGAGGGTTTGTAGAGCTGGAAGTCAGTCTAGTTCTGCTAAGCTCCTGGAAGAGAGAAAAGGGTGATGAGGATGGTTTAGAAAGAGCAAATTAATTACAATGTAATTTGTTAAAACAAATTGGTCTCAGTCCTTTGAGAGTTTACAATAAATATGATAGAATATGCATTTAATAAATTATTGATTCATAATATATTGTTATGAATCAATGATAAATTCTACCACTGATTATATTGTAACTGGGGAAGCTACATATATGCATATATGCATAACCCATGAACACAGACAATAGTGTGGTAAAGACCTGGGAGAGGCAGGTGCAGGGTGGAGGAGATCGATGGGGAAAAAAACAAAGGGGACATTTGTAATACTTTCAACAATAAAGATAATTTAAACCAATCAATCAATCAATCAATCAATTACATTGACTCAAAGGGGCCAAGAGAGAATTCACAATTACAAGTTATTTAAAAAAAAAAAACTCCTTCAAAAATTTGCAGGAGGTCAAAAGAAGCCTGCAACAACAATCAGAAAGAATATATGTATTGATATTTCTATGTTCATAGCAGTGCTATTTGCAATCTGGAAACAGCCCACATGCCTATCAGTAGATGTGTAGTTTAAAAACTGTGGTACATTTACACAATGGAATACTAAGCAGCAAAAAAAAAAAAAAAAAAAAAAAAAAAAAAAAAGAAGGATCTTTTACTTTTTGAGATGGCATGAAGGGATCTGGAGTGTTAGGCTAAGCAAAATAAGCCAGTCAGCGAAAGACAAGTATCATATGATCTCACTTACTAGTATATATGGAACCTAATGAACAAAATAAACTGATGAGCAAAATAGATTCAGAGATATGAAAGCACGGAACAGACTAAGGAATCTCAGAGGAAATGGGGTGAAGGTGCAAAGAGATTAACCCAAGAACTTATATGTATACTAGAGGCCTAGTGCATGAAATTTGTTCGTGGGGTGGGTCTCTTAGCTCAGTCTATGCCCTCTCACAACCTGGGACTCCTCAGGTAGGGTACCTTGGCATACCTGGCAATCAGGGCCTATTAGAAATTGCCTTCCCCTGGCTGCTGCCAGCTGGCTTTGCACCCGCCACTGCCACTGCTTGCCATCTGTGTGGTGCTGCCCCCACTCCCCAGCCACCAGTTGTCTCCCTCTGCAGGAGAAAGGCATTGAGTGAGATGGCTTAGCTGGCCTGGGCCTCTCTCTGTAGAGCTGTCGCTGGCTGGCCCCATACACCAGCCACAGTCTCCTGGACAGTAACATGGATCTCCCTCTATGGGGTGATTGAGGAGCCCCTTCCTCCATCCATCACACAAAAGTTGGTGGCTGTGACCTGCCTTTGGGGCAATCAATAGCAGAGCCCCATTGATTGCCCCACAAAGGATGGTCTGGGTCTCCCTCTGCAAGGTGATTGTGGGGCGATGGCAGGGCCCCCAACCAATTACATTGCACCCACCTTGGCTAGCCTGGCACCAGTGTGTGTCATAGCATAATCATCCAGAAGGTCATCCAGATGGTTGTTCAGCTGTTTAGTCATTTGGTTGATTTGCATATTACACTTTTATTATTATACATATGCATATCCCATTGATACAGACAATAGTGTAGTGAAGACTTTGAGAGTGGAGGTTGGGGTGGTAAAAAAGGAGACATCTGTAATACTTTCAACTATAAAGATAAATTGAAACAAAGAAAAAAACAAAAACCCACAACAACACAAGGGAAATGGCCCATTATCACAGCAGTCATGGCATAGGTCAGAAATTCTGAGCAGAATAGTGTAAGGAAAAACTTGGGTCATGGTAATAAGTCCAGAATTTAGTTTGTCAACTGCCAAAATGACTGCAGCTAAAACAGTTCCTTCACAATATCTTTAACAACTTTAGGTATATAAATATAGAGAGGTATGTGTGTGTGTGTGTGTGTGTGTGTGTGTGTGTGTGTGTATATATATATATATATATATATATATATATATATATATATATATATATAAACTTTAATAATGTAACATATATTTTTTCTGGTATTTCATTAAGGAAGTTTGTAGAAAATCAATCTATTGTGTAAAGACTCCTTAAGTCTAGTGAGAAAGTCATTATTAAAGTTGAGTGAAGCTTAAAATACACTTCTCTGTTACCCTTCCATTAAATTATTAACACAGAACAAACAAACAAACAAACAAAAAAACAACAACAACACTACAGCCCAGCAGGTTTGGATCAGTGAATAGAGTGTCCTATGGACTGAAGGGCCTCAGGTTTGATTCCTGATCAAGGGCACATGCCCAGGTCGCAGGCTTGATCCCCAATGTGGGGCATGCAAGAGGGCTCATTGATGTTTCTATCTCTCTCTCCCTCTTATTTCCTCTCTGAAGTCAATAACATATATACTAGATTCTAAATATACAACAGCAGTTATATTATGCCATTTCAATAATCTGTTAGATGCTATTGCTCAATATAGGTCAGATTGCTTCTAAGCTGTTATAGCTACAAAGTCATTTTTGTTGTGAATGACTATTTGCTCATTTGGCAAGGTATTAATGAATAATTCTTGAACATCAATTTCTAAGGTGAATTTTTGTAGTATTATTTGGAAATATTTAGTTCTGCTATAGAGAACAAAAACAAAACAAATAAAAAGTGATGATAGTATCCTAAAATGCTAATTATAGATATTAAATGGCCTTATAGCTTGTGATATATAGGAAGGATTCATAAGATATTTGAAATATAGGGAGTAAGTCAGAAACTTGTAAGATTCATTAAGTTAACATAAATGGAATACATATGATAAAAATGATAGAGCAGCCGGTTTACCTCAGTGGGTAGAGCGTCGGCCTGCAGACTGAAGGGTCCCAGGTTTGATTCCGGTCAAGGGCATGTACCTTGGTTGTGGGCACATCCCCAGTAGGGGGTGTGCAAGAGGCAGTTGATAGATGATTCTCTCTCATTCGATATTTCTAATTCTCTATCCCTCTCTCTTCCTCTCTGTAAAAAATTAATAAAATTTATTATAAAAAAATGATAGAGCAAACAACAATCTTACATATAGATGAAAAGAGATGAAAAAAACACATCATAAGGCACAGATCATTTTACTTTCAGATTGGTAGCTATATCATCCCTAAATTGCTCCTCTCCCCATCCACTGGTGACAGCTGGTATGAACTTCCTCTGCCCCCATACCTGTTAATCCACAGAAACAAATAAAAGAACATGGCTATTCTTCTGGCTATCTGAGGAGCTACCATTGCGTGGCAAGGAGTAGTTAGCTGATCTGGATCACTCAGAGTGAGTGTGTATTTGTTCTGTGCATCTTCTGTCTGCTCAACCCCCTTGTTCATTCATAACTTTGGGTTTCTACACGTCATCAGAGGAGGTATCTGATGTGGAGAGAGAGAAGAGAAGAGACAGGTAGTAAGGCACTGTTGAATGGGCTGGGCGCCTCCATCTTGTGGCTGTGGGCACCACCATCTTTGAGGGTGAGGCAGTCAATTAGCATATTCCCTCCTACTTTGCTTCCATGCACCCAAGAAGGAGGGTTGGAAGGAAGCAAAGCAGAAGGGAGGGAATACAAGAGCATTGGTTATTACAGGATTAAGGTAGTACTCTTTCTACCCACTTTCACCCTGTCCTAAGTATTAATCCATCCCTTAACTACCCCTTTGTTGCTTGTTGTGTTGTAAAGCAATGTTAGAAGCCATGTGTTTGTGGTCCTGTCTTTGGGATAATTTTCTTGTTAATGTACTTGGAGGCTCCTGCAACATCAAGGGAACTTTCCAAATGACACCTGGGTGTTCACCAGAGTAAAAGGAACTCTGACAAGAATGACATTTTCATCTTCTAGACTTTTGGGGAAAAAAAACTCCTTCAAATATTCAAAATCTATTTACCAAGGGAAATTGAAAATGGAATTGCCATTTGGGTAGTGAACTTTTATAGGTAGACTGATATATTTATGCCTGATTGGACAGCTTTTCTTAAAATGCCACAGGAAATAAGAATTGTCACATGTGGAAACATTTTGGAAGAGAAAACTATTATTAGTATATTCTGCAAGGTCAGAATATACTGAATAATTTGTCTTATTGAAATAACACTGCCTTTCTGAATATTGAGCATAATGCATGTCAATCATCGTGGCATAGTATAATGACAGGTCTATTTTTTAAATATAAATTAATATAGAGCATGTCTCTATCATGACAAAATTTTATAAAGAGTGGACATACAAAGGGAAAAAGGTATTTTAGCTCTAGCTGGTTTGGCTCAGTGGATAGAGTGCCAGCCGATGGACTGAGGGGTCCTAAGTTCAATTCTGGTCAAGGGCACATGCCTGGGTTGCAGGCTTGATCCCTGGTAGAGGGCATGCAGGAGGCAGCCTATCAATGATTCTCACCATTGATGTTTCCTCTCTGAAATCAATAAAAATATATTTTAAAAAGATATTTTTATATTTCTCGTGAATCCAGATTTATATTTCCTCTTAATTAATATTTAAGAAAAAAATACCATCCTGAAATACTGTATATTATCCTATCTAATAAAGAGTGAAATGCTGAAATGCTAATTGACCCTCACATCATTGCAAAGATGATAAGGGAATATGCTAATTGACTGCCCCAACCCCAAAGATGACAGCATTCACAGCCAATAAGGATGGAATATGTTAATTGACTACCACACCCTCAAAGATGGCAGTGCCCACAGCCATAAGATGGCAGCACCCAGTCCCCTCAGCCCTGCCTTGCCATTTGCCTACCTCCAGAGCCCCCAGTCCCTTCAGTCCCTCAGCCACCTAGGGCCAGCCTGAGGCACAGGCAAGCCTCAAATAGCAGCTGCCCAGTCACCCAGGGTGCCCAAGGCTCAGGTAACCAGGGCTGTTCAGCTTGTGCTGCCTGCAATGGCATCACCAGAGGTGTGATGGGGATGTTACTTCCCCTGATTTCCAGGTCACCTCCCACTCCTGAGGGCTCCTTGACTGTGAGAGGGGGCAGGCAAGATTGAGGGACCCCTCCTTCAGTGCATAAATTTTCATGCATCGGGCCTGTAGTTTTTAATAATATAGTTAATACAATTTAATTAGGCTAACTTTTCTTAAACACTAATAAAATTCATGATGACCTTTGAAACTAGATATAAAAATAACTTTTAATTTCACTATAAAATTATGACTAGGTGATTGAGCTCATGATCTACAAGAAAAAATATAATCTATCAAATAATATTTGAAGAAATTTGAGTTGATATTTAAATTTAAAGCAAGAACTTAATAATGACATGGGGGAAAATATAAAAATTATTTAAATATTCATTATAATAAAGTGGAATAAAAATGAGTTATATCATATGTGTACTGTTTAATGATTTGCCATAGGAAAAACCTTTTTTTTTAAAAAAATAGTAAGATTCAAAATAAATTTATATGTAGATATATGTGTATATACATGTGTGCAGATGTATAGAGTGATGGCATAATAAAATGGGAAAATTCTTTACCCAAATGTTACCTGTTTTTCTGTTATTCTTCCAATTGATACCCACATTACCTCCGCTTAATATGTTTAAAAAAATATGTTTGATGCTCTCCACACTGTGTTTTAAAAATCATAAAATTCTGGGCAAAATTGCTAGGTCTATTAGGATCTGTTTTGCTAGAATATGTAGAGCCTTCATTCAGTGTACTTTTAGAACTGGGCTGAGCTACTTACTCTACAAAGCTACACTCAAATGAAGGATTCTCAAGATATCGGGAGTCTTTTGTTTTAAATTGCTCCCCAAAATACAGCACATCCTGGGGTGCTGGGCCATAGCCAGATATAACATCTCCTACCCTAAAATTAGCTCTCTCGTTTTTTCTCCCATATGATCAAATCACCTAAATTAAGATATTAAACTCCTAAACATAAAACAACAAAACAAGCAGAAGGAAAAACACACATACACACACTCACACAAAAGTGCCATTATTCTCTTCATCCATTCCAGAAGAATAACTTAATATTATTCTAACTTAATATTTACTTAATAAACAAAAAGAGGTAGTTGGAATGTATTTCTTCACAATCTGCTTCCATTCCATTTCCCCTTCACCCATCAAAAAAGAAAACCCCCAAATGGAAGGACCTGACAGAAGCAGATTTACTATATACTAAGGAAGAAAATAATTCCGGAAGTATCTCCAAAGTGACTTACTCTTTGTAAAGAGAAGAAAATGCATACACACTCTCACATAAATTATGTATTTGATGTCAGTAAAGCAGCGAATGCAATCTAGGTTGGTGTAACTGTTATTCCATGCTCAGTCCCTCTACTTAAATGATTGCTTTTGGAAGAAAATAAGTAGAAAATTGGATAAAACATCAACGCAAGAATTTCCTCTTTTGCTTATAGAAATGGAGAAAGAACAAGTTGGGATAATTCAACTTCATATTTATTCTCCAAATTTAATTTTCTACCAATAACTCTTATTCTGTTTTTCTTTTATCCAAGACAGAAGGATTTTGGTTTTAATTTCCCTCCTTATCACCTTCCCAACAGAGGTGGAGGTGTTAATGAGCAGTGAAATGGCTGAAACAGACGTCAGGAGGCAGGAGAGAAAGAAGCAGGAGGTCTAGGTAACTTAATCAAAAATTCAGTCCCTTAAACATTCAAAATACAATATTTCTGTCCACTATTGGTATCTTATTTCCTGAACTAAAAAAAGAAATTGAAGTATGATTTATAGTTTTAAGCTTCATCAATTGGGAGTCCAATTAGGCTTTCATTTATTAATCACTCAAAGCATAAAGATGTATCTACAGCTCTCTCTAGACTTTTAGAGTCAAAAGCAGTTACTAGTATTGTAAAGTCCACAACATCTGCAATTTTGTTTTTGCTTTGTTTTATATTGTTTTGTTTTGTTTTGTTCTTCATTTCTTTCACTCTCTCTCCTGTCCTCCCTCCCTCCCTCCCTCTTTCTCAGAGGGCTTTGCTACTTTATTTTTCCCTCTCTCCCTCTATCCCTCCATCACTCACTCTCTCCATTCAATTTTTTTTCTTCTGCTTTTTCATTCTGTTTCTTTCTTCATTTTATTTAAAAAAAATTCTGTTTCCTGATTAAGAGACACTTCCATCTATCTTTAGATGTCTCAAATCATCTGCTTATCACAGTCTAAAGTGTCTTCTCTTCTTTCTTACAAAATTGGCTTTTCTGCCCTTTATAAGGAGAGGGCAGTTTGAGGCAATCAGCCTGAAAGGGAGGGACTGTTGGGTGTGACCAGGCACACACACACACACACACACACACACACACACACACACACAGAGTGGCCAGATTATTATGCATTCAGAGATCAGTTTAAAAAGCAATTTATATTAAAAAATGTGCGAACCCTTTGAAAAGATCAACTGTGGAACAATAGTGTTCTGTCTGTGTGCCTACAAAGTTTAATTTATCTTTAAATCAGAAGGTGTTATGTTGATGTTATCCAGCTTCTCAGCTTTAATCATTCATGCTGGCACTACAGTTCAACCATTATTTGCAAATAACTGGTATGGGTGTGGTGGTATTACTTTATGCAATATATTTCACAACAAGAATACTTAACTTCTACATGCTTTTCAGGTTACCTTAGCTTTTATAATTGCTTTTTATTTAATAATGTTTTTGCAATTTCAGGATGACACAGAGAAGAATTCTTACTTTCCAATCTTCAAATCTGAATAATAAGTGGCAGATTAAGAAATTTCTGATGATGATGTTTAAGCTGAGAAGACAATAGGTATCCTTCATTATTGAGTCGTGTAGTATCCTAATGAGAAGTAGAGCAAATCAGGGGTAACTGGGATTTCTAATTATTCAGGCTTTATCTCGGATTATATTTTTATTCTTATTACTATCACCAGTAAGAAATGCTGAATAAAATGTAATTCTAACTTTATTACTTTATAAAGCAATAATTAAGTATTCTAGACTTATTTCCTTGTGTCCTATTAAATTTCTGCATTTGAATCCTGCCGAAGGACACCAGGAAACAAATTTCTCAAGTATTCTGCAGCTTCCTGTTGATTCTCTCTGCTATCATTCTACCATCATTTCTGACTGTGAGTTAGTTTGTTCACAAGTGGTTAAGATAATGAGTCTAGATTAGAATAAAAATCCTATGGACAACAGTCTGTCCCCTTAATTGCAATTGTTCATAAGGAAGTCATAATCACTACTGTCCTACAAAAAGGAAACTATAACATAGGCATACAAAGGACTATTTTGTTAATATATACTATACATGTCTATAATAAATAAATGAGTAAATAAATAATAGCAAAAATATGAGTAGAATAAAAATTTTATAAAATATGAGATTAACATTGTCTTGTCAAAATAAATCAACTTAATCTCTTGGAAGGCAATGTGTGGCATCACAGCAAAGGATTTTTCTGATCAAAGTAACTAATTAATCATGAACATGTAAAGAAATAAATTTTAAAAAAATATGAGCTGATCTTCATCACTGAATTTACTCAGAAGCTGTAAAACAAACAAACAAACAAAAAAAAACAACACAAAACAACACAAAACTATTTTGCAGCAAAAAATTAAATTTTGCAAGATTCATAAGAGGTTCTGGGACATAAAAAGATCCTCCCTTTCAAAAAATTATGAAATAGGGGGATTTTGCTTTTCCTTCTCCCCCTGTTCCTATAGCACTTGTATGCCTTCCCTTCACTCCTTTTTAGTATTCTTCCTCAGGAGCCTTGCATGCATATTCATTAGTGGCTAACTACAGTGCTACTGGTTTGTCATTAGTTCTCTCAGGGACCAAAGAAGTACCAGAAAGCAGTGACCAGGATCATATACCCCCGCCCTAAAAAACAACAACAAAAAAAAACTGATTGTATGGCTTACTAAAGAACTTAATCTGCATGTGTTTCCTTTCTGCATATGTTAAGAACAAGTTAATAAGACTATCTTTCCGCTTCCAAAATTCTGAGTACCCAGTGCCATTAAATTAAATCATACTTATTAAGCTTTTAGAACAGTGCCCAGAAAAGTGTGCTCTATATGACAGCATAAATGAAAATATAATGTTATGTATATGGTGAGTCCGAAAGCTTCCAAAGTCCTTTTAAAATAAAATTTTACCCCTCAGACAATCTGCTTGGAATTACATTTCTATCACAGCTGCTACTTTAGACAGTATAATAAAAGAAAGCATGGTGACAAGGAAAAAGGCTTCTAAAATCAGGAAAATATGTAGAAGAATAAAAACGTTGACTGATGTAGCCTTTCATAAAAATCAAAACTATTTAGCATTATCATCCATTAAACCTTGACTATATTGATTTTTATCATAGGCTTATGATGGTAAAGATTGTCTTTGAGATAAATTGTATTTTGTTTTTCACTTTCAAGAAAAGAAAATAGCTTAATTTTAGTTGGTATAAATCATTGTCCTTGCAGTTAGGGCGTACATTTACATTGTGAAAGGGATGAAAAGTCAAGAATCAGAGATACTAAAAGACATGAGTGCCTTCTCTGTGAGGGGCCCAGAACTTAAACCATGTTCTTATTGTAGGTTCAGGCACTTCTTTCTTTCTTTCTATTTTCCCCTTCATTTTTATTGAATTTATTGGGGTGACTCTGGTTAAAATTCAACCCGTTTCAGGTGCACATGTTCAGGCATTTCTGTTGGATATTCCCAAGTGTCTGGTGAGGCCCAAAAGGCATACTATGTGGTCTTAGCTTGTCTAAAGATCACTGCATCAGTGATTAATTTTGGTTCCAATGACAGTAGCACTTCATTGCTACTTGAGTCACCAAAGGTCAGTAATACTGGGAGGCATCTATTACATAACTTCACTGATGTGTCACATCCTTGAGGATATAGGCAGCAGTGTATGCAAAGTTTGAACATGCATAGGGCTTCTAAATCTTTATTCCCCTAAACATTGATGGCTATGAGGAAAGTTCAAAATTGTCAAGAAGATGAGTTTATTCAGGAATAGCGGAGGAATTACAATTTAGAAGAAATTTTAATAAACTTCAGGTGAATTTATTGATGGTTTGGGGTATGCTATATTTAGCAGGAGGGAATGTAAAGAGGGGAGACTTTAGAGTCTGTTATAAAAAACCAAACACACACACACACACACACACACACACACACACACACACACACACCTGAATTTATCCATTAATTTGAAGGAGCTAAGAAGCAGACAACTTCTTCATCCAGCTTTAAGATGCATCTTCCCTGGCCAGTACTTTGATTTCAGCCTGGTGAGACTTTGAACAGATCCAGCTAGTCCACTTTGGGTCCTCCTTATGAGATAATGATTTGTGCTGTTTTAAGTGGCTAAGTTTGTGGTAATTTATTATGCAATAAAAAAAAACCTAATATAAGGAGTAGTAGAGGCAATCATAAATCTCTACTAGAAAAGTAAATGTATTAGTCTCTTGCAGAATTGTATCTCTAAGTTTCCTGTATGACAGGAATTAGCTATCCCAGAAAGATGAAAGGAGACGAATAGTTCTCCTGTAATTATTTGGATGTGACTGTGTTTGTTTTGTGTGTTTGTTTTGTTTTGTTTTGTCTGCGTCCATATTGATGCAGAGGCACTAATAAGCTATTCCAGAACATGGTTCTGATTTGAATTTGAGTCACTTGCTAATCCTATCATACCTACTCATTTGGTGATAACTGGAGAAACCAATGGATCTCATGATATCGTGAACAATAAAAGTAGCGAAGGGCTATCTTGAGCGGTAATGTGCTCCAATTCTGCAAAACACCTAGAACTGACCAAAAGAAAGGAATTGATGCAGTTGATATGGTTAAAGACTACGTACCTAATATGTCAACTTATGTGTAGATCACCACCTCCGTGTTTTCAAATGTATGCAGGTTGTCTTCCCATGACACTTGTTCAGTCGTGTTAGAGATCAATGAGGCCAGAGCCAGAGAGCTGCTCAAACAAAATGCTGCTGCGTACATTGCCTGTAGCAAGTGCCTTTTTGGTTTAACACAGTCAGTCTCCTCTTTTTTTAAAAAAATAATAATAATAGATTCAGATTGTAATTGTTCTGGTTTGGTCACATCCATAAAGAAGAATCATCATTATGCTACATAGGTCACAGGGAGCAAGGTAGGAGGCCTGTGCTGCCGAGTAGACACCAGCTGAGGGCCACTATAGGCTGCAGCAGCTGTTCTCCCATCCTAGGCCCAATGACAATGGTAGTAAGTGTCTCAAAATATTTTATCAGTGCTCCTCTTGTTTAAAGTTCACCATGAGGAAAAGGGAACTCTGACCTTATTTGCATTTTGTTTTGTACCTAAATGATTGCCAATGTCCTTTATCTTTTAAAATATATTTCCTTGGTCATTTAAGTCAGCATGGTTCTAAGTTCATACATCTGAGAAGGGGAAGTTTGACTGTAGCTGATGGGATGGTTTCTCCAATATGCTCGTCGGTGGGACATCTGAGTCTATTCTCAGGGTTCTCGGGAGGCCTATATTAGCCATAATAGAATTTACAGTTCAAATTAGGGTTTCACTGAATCAAGTGAATACCAGCTTTTCAGCGAATACCACCTATTCAGTAAAAGCAATTCAGTTGCTCAAAAGTGACTATAAAACAGGAAGCCTTGTATATGGAACACATTAGTGGTTTACTGCATTTCCTGTTATACACATACACACACATTATATGTATTCCAAGAAAAAAAAATGAAAACGATGTGCAAATAATTTAGTCTAGTTAAATGTAGGCAAATTTATTTTTTAAAAGATATGTAAGAAATTATTCTAAAACTAGTTTCTATACCCAGAGAAGATTCCACAGAGGTTGACACTATGGTACATGGCTTTGATTAAAGTTCATCATGAGAAAAAGGGAACGTAGACTAAATACAAAACTTTCCATTGCTTTGCCTTCACTCTTCGTTACTTTAAAGAATACCATTACTAAATTTCTAATTATCTGAAAAATTACAAAAATGGGTTTTTAAATTTGCAGCATCTTCTTTCATACTCTGAAATGTATGGGAATACCTGCTTCATAGAAACTGCCTCACAGACTTCAAAGCCTTAACCATTATGTTTTAAGGAGTTATTAAATAGTATTATTCCAAGGATAGAGATATAATGTAGAAATATAATGTAACAAGTCTGATTCTAATTCTCTTATGGGACTTAAAAGCTGATTTTCTAGCTTTAGCTGTTGTCTTCTTCAGTAAAATTAACACGAATGAAATGCAAACTTTAACATTCTAGTATACCTTTGTTGCTTTTGTTGTTAATTGAAGCATAGAATAACTGAAATGCAATCACATCCCTTAATCTCAAAGTTGCAGACTGCTGGAATTTAAGGAAAAAAAAAGCAAAAAACCTTTTTGCACTTTTGATTGAGTAATCTGCCTGTTTATGGGGTACTTAAAAGAGATTAATGAAAAGCCAGCATGTGGAAAACTGAACTAACCTTACACTAATTAGTTTTTCTGACCTCTATGACTTCTACAAAGTGAATAAAGGCAAAGCAAATAATGACAAATACCTTATTTTTTCCTGGATAAAGCTTGATTTACATGTACTTGCTTTAAACTTTTTTAGATTTACATAATATATATGCTAATAAAGAACAATTTGCAAATACACAAATTAGTTTAAAATAGTTCTTAGTAGGCCTAAAATAGACAAAGTCCTATGTTTGTATTTCAAAAGTTAGACTGAAACTTCTAAGTTTATTGTTATTGCCAAGAGCAGTATAAACTAAAGTATCTCCTAAGACTTTTATCAGGTGGCAAGAGTTTGAGAGGATTTATAGAATTATGATATATTTACCCAGACATAATCATGACTCTCTTTTTTTTAATCACCATTGTGGACAAATCTAAAGGTACTGCTTTTCGCCAAAACCGGTTTGGCTCAGTGGTAGAGCGTCGGTCTGTGGACTGAAAGGTCCCAGGTTCGATTCCGGTCAAGGGCATGTACCTTGGTTGTGGGCACATCCCCGGTGGGGGGTGTGCAGGAGGCAGCTGGTCGATGTTTCTCTTTCATCAATGTTTCTAGCTCTCTATATCTCTCCCTTCCTCTCTGTAAAATATCAATAAAATATATTTAAAAATAAAGGTACTGCTTTTCAAAAGTTATGTTTTTAGAATACTAATAAATTTTGTTCTTTTTCTGCTATAGTTGATGCAAGTTTTCATAGCTTTCATAACTTTTATACACACACACACACACACACACACACTCATTCATAGAAAATTCTATCCAGTGGCACAAAACTGAAGTGAAAACAAGTGAGAGAACTGGCAGCTTCAGACCACCAGAGAGAAATGTGAGGATCACTCAGTTTATTTTCTAACTTTTTATTAGCTCTTTCCTGTGAACTCAAAATCATACCTGATCTACCTGTTATAGGCACCTCTCACTGACACCAGAGAGGTGTTGCCAGACAAGACAGCCCCCTGAGCCAGTGGGAGGAAGCGGCCTCCAACAAAGATCCTTGTTTTCTGCTATAAATGAATCTATACGAATGACCTTGATTACAATGGGAAAAGCCAATTTATTAAAGCAATTAAAGCATGCATCTTTATTTTAAAAAGCAAAGCAAGCAAATCTATACACCGGGCTTTTGAAGCACAGACGGGCTCTCAGATAAACTGAAGAGCCAGCTGGGTGGGGGTCTGAGGCTTTATACCTTCCAGTCTACAGGCTTCACATTTCCTCTGCTAACTCTTTTGGTGCAGATTGATTCTCAAGGCCCCTTCTTTTCCCCTTTGTTGTGGCCTTCTCAGAAATCATGAGAAGCACCTGGCAACTTTACCTTACCTAGCCTTGAGACTGCTGGCTTCTCTGCTTAGGGGGTAAAACAGCCCCCTTTACCTTTCCCGTTTCCCCCTCCTTTCCTGCATTCTCCTTAGGAAAGCTTTGAACCATTTGCTCTGTGTGCTTGGCTGGGACAGATAAAGACTTGTTAGTTACAAACTGGCTGCAAATTGCCCTCTCTGCTTGGCCTTTTTAAAATTTTCCTGTCTCAGTTTCTCTATTCCCGCTCTGGAATCCTGTATCATAACCAATCGTAAGAGCAAACATAGATTAGATTCCATTTCCTCTACAAGGTACTATTATTACTTCTGTATTTTTTCAATAGCATTTATTTCTTAAAATTTTTATAACCCTGATACCTTCATATCTCCACACACTCTCAGTCTTAGATATCCTTGGGTTCTTTCCAGAACTTTATCAAGATTAATTACTTTAACCATCTTTAAACTTTCTCCTCTTGGGTTTTATGTTGATTATCTGATCTTAAGGGTTAAGATTTTGTTTGGCGATACTAAATTCTCTGCCAGTGTTTGGTGTGGATTTTCTCCAAATGAGATGATCTGTCTTCAGATCATATCTCCTTTCAATTTATCTTAGAAATTTCATTCACATCTATTCTTCCAACAGTGATCTTAAGATGAGAAAAAAATTGCTCCTTAATACCAGCTTTTATTTTGCTATCTATTCCATAATAAACCTGCTTTGTAGTCACCTCTAATTGGAATTTCCCCAAGCTCATTAATTATTTTTTGCACATCTATCCCAAGTCAGGCAGAGGTATCCAAAATTGAATATATCAATATTTTTATCTTAAATATATTTTAACATTTTGTATTATATTACTTTATAATATGAATTCTGTATCAATCTCTGATGTTGGAATAACATTTCTAACAATTATGTACCAATGGCTACACAGTTTCTGGAAAATGCAAAAACCTAGCAAGTGCTTCCTAAATTGATAATCATCATATAAAAGGTGGTTACTAAGTTTTCCTCAAATTCTCCTGCATTCTGTAAGCATATATCAATATATTGATTTCAAAGAGGAAGAGAATGGGAGACAGAAATATCAATGATGAGATAGAATCATTGATCAGCTGCCTCCCACAGCCCACCCCTACTGAGGATCTATCCTGAAACCTGGTCATGTGCCTTAACCAGGAATCAAACCGTGACCTCCTGGTTCACAGGTCAATGCTCAACTACTGAGCCATACTGGCCTGGCTAGGCATTTTCTTTTAGTACTGAAATAAAATCACTAGTGTGCACATTCCAGAATCTTCTCCCCTTAATATTTCTGAAGAAATGCAGTGTGAAGATATTAGTTTGATGGTGTTTTAAAAAGGTGTCCTTGTCACCTACATTCCAAATTCCTGATACATCTTTAATTTTTTTCTCTTTTAAATAGAAAAAAGTCTGCTAAAAGTGGTGGGGTTTTTTTTCTGCCTTTATTCACCAAATTACTGATAATATTATGTCTTGAAGGACAGCATAATTTTACTGAATATTTATAAATAATGGAGGGTAACTAAGGCTCAAATAGTATACTTAAAATGTATTATTAGATACCAGGAAATATACGTTCATGAATGATTTCCTAGACAGAAAAGTTCTCATTGGTGGCCTACTAGGAACCAACATTGATATATCATAATTTATGTCTACCCCATAAATAAAAGAAAAGAAAAGAACCACACACACAATATGTCAGCCCTCAGAACAAGAGGAAATAGATTCTGTTGAGTCATCACATTAATTGCCAAAGACTGCAGTTAAAAACAAACAAATAAAAAAAGAAACTGACATGAAAAAATGCCAGAAATTAACATGAACCAGAGACTAGATGACTGAAAACAATAGGAACCATACTTGCCCAATTATTGAGGCTAGAGCTGCAAAACCAAAGATTGACACAGTTGGTTTTATTTGGAGCCACAGAGGGATAATCTGTTTCACATTTCTCCCCTAGCTTCTGGTGTTTGTCAATTAAACATTGGTGTTTTTCATCTTATAGCTGCTTCACTCCAATCTCTAGGTCTTCTGTCACATGAAATCCATCCTCTATGGGTGTCACCTTTATGCCAATGGCCTGGGCCAAATTCCCCTCTACTTCCTTCTTTTTAAATTTGATTTCATTTAATTTTTTTCCATCACTATTTATTCCCTCTATAACCCTTTCTACCCGTTCCTGCTGTTTCTTAATACAAAGACATCATTCACTAGATTAGGACCCACTCTAATGAAGTCTGACCTTTAACTAACCTTTTTTTTTTTTTTTAACATATGCATAGTTCCTATTTCCAAAAAAGGTCACATTCAGAAATATACTAAAGTCACATTCCTGAGTTTTACATACCTAGTTTCTACCAGGTTCTCACAGTGAATATCAGAGAAAACTCCCTAATGCTTCTAAGAAGAATGATGGAAAAGGAACAGTTTTGTAATATGCTGGAACTTTCTGCTGTTTTTTAACAAGGTCCTCCTTTAGGAGAAAGAAAGTATAAACTGCTATGGTTTTATTAGACCTAACTGATCTGAGGGAAAGAAAATACTAAATTCTAGCCAGCTCTAGAGTTACTGTGGGTGAAAAAAAAATCTCATTCTATCCTAGTGAATCCATTCTCTCCTACCTGAGGTGTGGGCTGGGAGAATACTGAAATCCAGGCATGAAAGTCACAGTCTAGACACAGACTTACTAAAAAAGTAAGACATAATCATCTATAATAATAAAAGTGTAATATGCAAATTGACTGAACGACCGAACAGGAGAACGATGGTCTGGACAACCATGCTATGACACACACCGGTACCAGGCCAGCCAAGGTGGGTACTATGTGATTGGTTGTGGGGGGGACCTCACCATCGCCCCATGATCACCCCGCAGCAGGAGGCCCAGGCCATTGACTGGCAGGCTGAGGCCAGTGGGTGGAGCTCCTTCTGTGGGGCTGATTGTTCCCTAGGCTGAGAGATGCCTCCCTTTGAGTGCATGAGTTTTGTGCATTGGGCCTCTAGTAGGATTATAAAATGCTGCCCCACCAACAGACCTCATCACCATATTAGTAAAGGCCTGCTTACAGCAGGTCTCTTCACCATTACATCATGCCTTGCTACCAAGAAAAGTATTACATAAAGCTATACTAATATAACAAGCCTCCACCCCCTACATACACACACACACACACACACACACACACACACACACACTCACACACATTAAATATAGGAAAGAGACAGAGCAAGCAATTAGAATCAAACTCAGATATAGCAAGAATATTGAAATTATCAGACTAGAAATTTAAAACAACCATAATTAATATGTTAAGGGCTTTAAAGAATAAAGTAGACAGCATGAAAAAAACAGATGGGTAGTGTAAACAGAGAGTTGGAAATTCATAGAAAGAACCAAAACAAAATGCTAGAGATAAAACACTAACAGAAATGAAGAATACCTTTAAGGGTGTCATTATGGAACTAGAATGGCTGATGTGGGAACCATGCCAGGTCTGAGGACAGTCAAGGCCAATGGGAGCACAGAGGCCTTGTTATCAATACACCAGATTGGCCAAAGGCTGCTCTGAGCATGAGTCTAATTGAGATGTCCAAGGACTCCGAGCCTGGGAATTCTAATCAGACCAAGATACCACAAGTGCTTGCAAGGACACACAGTACACTCTGCCCTTCTGTAACCCAAATGATTGATGTCACTGTTGGCAACTAGCCTTCTTTGTCCTGGAGTAATATAGCAGGTTACTGACCAGGAGTCGGCTAAGCAGAACAGAGAGGGGTGCAGAGCAGAGGCTGGAGAGCTCCGAGAGAGAGGCAGGGAACACAAAGAAAGTAGCTCCTATGTGTGCAGCAGAGAGGAGAGCTCAGACAGAGCTAAGAGCGGATACTGCTATGATGTAAGGGTAAGCTCACAGAGAGCTCAGAAATAGCTACGATGTTAACCAGCCAGTGTGCTGGGCAGGGGAGACAGGAGAAGCTGCTGAGCCAGAGATCTTAGGTTCCACTACGCTGTAAGGCAGTGAGTCTGGGGCAGCGTACAACTGCTCAGATAAAGACTGTGGGTACAGAGACTAACACTGCTTTGTAGAAAAGATATATACATATTCACCAGCCAATGTCTGGCTGTCTGCCTGTATGATCTTTGCTGTGAGGGCTGTTCTTGTCTGATGGCTATGTAGCCATTGGCTTCTGCAATAAAGACTCATTCTCATATACTCACAACTTCTTATGGCTTCTTTGTCTGCCTCGCCACCGAGAATTGACCCGTGTCTCTGACGTTTGGTGCAACAAAGGAGGAACTTGGAGTAAGTTCCCAGCAGCCAGTACAGTGGGCAGAGTTTGAGAAGGGACTTGCCCTGGCAGAGTTGGAAAGAAATGAGAAGAATATATGGACTCAGAACAACTCAGACCAGCCGAGCCGAGAAGTGCTCCTGCTGGCTCTGACAGCTGAGAAAAGCCCCTCTGAGCCTGAGAGTATCTCAACAGAAATTCCCTGACCTGGAAAACAAACAAACAAACAAACAAACAAACAGAAAAACAAAGATGAAGAAAAATAGAAGATAATGTTCAAAAATTCTGGGACATCTACACAAGGTGTATGTGTAATGGGAATACCATCACAAGAAGGGAGAATGGAAAAGAAGAAATATTGGAAATAGCAATGAACAAGAACTTCTCCCAAAATAAGAACTTCTCCCAGGAACCTCAGAGAATACCAAGCAGGAGTGTGACATGCTTGGATAGGCCTATGCACTGAAGGGTTGCTGGTTCGATTTCTGATCAAGGGCACAAATGTCTCTCTCACATCAATGTTCCCCTCTCTCTCTCTCTCTCTCCCCACTCATTCACTCTCTCTAGAAATCAATGAAAAAAATATCATTAGATGGGAAAAACAAAAAAGGGGGGGGGGCAACAAATAGAAAACAGTAACAAATATGGTAGATATTAATTCAACTATAGCAATAATTTCTTTAAATGTCACTGGTAAGTACACCAGGTAAAAATCAGAGATTGTTAGACTGGATTAGAAAATAAGACACATCTCTATGTTGCCTATAAGAAACTCACTTTAAATATAAAAACATATAAAATAAAATACAAACTGTACTTAAAAATGAAATGTAAAAACAACCAAATAGATGGAGACAAATATACCAATCAAAAAAAGCAGGAATAGCTATATTCATTTCAGAAAGAGAAGATTGCAGAATAAGGAAAGTTATCAGGAATAAAAAGCTTTATTATTTAATGTCAAAGCAATCAATTCAGCAACAAGACACAATAATCTTTAAAATGTATGTGCCTTAAAACTGAAATCAAAATATTGAGGCAAAACAGAAATGCAAGGATAAATATATAGATACATTCGCTGTTGTAGATTTCAACACTGCTCTATCAGAAATGGACAGATGCAGCAGGCAGAAAATCATTAATGACATAATTGAAATAAACAAAACCATCAATCAATAGGAAATAATTGACTATGTTGTCTAACAGCTATAGAATTCTATAGACTACTTTGCCTAAGCTCACATGGAACATTAACCAAGATGGACCACATTTTTAGCTAAAAAATTATCAAATTTTAGAATAGAAGTTACACAAATTATACTCTCAGGTCACTATGGGATTAAAATGCAAAGGAAATTTGATAATAATGGAAAGATATCTGGAAAATCCTAAAATATATGAAGATTAAACAAAGTACTTTGAAGTGACACCTGGGTCAAATGTTAAAAATATATATTTGAATTAAATTGGATTAATTCAAATTATTTAATTTTGAATTAAATAAAAATGGAAATACAAATAGCCAAAAATGGAAATACAAATAGCCAAAAATGGAAATACAAATAGCCAAAAATTGTGGGATACAGGAAAGCAGTATATAAAGTTATATAATTGAATGCACATTTAAAGAATAAGAAACTTCTCAAACTAATAATGTATCCTGAAATATTTTAAAACTAATAAAGGGAGATAAAAAATTTGATTCAAAGTAACTAGAAAAATAAAAATTAGAACTATATCAGAAATTAATGAAAGTGAAAAGTTAAGCAAAATGTTGCTTCTTTGCCATGATAATGAAGTTGATAAACCTGTAGAAATGATACTAAGAAAAAGAAAGCATACAGGTCATTAATATCAGAAATGTAGAAGTGGTGATCACTACTGATCCCATGCACATTGAAAGGATAACAAAGGAATAACATGGACAAGGCAATCCTCACCATTTTGATGTTAGATGAAATTGACCAACCAATGAAAGACAAAATTTACCGCAACTCATACAAAGAATAGTAGATAATCTGAATAGGCCTATATGCCTATACCTATTAAAGGAATTTAATCAACAACTAATAATCTTCAGAAAGAGGCTCAGTTAGGCTCATCATAAGTAAATTCTCTCAAACACTTTAGGAATAAATGATACCACTTTTCTACATCGTCTTCTAAAAAATAAAAGCAGAGGCAACACTTCCTAATTATTTCTATGAGACCAGTATTAATTGAAAACCGAAACTAGAGGGAGATACTTCAAAAAAAGAAGCTACAGACTAAATTTTTAGGAACACAGATGTAAAAATCACCAGCAAACTAGTAGTAAATATAATTCAATAATGTGTAAATTAATTATATACCATAATAATGGAATTTATGTCAGGTATGCAAAGAAGTTTTGATATTTGAAAATCAATTAGTGTGATCCTTTTTGTTGAAAAACAAAGAAAAAATTGCATGATAAATTCAATATATCCTCCCCCCTCCCCCCAAAAAAGCATTTGGCCAATTCAGAACCAATTCATGATAAAAAACTGTCAGCAAGCCAATGATATAGAAGAATTTCCTCAACTTTATAAAGACAATTCATTAAAAAATATAAAGGTAACATGACACTTAATTAGTAGAAATTAGATACTTTCTCCCTAAAATTGATTTAAAAAAAAGCAGAATGTCCCCTCTTAAAATTCTCATCCAACATCATATTAGAAACCCTAGCTAATATAATAAAAGAAATAAAGAAAATAAAAACTATACAGGTTAAGAGGGAAAAACAAAACTTTTTACAAAATATATGACTGTCTATATAAAAAAAATAAAGAACCAAACAAAAACACTCTTTGAATAAGCAATTAGTAACAAAGTGCAGGATGCAAGATTAATATACTGGAAGAAATTGCTTTATTATATACCAGCAATGAACATTTGGAATTTGAAATTAAAAACACATTTACATTACATTAGCATTAGCAACAAATAATAAAATATTTACATTAGCAACAAATAATAAAATATTTATGTGTAAATATAACAAATGTAATACATGTCCAAGACCTGTATGAAGAAAACTATAAAACTTGGATGAACGGAATTGAGGAATCTCTAAAAATCATGGGTTCTTATCCCATGCCTTATGGAGAGGATCCCATGTTCATATTAAGAAGAATTTAATTTTTTCCAAGATGTCACATCTTTCCAAGTCAATCTATAGGTTCAACATAATTCCAATCAAAATCCCAGCAAGTCATCTTGTGGCTAACACCAACCTAATTCCAAAATTTATATAGAAAAGCAAAAGACTCAGAATAGCAAACATAATATTAAAAAAGAACAAAGTCAGAGGACGGACAGTCTGACTCCAAGATTAATATAAAGTTATAGTCATAAAGTCTGTGGCTTTGGCAAAAGAATAGACAGATTAATGAAATAGATTTGAAAGCCCAGACATAGGCTGGTACAAATATAGTCAACTGATTTTTGATGAGAAGCAAAGACAATTAAATGGAAAACAGATATTCACGTTAATGATGGTTAGCAAATGAATATGCATGTGCAAAAAAGTTATTCTAGACACAATCAGAAATCAAAATTTGCAAAATCTTATTGAGAACTTTGGGCCCATTGCTTCTCCACTATGCTGAAGTCATTAAATAATAAAAAATATACCATTTAAACAGTGTTGTGTAAGCAATTTTAATTTTTTTAAAAATAGAAAATGAAGCACACTTGGACCTACAAACCACATTTATGGTAAAAAGTTTTCAGGCTTATCAAATTTGTTTGACTACCACCAATTTATTTTTCACAGTAAAAAATAGGTCATTTCTCTTTTAGCCTTTTTTTGGTAAAAATGATTTCATATAAGAATGTAAAAGGTCGTTTGAAGTCATATGAACATTTTGTTCATTTTTTAAAATCAGGATCCATTTACTGAAAATTACAGTGTCTTTATAATAGGGGATATTGCCATCTTGTCCTATTTTATCTTATAAAACCAAGAGACATAGTAAAGTAAGTACAGTCCTTTTTCTCCACAGATATCATGTAATGAAAAAAAATATATGACATTGGTAAAAAAAACAAAAAAACAGCTCAATTACAGAGCATTTTTCAATTGAAAAATTGTAGGACATTTACCTTATTACTTAATACATAGTACTGGACAGCTGCTCTACAAATAAATGATTGGCATGATGTTACATAGATTACTGCTGTGCGAATATGAATATAAAAACCATTTCACTAAAACTACAGATTTTTGGTGACTTTTTATTTCATTTATTAATTGATTCAACATTTGGACTATATTTTATGCAAGGAAATCTGTTGGTCCTGGGGTAAAAACATAAATGTGATTTCTTAGCCATGGGCACTTGATGGTATCACAGTGGAAAGAAAAGCATCAAACATAATTCCAATAATATACCAAATGTTAGCAGGTTCCAACTTTGCCTGAGTGACAATTAAACTGTCATGTGTCCTATTAGAGTGTCATGAACTGAAAAGAATATTATTCCAAAGATTTGAAAACCTTAATATGTTGTTGGAGAATAAAAAATATGCTCAGTGTGGCTGGAACGTTGAGAAGGACAGCAATGGATCAACCTAAAAGAGTAAAGTGAGGCTAAAGTATGAAGACATTTATAATTGACTAATACTGACTTATTCCTGTGAGACTCAGGCACCCCAGTAAATGAACCATAAAAAAATAGTGCCTGTATATATAATACATAGTGCCTTTGAAATTTCAATAAAGATGTATGTATAAAGTGTTTAAAGAAGATTCTAAGATGTTACTCATACTGCTAAGCACAAGAGCAATATTTTTTTACATAAAAACAATACTAGAGCTCCAAGAATCATACTTAGATACTCCATTAAGAATTCTTTTTTCCAAACGTTTTGTTTGCTCATTTGTTTTTAGTTGCTACATTCAGAATTTTTAAAGCCATATTAGTCACCACTCTTCAATGTATGGTCTGCTTCCTCCTTAAAAAACTAAAATCTATACTCCAATAGTTAAAATATTGACTCTATTAATATATTCAAAAGAAGAGTTGCAGTTTTTATAACCAATTTTACCATTTATAAAGGGGGAAAAGAGTATTGTAAAGATTCTGAAAACCAGCTACAGCTTTAATATATGTGTTTTGTAAAAAATAAATAAATAAAGATAGTGATTTCCTTTATATACACTGAAAAATGTAATTTAATTCAGTGACTTTGGTAAACTTTCAAAGAAACAAAATATGTCTAAAACAAACAAACAAAAAATTATATTTTATATACCTTTACTTAGCTTTCAAAAAATACTGAAATAGTTACAGAATCACAAAAAATTACAAAATAGTAATATCAGGGTATCTCCTTCACTTGTTTTTCCCCAATACAGTCACATACCACTTAATGATAGGGATAAATTCTGAGTAATGCATCATTAGGCAATTCCTCGTTGTGGGAACATCATAGAGTGTACTAAAACCTATATGACATAGCCTACTACACACCGAGGCTATATGTGTAGTCTATTGCTCCTAGGGTACAAGATTATACAATGTTATTGTACTGAATGATATTTGTGTATCCAAACATATACAAACATAGAAAAGATACAGTAAAATATGGCATGAAAGATAAAACCTGTATACCCATATAGGGCACTTACCATGAACAGAGTTTCCATGACTGGAAGTTGCCTTGGATAAATCAGTAAGTGAGGAGTGAGTGTGAGGCTAGGACATTACTGTAGACTTTATAAACACTGTCCCACAGACCCTCCTCCTGTTTCCCCCCAACAGGGTCAGAAATAGAACATCAAAGCTGTCAATGCTGATCCATGAACAGGAATGTGGGCTGGACTGAGTAGAAATATGGATTGCTGAGTATGGTGTCAACTACCATAATGACTGTCAGTCAGAAGGGAGTAAAAGGAGCTCTGAGGATGAGTATAAATAATTTCCAAGATGGAGAGGTAGAGGCATATAAGGGTTGTCATAGCAATGTGGTTTTGACTATTGCATGTTGGAACAATGGTCAGATAAGGATCTTAGTGTTCTTCATTAAAAAAAATGGTTTAACATGAAACATGAAGACATCTAGAACTGAGGACTCAATATTTTGACATGGAAATTTATTTTTGGTATCATTGACCCTCTCTGGCACAAAGGTCTCTCTGTCATTGAATGGATGGGAGAAATAAAACCTATCTATGCTTTACATTTTCACCACCTGAAAATATTTCCAAAGTACAGAAACAGACTGGCACCACACTACCACAGAAAGCTTTCACTAAAGTGGCTGTGGCACTGAGGGACTTAATACTTGGTAAGGTAGCTACTGTGGACCTGTGTCCTTGTATAGGGTCTTGGGGCCTCAGCAAAGAATTCACAGCAATGTCCTCGGAAGACCCTCTTGCTAGATCTGAGAGGGCTATAGAGCTCTCTGAACATGTACCGCTGTGGGGACAGGCTCCTCTGTGCTGAAGCAGGCCACTTGCTGACTGTAGGATTTATGGTTTTACCTGTTGATCGGGCAAGTCATCAAACTTAAGGCTCTGGTAATAATTTTATTATATGAATTTTATGTAATAGATTATATAATAGAAACTTTTAAAATGGTCATGATACCAACTACAAAAATAGTATCATTACTGTATGACTTATATCAAGAACTGAGTAAATATATTCTCAGATAACACATTTATCTGGCAAACTTCAATACTGAAGTTCAAATTTAGAAGTCAATCAATATAAAGAAGAGTTATGATAGAAAATAATATAGCTAACAAGGCTAGTAAAAGAAGTAGAAGTGTTGTGGAAATTTGTTAGATAATTATGATGTAATATTTATATTTTAATGGGTAATATTGAGAGTAATAAAACAGAGAATATGTATGTAATAAGGGGAAGTAAAAAAAGAATGAAAGAAAATGAGGAAATTAGAAAATGGCCATTAGAAAGGGAAGTAAACTAGTAGTTCCTGATAAATTGGGAGATATTAAAAATAAAGCTTCAGAACATTGTCTTATTGCATTTTTTTCCTCATTGCATCAGACACTGTACCTGCCTGACACCTCTGGCATCACTATCAAAAGGACAATGAAACTGGATGGAGATTTAAAAGCTTTTCCCCATCGCCTATCAATTTATCTTCTGTTAAATAAGATCATCAAACATGAGATTTTATTAGATGTTGATGTGAAGTACCTAAATTAAAGAAAATTTTCTCCATCTCTTCTGCGGGATTTGAAAAAAAAAAGATTAATGTGAGCTCTGCACATGAATTGCTGGAAGTTAGTGTTAACACTTTGGTAAATTAGAGATGAACATATGTTACAGATAAGATGGAGAAGTATAATATGCAGTGTTTTACAACTAATGGATATTTTTTGTTAAAAGTGAGAAAAGACTTGAAAATGTTAGGATTTTAAGTACTAAGATATTATTACAAAACATGTATAATTTCCATAAAGTAAAAACTATTGAATAATTAGTCTAATTATACAAAATTATTAAACTATCATTATATATATTTTAAATTTCAATTTAAAAAAAACTTCAAATATTATAGCACATGAAAATACATTTAAACAATGAGCTTTTATTATAATGTATGATTGAAAATGTCAGATGAACACTGTGCTTAAAAAATAAAACGAAAATAAAATTGAATTAAGAAAATGACACATTTTTTTCTGTTTTGATGATAGAGTTACAGTCTCGGATATACATAGAAATGGAGTCCATATGTCTCATACCTGGAACCACAAAGCAAGGAAGAGGAATGCTATTTTGGACACGAACAGATTGCTCCTACAGGCTTTCTAGCACCTCTCAGATGCACACCCACACTTCACAGTTCAGTGAACTCAGTTTTATCAATATTAATATGTCTATACCATGCCTGTAGGCTAAAAATACATAAAACAAACCCCAAAAGAAAAGGGAAGAAAAGAAAACTTCACTATACTTCTTAATATTCAAGTTAATCAATGTGTTTCAAATAAATCTGTATAAAATAAAACCAAATGTTTAAGCACATCAATTAGAGTATTTATTAATGATAAATTGAATCTAAGAAATGTCAAGGTTTTCCCCCTTATAAAATCAAATATTTTTAGAGTCAATTCCCAACATAGGATTAATTGCATTTGCTGATTTTTCATTAAGTTAAATTATAAAAGACTGAAATCAAATGCCTTTCAAACTTACTCAAAACCTAGCAGTAAGCTAGGTACTTGGTGGATTAAGGAGTCCTTAGTTCAGAATTTGCTATTTGGGTGAGGGGTCAAAAAAGCATGAAATAGTGTATAATGAGGGGGACATAATGATAAAGGTAGCTACATTTTCTGCCCTAGCACAACTACCATACTTAGCACTTAAACAAGAAAAAAAATATATATGCATGTATATATGTATATTAAAAAAGGAGGTAAAATATACCAAGTGCATTTTTTTCCTGGAACAATATAGGAAAGCTAAGGACTTAGTATTGTTTTACCAATTTCTCTCATATCATGCAACCTACAATAATGCTCTAATCAGTCATGTCATCCCTAATTCTCAAACTTCATATCAATGCCAGGTAAATCCTTGCAATGTTATTATGTAATATAAAGCTAAAATGTAATAAAGTATCTTGGTTCATATTTCTTGAATTATGATAGATACGGGAAGTCTTCCTTGAAATAGGAGAAATCAGAGGCTTTTAAAAAATTAATTTAAAATGTCATAAAACTCTTTCACTAAAACAATAGTTTGTGAGAGAGAGATACAAAAAATTTCATGAGTTCATATATTTATTTTGAAATTTCTTGTTGTTAGCTGCTTTGTTATAACAAGGGTAAACCCTAAGATAAAAATAAATTTTATGTTTTTTTAAAAAATATGAACCCATTTTTACATTAACAGGGGGGAAAAAGGAAAATGTTTAGGTGGCTTCACTGATGCAATGATTTTTAAGTACGAGATATTCTTTAGTCTTCATTTTATACTGCATTATCAATGCAAAATTGCTTCTTTCTATTGCCTTTTTTTCTTGGTGATCTTATTATTTGAGATATTTTGTTAATAATTTTAATAGTGTATTTGATCTATGTTTAAGAAAGGAATAATAGATTTCAAATG
The DNA here is from genome assembly GCF_014108245.1 of Pipistrellus kuhlii. Lineage (NCBI taxonomy): Eukaryota > Metazoa > Chordata > Mammalia > Chiroptera > Vespertilionidae > Pipistrellus > Pipistrellus kuhlii. The sequence goes on along the minus strand of NW_023425551.1, from coordinate 35,123,150 downwards.
TATAAGATACATTAATTAAAGACAATCAATGAAAAGAAAATGAGGATATGGAGCGGAAATGTGTGCTTAACCATTCATTTAATTGCTATTGTTGTCTGGTGAGTGTAGGTTTTATTTGATGAGTATATTTTGACAAGATTTGGAAGTTGAGGAAATTGTGAGTAGAGGACAATTGCCAACTCCATGGACACCAGAAAAGACTTTGGTGATCTGAGTATCTGAGGATACCAGAAAGAAGGGAAGCGTGTGCAGGCATGGAAACAATGACTGAGAGAAGAGGGCACTCTTCATCCTCACAGGCAATGAAAGTATAAAGGATGTAAAAATGTGCAAAGGGGTAAGAATATCCCCTAAAACTTCATGCTAAAGTGTTGGAAGTTATTTGGGATCCAAATGGTTTTCTTGGTGTTTTTTTTTTTTTTTTTTTTTCTTGTAGAAGTTAGATCTCAAGTATAGAAAAGAGAATTGGGAGGTCGATTCACAGTTTGGATATTAAATAGCAAATACATTTTTCGTTTTTCATTTTTCATATTTTTAAGGATTAAGCATCCTGATATTAACTGCATAGTATTAGGCATATTCTGTACCTCTCCTGTGCTCAGTTTCTCCCCTGCGCTCAGTACTTTTCCAATCTGCCCAGTTTGGGGCTCCTGCCCTCTCTTCATTTGGTTTTCCTGTTATTCCCATTTCAGGTATCACAAAACACAGGTAGGTGGCCAAGAGTAGCTCTAGACCCAGCTCTCTGCAAACAACTGCACCTGCATCCAGCTTAACTGCCAGCCTCGACCCACATAAAGAACAGCAACACACATATAAATACACCATCCTCCCTAGTCTTGCTGGCTGACACCATTTTGGTCCCAGCCTTACTGTTTGCAGATGTGACAAATTTATAAATGTTTGTTTTTAATTTAATTTGGCCTGGTTCCTCTCGGCACTGACCTAACACATAGGAGTAGAAGTGAGGCCAGGAATGGGTCTAATACACTTTCTCAGTTTTCATGGAACAGAATTAAATATTTTGTAGGAAATAGAATATAGATAGAATATAGAGATGTAAAGATTTAGGTATTAAATTTATAATAATTATTACTTTAATTACTTTTTGGTTTAGATTTATATATAAATTACAAAGATAGTACAGAGGATTATCATTTGCCTCACATTCACTAGTGTGAATTCACTAGTGAATGTGAGACAAATGATAATATATACGTTTTTATTGATTTCAGAGAGGAATGGAGAAGGAAAAAGAAATACTAGTAGAAACATCAATGATGAAAGAATTCATCCCCACACTAGGTACCAAAATCTGCAACCCAGGCATGTGCCCTCACTGGGAATTGAACTGTGGCTCCTGGTTCATTGAGCCACACTGGCTGGACTACCTCACATCTATTTTTACCAGTTATTAACATCTTACATTCCTGTAGTACATCATATAAATGATACCTACTGTCAAAATTACTTATCACTGTTGATTTTGCACTTGATCACCTGGCTGAGGTAGTGTTTCTCAAGTTCTTTACTGTAACATTACTCCTCTCTCTCCCTTTTTATATTCTGCTCCTTGGAAGGAAATCAGTAAGGGCAGCCTACACTTGAATGCCTCATTATGATTGACTTTCTTAAATGTGGAGAACAGATTATTGGGAATTATTCTACACTAGAGATTTGCTCTTCTCTCCCATTTATTATTTACTCAAAAATTTGTTTACATCACATGGATTCCTGGATATTTATATTATATATTGGGTTATAATGTAATAATTTATTTTTTAAATAGTTCAGCCTTTGCCCATTGAGAACTTTTTAAGTTGGTTCCCTGTATCCATTTGACACAGTCCTATCATTGTAGAGGATTTTTGATAGTTTAATAGCTTTTGTTTATTTTAGCAATGATTTCTGGAATGACAAGATTTGTAGGTCCATCTTGCATATTTCCCCATGCCCAGAATCACTGATTTCTCCAAGAATCCTTTGTTCTCATATTGGAGAATGTTATTAGAAACCAACATATGGACACTAGGTGGGCTTGTTGCTGCTGGAATATCATTGCTTCCTGACCCTTTTTATTTGAGAGAACAAGAAAATGGAATATAGAAATAAAATGTGTTTGTTTTCTAACCAGAGCATTTATAAATATTTCTATCTATAACCATCCATATCTATATTTATCTAAATATGAATTCATATTAATGTCTCTAACTTTAATTTATTACCTCCTGAATCATCATAGCCTCCTATCCTTGCTTTTATGTGTTCTTCCATTTCAATAGCTGGAAACCTTTTTCCCCACAATCCATTTATTTAATTGTCCAGTTCTAATATGCATGTATAGTGTTTTAGAATTATTAACCCCTATCCCATGGGAAACTACTTTATCACCTGAAGTACAGTGTTTATGCACCATTCCTTTCGTCTTTACTCTTACAGAGTACAGTAATTTTTAAAGTTGCTTACATCAGCACCATTTACTTTTCCCACTTTCACCAGTGAGGCCTTTTACATTCTCATACATGAAGGTTCATTTTATGTTCTGTATGGTTTTAAGGTTTTGGAAAAATGTATAATGCCATGCATCTACCATGTAAAAGCACAACTAACATGAAGAAAATGCATTTTGTCTTTTTCATTGCCGTCTATATATTACACAGAACAGTTTCACTGCCCTGAAGAAATTCCCTGTGCTTCACCTATTTAACCCTCCCCTCTCCAAACCCTGATGGCTATTGATTTATCGTCTGTCTCAATCGTTTTACCCTTTGTGGAATGTGTAAATGTTACTATATAAAATGTAACCTTTATAGACTGACTTATTTCACTTGGCAGTATGCATTTAAGAGTCATCCAGGTTTTTGTGTAGATTGATAGTTCATTCCCGTTTATCACTGAATAACATTCTATTGTATGGATGCACCACAGTTGTTTTAATTATTTCTCTTAATATTCACTAATTCTACCAACCCTTCCTATTTACAATTTTTTACACCCCAACACACACACAAACACACACACACACACACACACACACACACACACACACACCTATTAATAGTGAGAATTCATCAAAATAGCCCAAGCCTCTCTCATTTCTCCATCTCAACTAATGTAATAATGCTTTATTGAACTCCAAGAAGCCATTCTGACCCTCCTTGAAAGTTTTACACTCTGTAATCTGAGAAAAATTCAAATCAGATCACATTAGAACCCCTGCTTACAACACTACAAAGGCTTTCTATTGTGCTCTGTATAAAAATAAAACCCCATATCAAGCTCCTTTAAATATATTTTAAAAATAGTTTAGACCTTGCCCATTTAGAGCTTTTACTTGGTTTCCTTTTGACATAGTCCTATTGCTGTAGTGTTTTTTTGATACCTTGATAGTTTTTATTTATTTTAGCAATGACTTCTAGAACTACAAAACTTATAGGTCCAAGAAATTTGGGACCACTATTAAATATTAAATATTTTGAATACAGGTGATGACAAAAAAACCTTTGTAATATATTGTCAATATTTTAGTGAGGTTGCCTTTGAGACTCACATCTCATTCATAATGTAATTCCCTTATTGTCACGATCTTCTATCTCTTTAGATATTGGTGAGGTATTTGCTTTTTTGTTGTTGTCACATCTCCATAAGCACTCATGATTCTATAATGCTTATTTGGCTTTTATATTATATCTGTATTTGAAACAACTCTTCCTGCCCCATGTGATGCTAAGGACTATGGCCTTTCCTCCTTAATTTCCACCAAAAGCAAACAAAGGTTGTTTAGCAGACTGTGTAGCAGAATCTACTGGCAGTTTGAGGCCACCAAGTCATTTACATTTAATCAGCAAAATCAGTAAGAACAAAATAAATAATTAACACTCATGTCCTCCATAGTTCCTTTAAGCCTCTCTTTCTATTTATCTGCCTTCTCTGGCTGAGAATTTTTATTACCTTTTATGAAGGACACCTTTGGGACTCGTCCTTGATATCTGGTTATCTGCTATTTAAAATTCAGAATAATTTATCTCAGCACATTTTATTTAGTTTTTTGCATACCTGGCATAGTGAAACTTACTAAAATATTCTCCAGGACCCTCCTTTTCTTAAAACGAAGAAATTGAGAACAGTTATATTTGTCTCATCTTCAATTTCTAGAAGACAGTGTGAAGTGAAAGAAACAAGTTAGAGAATTAGTTACTGATCAACATGAATGATGACACTAGTTAAGATCAAATGATCAAAGGCAGTTTGATTCTATATTATGTTCTTTTCCTCCTTCACCAATATTAGATTGTTTAGTATAGTATATATGTCATTTTATATATACAATAGAATGATATATATGTATTTATATACACATATATGTCATTCTGTGTGTGTATACACACACAAATATATATATATATATATATATATATATATATATATATATATATAACCTTATATAAGTATTTTCTATAACTATATTATGATTTATTTATAGATTAGAAGAGCTAGAATATACACTGGAAAATGTTGATCAAACTAATTTGATATATAGAAAGTAAGTCTTGGAGGTTTCTGGACCCAATTCCAATGTGTGTGTGACTGGGCATCCTCACATCAACAAGCTATTGTCAAGATACCAACAGGGTGTCTGAGAATTCAGCTCAATTCTGACACTATCTACCTGAGGATAGCATCAGATTCCACAGGTATGTGCTTCATTCTGCTTCAGATGTGCTTCTGATTGATTGGCTACAAACTGGAGGGTCCTGTGACATCCTCCAACTCAGAATGCCAATCACTAGTCCAGGTTATTGCCTGTACTCTTGACAGACAGGCTGTAAATCAGAGGTTCCCACATCTCCCTCCTTGAGTTTAATTAATTTGTTAGAGTAGTTCACAGAACTCAGGAAACCTGTTTACCCATGAGACTAGCAGCTGAAATTCAAAAGTGTCAATTTTACAACAATCTCACTAATCTCACTTACCAGGACATCTACCAGCCATGCTTGCACATTTCAGTAAGAAAACTAATGCAATGCGGTTAATCTTATTTGAATCTTTTGGTAATTGTTAAAGGAAAGAAAAAATGAGAATATAGCACAGAAGATACACAGACAAACACATGAACAACCACATACATGTATTACATGTTCTCATTCAGATTTAATTCAGTGTGCATACCTACCATGCAAAGCCCTGTGAATAAGATGTGGTATCCATTTTTCAAGAATAGACCACTATTTACCTCTAAACAGAAGCTTAAAAAGCATAAGAAAGAGATGTGGTTCTTGCCTTAGGCATTGATTAAATCAGAAACAATAAAATAGAATTAGAACAATACAAATAAGTTCTGTTGAACTTGAAACAAAAATCTTTAACACATCCATTCCTCTAAGCACAAAAAGATTTTTTAAACTAAAATATAACTGGTGCTGCATCTCCAACTAATACACTTTTACTGAAAATCTTTCTTCAAAATAGGAGTTGGAACTTGTATTTTGGGGGATAAAGTTGTCTATGATGATGGTGGTAATATATTTAAAATAATAAAATTATTTTATATTAAAATGTTTTATTGCGCTTACCAACAACTCTTTATCATGACATACACTAGTTCATCAAAACACATGAAAGTAAATATTAAAATATTGTATTAGACAAAAAGCTGGAACTATTTTTTAAAAGATTATATAAGACCCTGTATTAGTTAGTTGAGCCAACTATAAAAATAACATAGACTGTATGGCTTAAGTAACAAAAAGTTATTTGTCATGATGTGGAGGCAAGGAGTGAGATCAATGTATCAGCAGATTTGATTTCTCCTGAGGCTTCTCTCCTTGGCTTTCAGATGACTGGCCGCCTTCTCAGTGTGTCCTCATGTGATCAAATCTGTGTATGTTCAGGTATCTGGTGTCTCTGTGTTCTAATCTCATCTTATAAGAAGACTAGTCACATTGTACTAGGCCCATCATCACAACCCATATTAATGCAGTTACCTCTTTAAAGAACCTATCTTTGAATACAATCCCATTCTGAGAAACTAAGGGATTAGGGTTTCAATATATGTATTTATAAAGGGCACAAATCAACCCATAAGTGTCTCTCTCTCTCTCTCTCTCTCTCTCTCTCTCTCTCTCTCTCTCTCTCTCCCTCTCTCTCTGAAAAGTAAGGTTATTTATTGTATATTTTTTCAATAAGCTATCATATATATATATATATATATATATATATATATATATATATATATATATGTATGTATGTATTATTGTTAGGTCTTCAATAAGTGGGTAATCATCCTATATAATAAAAGGCTAATATGCAAATTGACATTTTTTATTGTCAATTTGCATATTACTTGTGCCTATATATCTTGTAGTTCTAGAAGTCATTGCTAAAATAAATAAAAACTATCAAGCTGTCAAAAAAAACAAAACACTACAGTAATAGGATTATGTCAAAAGAAACCAATTAAAAAGCTCTAAATGGCAGAAAGACCAGTCGCAATGATGAGCACTGACCTCCAGGGGGCAGCTGCCTCCTGGTGGTCAGTGGGCTCTCACAGGGGGAGTGCCACTCATCCAGAAGCCTGGCTCAGGACTGGCCAGAATAGTAGCGCTAAGGAAGTCCGACTAATGGCTTAGGCCCAAAGGCTCCTGGACTGAGAGAGGGTGCAAGCCAGGCTGAAGGACACCCCATCCCCCACCAAAATGCATAAATTTCATGCATCAGGCCTCTAGTATTAGTATAAATTCTTTTTCCTTGTATTATTTTATTAGAATCCCCCCCCCTCTGTTCTAAAAAGAACTTTCACAGTTTGTATTATAGTTCTATGCCTGTCTTCCCCTCTAGATTCATCACAGAAACAATTCATTGTGCTCTATTTATCTTTAGGCATCAGAACACAGCACAGAGTTTTACTCAGGAGGCTTTTCAGCCAAGGTATGAATATGGTTTAAATTTGAAGGCAATTAAAAAAAAAAACTGAGGTACAAATCAGTTATTATACTACTGTATGTTAAAAATATATAGCAGAGTAGATTGCAAATAGTAACTCTGATATATTTATAAATATGTACATACACCTATATGTGAACATGTATACATTTATATATAATTAATAAAAAAAATTATATCTGCTTGACTGATGTTCTAGTTTTGGGTCCTGAGTTTCAAGGCAGTTAATGCCAAAAGCAGTAACTTTCAGTTCCACTTACAATGTTTATTTTACATTGTGTGCCTTAGTTCTCTCTGCTTCCAGCAATATTTGAAGTCTATATTGCCCAAATGATTTTTGGCTTACTATTGTATTCAATTACTGTAATTTAGCAATATTGTTACATACATTTATGAATTATTGTTGAATGTATTGCCATCGGAGCTATTGACAGTATTAAATATACATGTGTCTGGGTAAAAAGAAACAAACACTAAGTTACTTCCCTTCTCTTTTCACATTATAGGCAACTATTAACTGGCTTGCCCTTTTGTGTTTTGGGGGATCTTTTTTTTTTTTTCTGTGAAGGTAGTACATGGATAAGGTTGATTTGTTATCTATCTGAAGTATTTCAATCAATACAGAAAAACAACTCATAATAATTAAATTGAATTTGATGTAAAATTGATAAATTAGTATATTATTAAAAAGTTTTATATCATTGATAACTTTCTTCTGTCTCATTTAAAATTCTTAATCAAAAAACAAAGCAGAACAATGAGTCATTTTTGATAAAGTGATAAACTAAGCCAAAAAGATCAAGAACCACAAACAAAAAGGGATACAGGTGAACATTAATAGAGACAGTGTTGATAGATTAGGTTTAAAAGATTAAAAGCTAAGTGGAATAATTAGATAAAAAGAAAATCACAGAGACATCAGGTATATAACAACTAAGTACAGTACAAGACATAGTCAAAAATTAAATGAAAATGAAGGTAAATGCATTTTTTACAAAAATCCAAAGAAAGAAATGCCAGTAAAGAGAAGAGAAGGATAAAAGATAATCAGATATATAAGGCAATCAGGAGAAAATTCAACTTGAATGCAGGTGAATATGTCAGATTACTTATGAAGTTTTCCAAAATGAATGTAACTCATTAAAAATTAATATGAAATCAAGCTGTATATTTTAACCTTTCCTTAATTTTTTTTTTTTTATTGATTCAGAGAAGAAGGGAGAGGGAGAGATAGAAACATCAATGATGAGAGAGAATCATTGATCAGATGCCTCTCGCACGCCTCCTGTTGGGGGATCCAGCTCGCAACCCGGGCATGTTTCCTGGCCAGAATCAAACCTGGGACCCTTCAGGACACAGGTCAACTGAGCTAAACTAGCTAGGGCTAACCTTTGTCTTTTCATTGTGGTAAGAACACTTAATATGAAATCCACCCTTAACAAATGAAGTGTACAAAGTTATAGTGTTAATCAAATACATTATTTTGTACAGAAGATTTCTAGAACTTACTTATCTAGCATAACTGAAACTTTATACCTGCTAAATAACAACTCTCCATTTCCCACTTTATGGTTCCACATTATTCATTTGGTGCTTTTATTTTTTTATATTTTAAATATTTCTTTATTCATTTGAGAAGGAAGGAGAGAGAGAGAGAGAAAGAGAGAGAGAGAGAGAGAGAGAGAGAGAGATAGAGAGAGAGAGAGAGAGACTGGTAAGGGCCATGAAGTGCTTTTAAATACCATTTGGGTGGGAGGAGGTGGAGGAAGGTGTAGGGGGATAAATGGTGGTGGAAAACTTGACTTTGGGTGGTGAACACACAATATGCAGGTGATGTATTCTAGAATTATACACCTAAAATCTATATTATTTCACCCCAATATATTATATAAAAATCTAATCTAAGATAGCATGGATTATACACTTGCTCTATTTCATGAACTAGTATAAAAACAAAATCTGTCAACATATTCTTTCTTATAATTTAGAGATTTTACATTTATTGGGAGAACTTTTAGAATGACATTAGATGTTTCATAATATTAATTTATACACAAATGAAAAGAATAATATAAATATATTTATTAAGCTATGCTTAATACCTTGGCACATTCAGAGCCTGAGTCTTCTGGATCACTTTTTTACTATGAGACAGTGAGATATATGTTTATTACAGGATATAATTTTCAGTGCACCAGTAGTGATGCTTTTTTCTGTAAAAGTGCTTTTCTCTCAAGATATTTTCCAAGACACTGACACCTCTCTGTATATTTTGATGCTATTGCTTATTTTATCTTACTGCAAGGTAAGATAAAAGGTTTTCAGTCAACAACTAAGATTTATATTTTTTCCCTTAAATGTTTCTTTAATAAAAATTTGCTTGCATTTGTAACAGGAACTGAAATTATACTGTTAGGCCATCAGGATAAACCATCACGTGCATGCGTGAACCAGCAATGTGAATTCTATGACTGCCATCTGACCAACAACTTTCATAGTTGTCCATGAACAATGCACTTTGATTTTAGAGACATAAAATGTGGTGACAAACAGTGCGCTTCTTAGAACTCGTTGCTGTTATTCTCTTTAAACCTACTATTACTCGCTAGCCTATATTTCTGTCATTCAGCAACTATATTGACTTCTCTCATGGACAATAGTGAAGCTTTGGAAATTTGGAATTTACTGATCTGTTGCTTTTTTTTAAATTTTATTAGATTTTAAGTCCATTCTCTACTATTGGAATGTACTTTTCAATTACAATGAGATTCTTGTTGTTTAGTATGTCTGTTATGTAAATAATGTAATGAACTTGCTTGCCCCTCAAGTATGAATCCTACGAGAATCACACAAGAACATCTGACCCATTAGCCTGATTGTCCTATAAAGTGATCTCTTTAGATTTGGGTGCAGTTTTTAGTTTTACCAGAGGCTACATGGATTTTATTGATAGTTACATTCAGAAGTGAACTAGAACAGTGATTTTCTTCTTCCTCAGAGTCAATTTCTGACACAGAAATTATTGGAAAACTTTTTCTCCTTGCTTTTTAAAAGTTATACCTGAAAAAAACCACAAACTTTCCAAAGTAAAAAAGGCACTGCTTGCTTCTCTGTGCAAATCCAGTGTGTCCCTTTGCGAAGAAAAGTAAGCTGGGTAAGTTAACTTATTGTCACTTTTATTTCTCTATATCCTCAGAGTCTGCATATCTATATTTATGCCTTCTTATACTATTTCTAATTTGATCTTATCTTTTTATTTCCTAGGAATTAGGGTTCACCTACAATAGGACAGTTATTGCTTTTAATTTTATTTATATTCAGGAAGAGGAAATAGTTGCTACTTCTTACTTTCCTAATTTGAAGACATTATAAAAACCTATCTTTTAAAATCCCCTTTTCTCGCTCATCTCTTTTCCATGACTTTTTCTCTTTTGTTTTATGTTTCTGTTCTTTTGCCTCAACATATCAGAAATCTTATTTCTTTATGCCATTCACTCAAGCTGAACTTACTTTTAAAATAGTGACATTTACTAAGGATAAAAGTTATTGCCCCATTTTTGACCACTACAAAAGAAGCTTACACATATAATACAGTTTTAGAAAAATGGGTAAACAAACACAACAGGTAGTTAGATTGTGTGCTGGGGAGCAAAGATAAGAAAAATCATGCATTGACCCAAAATGAGCTATTAAGTATGCTTCTCCAGATGGAAGCAAAATGAGAAGCTGAAAGAAATGTTGGCTTTCAAATGTCTTTTTTTTTTTCTCCCCTGAAGAAAGTAATACCTTTTTACTTACCAATATTGAGTAAGATCTTTTGATATTTATTGATGTACTTACATTGATCCATGCACATTTGCTTGGAAGTATATAGTTCTGAAAAAAACTTACAGATACCATTGAACTCTTATGGGATTGAAAACAAACAGAAATGTTTAAGTTGACCTTTCTGTGAATAATAAGCTTATTTTTGTGGTGTAATAATTTTAAAAAATGTTCAATATGCTGAGGTAAAAGTGCATGGCTATAAGCACAATAGTTATTTTAATTCTATAGAAATTTGCACATTCAATTTAGCATATTTTTTTTTATTTTATACAGAAGCATGAGAGCATGCACAATAGAGTTTTTCTAATTCTCCAATCTGAAACAATTTGAAATTGATTGTTAAATAAGTCTAGTTCCCCCTCTGGCCAATTAGATTCCATAAGACTATTGTATGGAGGTTCAAGCTCAATCACCCAATATGTTTGATCCTTAATATTATTACTATAGATTCTGTTACAAGCAATCTAGTTACACCAGTATTACATTATATAGAAATTTCATTATGAGTTAGACTAAGAGAGATTACAAAATAAATTCACTAGAATTGCAATAAAATTGTCTCAGGCTTCCCTACAAAGCAAACCTTGAACATAAACCAAATATAATAGAGGATAAATGAAGATCCAAGTCTCACTTAGTTCTGTTTTTCAAGTCTCTTATGGGTACAGCTTTTTTTTTTTTTTATACTTAAGTTTGGACTGACACAAATTTCTATTGATAGCTACTCTTTGATATGAAATATATATATATATATACTATTATATATATATATAGTAATAGATATATAAATAGTAATAGATACAATAATAGATATATAAGCAATCTTAATATATAGTTTATATGAACAAAAATATGTAAGAATTTATACATTAAAAAAGTGTGGAAAGAATGTTTTATGGTATATATTTAGAGCAATTATATATTTAACATAAAATGGTTATTGAGCTGCACATTAAAAAAATGGATAGGCTTGAATATAATGGCTATATATATGAAGAATGGTTTTCAATGACTTGGCTATGAGACATCAATTGAAAAATCATATTTAATACTTAAATTTCTGAACAAATCATTTACCGTGTTCTAATTATTCACATATAAACTAAATAACACATTGATTCTATTTTATTTTTGAATAAAAAATGTCTTGAAAACAAATCTGAAAGGGATAATTTAAAATAAAGACACTGAAAAGTATAAACTTTTTATGGATTAACATATCAGTACAATGATTCTAATAGTGCATTATCACAACTTTTAATTGGAGTATTTTGAGAATATTTTATACTTTCTCACTTAATGTTTACAGTCACCAGGAGATTGCTATTGGGCAACAAAATATTAATGTATTTTATTAATGTTGACTGAAAATGAATTCTTTGAATATTAGGTATAATTCTTAAAATTTATAACTCATTTATAAAAAATATATAATTTTCAATCCTAGTTTGACTAATATAATTTATTCATAAGACAAGATTTGGTGCAGGAAAAAATAAAGTATGCACCTTTGTATTTAGTTCCATACATTTTTCTACTTTAATCACTTATTCTATATCATGGTGATAGTTATCAGGAAAAGAAAAGTAGCAATGATTAGGTGGCTGAAAATTACAATTTCACGAATTCTCAGCTTCTAGAGGGCACCTACATTTCTTGGCGAGGCTCCTCATTCTTCCATATTCACAGCCAACAGTGGCAGCTTGGGTTTTTCCCATGCTTTGAATCTCTCTAAATGGCCTTGTTTCTCCTGTGAGTACTAGATTGGGACCACCTGGATAGTCAAGAATTATCGCTCATCACAAGGACTATAGACTTTACTCACATTTGGAAAGTTCCTTTTGCCATGGAATGTAATATATCTACCAATTCTAAGGATTAGAATGTGAATGCCTTTGAGGGGTATTATTCTATGTAAAATAATTTACTGCAGGGTTAATCATTTTATCTCTTCATTTCAGAGTTTTCTCATATGTGAAATAAAGATACAATTATTGCCTCATTCATAAGCATTTTTCTGATAATTAATATGGGTTACCTAAGCAAAGTAATTATAACAAAGTATTGCATATATTAGGTCTAGTAATAATTAATGTCGTTTTCTAATACTTTTTTAAAATCGAATTTATTTAAACAATACAACAAAATTTAATCAACAATATAGTTGCCGTTGTTTTCTACTACTTGTGCCCAACGCTCAGGAAGCATTTTAATCCCTCTGTTGTAAAATTCTTGTGATTTTGATGGGAAAAATTCGGTCAATGCATTTTTGAGGCATTCTTCATTATTAAATATTTTTCCAAGAAGAAAGTTTTGCAAAGAATGAAACAAATGGTAATCAGAAGGGGCAATATCAGGAGAATATGCAGGTTGAGGGAGAACTTCCCATTCCAACTGGAGCAGTTTTTCAGCAGTGATTCTTGCAGTATGTGGTCATGCATTATCGTGGTGAAGAATTACGCCCTTCCAATTAATCAGCGCGGGTTCTTTTTCTCTTAAAGCTTGGGCTAACCTTTCCAATTGGGCACTATACACTGCACTTGTAATGGTTTGGTTAGATGGTAAAAGTTCATAATGAAGAATTCCTTTAAAATTCCACCAAACACACAACATCACTTTTTTCGCATGCAAGTCAGGTTTTGGCGTGGGCTGCAGAGCCTCATTTTTGTCCAACCATTGAGGCCGCCTTTTCAAATTAACATACAGCACCCATTTTTCATCTCCGGTAACAATTTGCTCTAAAAACGGCAAACGGTTTTGACGAGAGAGGAGCGAACTGCAAATTGTGACTCTTTGATTGCGGTTGTTGTCGGTCAACTCATGAGGAACCCATTTTCCAAACTTTTGGACTTTGCCAAGTGCACGCAATTGATTGGAAATTGTTTTTTGTGAACAATTTAAAATTGTCACAAGCTCTTGTTGGGTAATTTGAGGATTTTGCACCAAAAGAGATTGAAGAGCTTCTTGACCAAAAGAGCTTGAAGAGCTTCTTGACACAGGGCCTCGACCACTCTTGTCATCTAACGAAAAATTTCCCTCGCGAAATTTCTCAAACCAACGCTGGCATTTTCTGGCGCTAACTGCATCTTGACCAAGAGCACCACAGATGTTTTTTGCAGCCTCACTTGCTTTTCTTCCTAATTGGAACTCATAAAGCATGCAGTGCCGAATATGCTCTTCATCTGCCATCTTCTTAGCCCTAGTTTTGCAACAAAAACCAAACCAAACACAAACTTTTTCAAGCAAAACTTGTTAATTGCACTTCATACGTTCTGTAGATACCATGTGTTTGAAGGTTATGTCAATACAAGTCAATGCCAGGCAAGATTTTAAACGAATGTTTAAAAACGACATTAATTATTACTAGACCCGATAGTAATAATTACTTAAGGGTTCATTATAACTTTTAACTTCTACCATACATATGAAACCATCCCATTTTGTAATATGGTGAGTATATCCATGTAATTAATGTGATGCTTATTATTAGTTTTGATTTTATATAAAATAACTTGATGATTACCAGTTAAAAATAGAAGTAGATGATAGATAACTCAAGAAACCAGAATTACCTACACATAATTGAAAGAAATATTTGAATATTTTATTATTGCAACCTGAAAAATGGGTTTCATATTATTTTTTTGTTTTCTTAATACATAATACCATTCTAAGATATATTGCTTTAATAATAATAAAAAAGAAAATTTAAATGAAGTACCTAAAATAGAACTTAGACTTTTCTTCATTTCCCCTACTTATGTGCGGTAAAATAAATTACTAAATCTACCTCCGTTGTGGTTAACGATTTCTAATTATGGTACCTCTAATCATAAAATGGCTTCTGTGAATTATCACAGTTTGATCTTAGCCTGTGAGGCCTCAATACACTTCACTCTTTATGGCACTGAGGGTTTTTCCTTGGATTGTCTCACTCAGTAAAGTGATAGAGAGCAGATATATTGCTTTCTGTAGAATTATTTTTATAAATAAGAGAGACTCCTTTTTCCTATTTGTTAATGGATCTTATATATCTGTAGCTACAAAAAAGTAATAAATCAATAAAACTCAATGAGTTTGATTGACCAGGATATATTTTCTAACAAACTAATTTTCTTATGATATTTTTCATCTTTAATCAGCCTTTTTAAAGAATATCATGTATTTTACATACATAATATATATTTAGATGATGTTTAGTTATACCTTGCCAGGAACAGAGACTTGAAATTTTTTTTTTAAATATATTTTATTGATTTTTCACAGGGAGGAAGAGAGAAGGATAGAGAGTTAGAAACATCGATGAGAGAGAATCATCGATCAGCTGCCTCTTGCACACCCCCTACTGGGGATGCGCCCACAACCAAGGTACATGCCCTTGACCGGAATTGAACCCGGGACCTTTCAATCCGCAGGCTGACGCTCTATCCATTGAGCCAAACCGGTCCCAGCGAGACTTGAAATTTTTAACTCTAATATTTATGGTAATTATAAAGCAATGAACCCAACTATAAGACCAATTCTTAATTTCTAATTTGATAACACTCAGGACAAGTCCTCCTATGCCACTGTTGGTAAAACAACATTTGATATTTTGTTAATTGGTGGATATAATTTGCATAATGTATTTTTTAAAAACAGTTTCTCATTGTTTATAACAATTTTCCAAATATTCATAACAATTTTATGCTGCTATAAATAGTTTGTAAATTTTTTATAGTTTGTAGTTTTAGGGAAAACAAATAAAATCCCTGTTACTGTACTGTTTATGAAAGACTGCTGTTCTGATTAAGGGGCCATATGCTTCATTTATCATAATAGTGGATCATAAAAGGGGTAAGTGTACTAAGTCTGTTGATGCTCAACTTGAATAAAGGAAGAACTGTTATTCTTAAGCAAAAAAATCACCAGTTTTGCTTAGTGATTTTTAACTTTTCTATGTATATGCTAATGACATGAAATATGTTATTAAAATATAATAACATATATGTAACAAAATCTTAAAGAATGTAACATTAAACTAGATTTTTATTTGAGAACTTTTTTCTAGATATAATTGAGCAATTTGAGATTTAAATTAAAACTAGATACCCCTACAAATGTGTCAAGATGACCAAAATTGAAAAATATCAATTTCTGAAAAATATGCTGAGCAACAGAAACTCTCCTTCTTTGCTGATTGGTAATACAAAATGGAATTCCCACTTTGGGAAAGTTTGACAGTTTCTTGCAAAGCTAAACATTATTTTTATCATGTGATCCACCAATTGTACTCTTGGGCATTTACCCACCTGGTTTAAAAACTAATATAATATTATTTGTCACCTGCAATTGAAAAATAAAAACTGATTTATAAGAATTTATGTCCACATAGAAACCTGTATACTAATGTTTGAATTTTATTAATAACTAGTGGCCCAGTGCATGGATTTGTGCACATTGAAAGGAAAATAATTATAAGAAATATTTCCATATTGCTATTTGTTCTTTCTCTGTAATGGAAGTGTCAGAGCTGCTGCTGGTTACTGTCTGCAGGGCAATCAGGCCCCCGCTCACATCCACCTTGGCTGGTTGCCACTCTCTCACCTGATCCATAATCCCACTGTGGCACCTCCACTGCCACCCACTACCAGCATTTCATTGCCAATGCTTGCCATGTTCCATGCCACCTCCTAGTGGTCAGTGCATCATAGCAAGTGGTTGAAATCCCAGCCAAATGCCTGAGGTGATTAATTTGCCTGTAAGACTTCTTTATATAGGATTTCCCAAATCTGGAGGCAATCAAGTTGTCCTTCAGTATGTGACTGATAACGAAATGATGGAAATGAATAAAACACTATAAAACGATATGGAATAACTTTAAATGAAAATTTCTTAGTGAAAAAATAAGGCCGTTCTGAAAGGTTACATACTGTATGATTCCAATTAATTGACATTCTGAAAAACAAAAACTATAGATTTGATAAAATGGATAGTGGGGTTTTGGAATGGGTAAATCACAGGAAATGTTTTAGGGTGGTGAACTATTCTGTATAATTCTATAATGATGGATATATAAAACAGTGATTTTGATAAACATTTAGAACTTTCAAGTACAAAGACTGAATTTTTATTAAAGTCACCTAAAGGTCAGGGGAATCCTAGAATAGAATGCAGAATATGACAAGCAATAAAATTGCAACATGAAATAATCATACTGGTAGGGTTGGGGGGGAAAGCTGCTTACCTAAACAACTTTATAAATCAGTGGAATCAGAAAGACCAGAGATTAGAAGGTATCACATAACATAAATGCGCTCAAGTTGATAAAGTTGTTTTCCATGGGGTATTGGTTAACAATTCTGATATCACCAAGCATGTATTTTGGAACTGAGCAATTAAATAAATTGACAGAAGATAGCAAAAGCCAGGTTTCTCAATGTTGAAATAGGAAATTACAGATAAACAAGGGAGGAAGCTAAAATGATCTATGTAATATGATTTAAAGTTTCAAACATAAGTATGAACTCATGGTTCACTTAATATCAAAATACTGGCATTTATACTAGTAAGTGTATATATATATATATATATATATATATATATATATATATATATATATATATATATATGTATCAGAGGCCCGATGCTTAACATTCATGCACTCAGCATGGGGGATCCCTCAGCCTGGCCTTCACCCTCTCAGTCCAGAAGCCCTTAGGGGATGTCTGACTGATTGCTTAGGCACCCTGGTGGTCAGTGCACATCATAACGAGCGGGAGAGTGGTCTTAGCATATCATTAGCGTATTATGCTTTGTTTGGTTGAATGGCCGACTGCTCGACCAAACATTTAGCATATTAGACTTTTATTATATAGGATATCACATAAATTTCCTTATTCAGTTACCTGAGAATCAATAAATAATGATAGACTAATAACAATAATGACACCTAGTGCTCATATCTTGGTTTCTAGTACCATTCTGCATAAAAGGAAAAAAGAACCAGGTCTCTTTGGAGAAACACCTGATTCTAGGATAGAAGGAAAATATACATAATGAGACTAGAGCATTTTGTAGTATCAGAAAGTAAGTACTAAACACACACACACACACACACACACACACACACAGCGATATGTCAAAGGGAGACATGATATGTCCAAATGAAAGTGGTCCCAATGGTGGGCCACAAAAAAAAATAGTATTGTATTATAACTGGAAGAACAAATAAATATCCGTGAGCCTGTAACCATAGAAATAAATGACAAATAATGAATTATTTAGTGAAGGAGAATGGATAAATATCCTGTGTTAAATAATTTCAAAGAAGTATCTGTATACAGTGTTTTTAAGTGATGTAGAGTATATTCTCACTTATTCAAAAGGGTACAATTTAAGAAAACAGAAAAAAAATGTATACAATGAAGAAACTTGAAAAACACTATCAATCTAAGGTCAATGCAACAGTTATAAATCTTGTTGATAGTATCTAGCTGTGACATGACGTCATGAAAATGGCATTTTATCTTGGTGGGTTTTCTCACCAAACCCAATAACTACAGGATAAAACTATGAGAAAAATCCAACATAGGAGGACATTAAACCAAATATCTAAACAGCATTTTTTCAAATCTCTCAAGGCCATAATAAAGGAAAGTCTGAGAAACTATCATAGCCAAAAGGAGCCTAAGGAGACATGAGTACTTAATGTAATATGGTATTATAGACTACATGCTGGAAACAGAAAGGACATGAAAGTTCCTCTAACTAATGCATCACTATTGGTTTGTTAATTGTAGCAAATGTCCAATATTTATGTGAGATGTTACAGGAGGAAGTGGTACGGGGTATATATAAATATTGTGAGTTTATTGTAAAATATTTATAAATTTTCTATAAACTTAAAATTGTTCAAAAATAAGAACTTTATTTTAAAATAAAAATAATAAACATCGATGGGGTCCTTGCAGTAACTATAGCTGGATTCTAAACCTGGCAAAATTATAAAGGAAATGTTGCCATTTTATCGAAATAAGAGAACATCTACTTATCATAATAAAATTTAATTGTGTGGCCAATGAAAGCCATAGCATGATATATTTGATACATCTGAGATTGAAGTGCTCATTGAATGTCTAATGTAGAATAATTGCTTGAGCTAAAATTAAAATGCTCTCTATTTTAATAAGCCTGTTTCTATAGTTAAAATATAACTGAAATAAACATTTGTTCAGAACAATTGAGAACAGAAACTTGTGAAAAGATTGTTTTAATCATTTCATATTATCTTAAAATGTGCAACTAGAACATGACAGTAAAATAAAATATTTATTTCTTAAAAGATATACACATTTTTATGTTATATTTATTAAAAACATGGACCCTGACACTAAAGAAATTGTTGGCTCTGCCATAATCCTGGTAAAACAGTAGGCAATTCAAAAAAATTAAAGTAAGAATAGCTAAAAAGATCCTGTAAAATACTCTGACAGTCCAGATAAATATTCTATATAATAAAAGGTTAATATGCAATAGACCAAATGGCAGAACAACCGAACAACCAATCAAAGCATAGTATGCTAATGATCCTATCTAATAAAAGAGTAAAATGCAAATTTATTATACCTCTGCTACAACCACAAGCCACACTCACCAGCCAATCAGGAGCAAGTATGCAAATTAACCCAACCAAGATGGCTGTGGCTAGGAAGAAGCAGGAGTCTTGGGTTTCCCCAGCAATGGAGGAAGCTAAGTTTCCTGCATACAACTGGCTGGTCCAGTCCTCTGCTCAAGGCTACAAAGTTTCAATTATAGAAGATACATTAATCCCAGATACTTGGATCACCAGGGGGCACGGCTGACCTGAAAAGCACCAAAGGCCCTCACCAGGCCGCTCCACAACCCAAATAAAACCCCACCCTGATCTGGGTCACACTTCAGGGCAAACCAGCTGGCCCCCACCCATGTACCTGGCCTCTATCCTATCTAATAAAAGAGTAATATACAAATTGACCATCACTCCAACACACAAGCTGGCTGCCCCCATATGGTCAAAGATCCTGCCCCCATGTGGACACAAGCTGGCTGCCACACAAGGCTAGCAGGAGAGGGCAGCTGGGAGGGACCAGGTCTGCAAGAGAGGGCAGTTGTGGGCAATCAAGCCAGCAGGGAAGGGCAATTGGGAGTAACCAAGCCTGCAGGGGAGGGCAATTGGAGGCAACCAAGCTACAGGGGAGCAGTTAGACATCAATCAGGCTGGCAGGAGAGTAGTTAGGGGTGATCAGGTTGGCAGGCAGAAGCGGTTAGGGGCAATTAGTTAGGCAGGCAAGTGAGCAGTTGGGAGTTAGCAGTCCTGGATTGTGAGAGGGATGTCCCAGATTGGAGAGGGTATAGGCTGGGCTGAGGCACACCTCCCCCTACCTAATCTCCACCCCTACAGGCCATCCAGTGCAAATTCATGCACCGGGCCTCTCCTTATTTTAATAATATAGTTAGCTGAAATAATTGTAAATGTGGTGAAATTTTCATTGGTACTTGACAAAAGTAATATTCTATGGGATATTCTGTAAACATTTACCCATATTGTGAAGTTAACTCTAGGAACATATCTTTAGTTTAATAAAATATATACTAATTGTAAAGAAACTATGGATATGTCCTGATAAACAGAGGAAAGGCTTCTTAAAGGATTCCTGATTTGTAGCATGATTCTAGGTAGTATGGATGAAAGAAGACAGGTTCAGGTCTGTACTGGATGTTGTTAAAAGTAATAGTTAAAAAAAAGTAACATCACATAATGCAATGTACAGATCATATATTATAGAAATGTACACTTGAAACCTATGTGATCTTATTAACCAATGTCACCCTAATAAATTTAATAAATTTTAAAAAGTAATGATAATTTAATGATTACGTATTTTATTATTATTATTTTAATCAAGAGTCCAAAAGATTAAGGTGTGACCAAAGTTGTCACTGTTGAAGAAGCTAGTCACAAGAGAGATATGTTTAATCATTGCAATGTGACTTGTTGGATCATCATTTATGTTCATTTAGAACGTTACAGTTTGTATACAAGAAGGGCCCTTTTTCATTTCCTCACAACTACCACTACCTATTCATACGATAACAGCCATTCTTTCCATCTGTACTTTTTCTTATTTTTATTTTATCCAGACACAGGGGATCTTTTTATTCGAAGTTGGGAAACAATACTGAAAAGTAAGTCTACCCAAAGAAAAATGGCATGATAATGGCAATTGATTGCTAATTAGAATTTCAAAATAAACTAGTAACTTTGAAAATATTAATTACAATTTAATCATTGTCAAAAGAAGACAACCTTAAACTTTCAGAATACCTACTATGCTGTAAACAAATTCTATATTGATTAAATATATTAATTTTTGAGGAACTTGTCACCTCTACAGAATCTCATGAATGTTTTTTTGAGGAGATTGACATACTTATGTGAAAAATTCCATAGGTCAGAGCAACAAAGTCAAAGATAGATGAAATGTAATCTATAATAATAAAAGCATAATATGCTAATTAGACTGGACAGCCGAATGACCTTCCATACTTCATTCTGGTGGTCCTTTTGGAGGAATCTGCAGCAGCAGGAGCCTGGACAGAGGAGGTTAGGGGTGATCAGGCAGACAGGCGAGCAGTTAGGGGTGATCAGGCAGGCAGGCAGGTGAGTGGCTAGGAGCCAGCCATCACTGATCAGGCCTAAACTGGCAGTCAATCAATCCCCAAGGGGTCCAGATTGTAAGAGGGTGCAGGCCGTGCTGAGGGAACTCCCCCCGACACGAATTTTGTGCACTGGGCCTTTGGTTTATTCATAATATTACTTAAGATTATGATCACTTGAGATAGAATATTAAATTAAATAAGTGTACTCATCTTTAGCTTTTATATATTATTTCTCTTGAAATTATTTTTTTCAGATTGTAAATATTATGATAAATTATAAGGATATGTCAAAATTTCCAATTAATCATGACATATTAATTTATGACTACACATAAGATTGTAATGTTTCATTCTAAAATCTTTGGTATGTCTCAATCTTTTTCCTCATAAGAGTTGTACCAAATTTACATTACCAACAAAAAGCATATGTAAGTGTATTATTTTATCTAAAATCTTTATAAAATTAAGTGAAGATTTTATGTGTTTTTTCATATTTCACACATATATATATCAATAGGTATACCTTTTAGACCAAAGGTATAAAAGCTGACTGAATATATACATTTAAATCTACTATATATTTTATGAGTATGAAAAGTTAATTTTTTTTATAAAAGTACAATACTTGTAAAACAAACATATTTTAAAACATATTTTTTAAATAGTAGGCATCAATCTCATACAGAAATAGCACACACAAAAAAGAAAAAGCAATTGTACTGCCTTGAGGAAAAATCAGAATGTAGAGAAAGATTGTGTACTATTCATCAGACACTTCCACTGCAAGTCCTGCTGCTTATGAAGAATGCCTCAAGTGCCCATTAGCACAACCCAAAAGCCCCAGGATATAAAAATACAGCTTAATCTATTAAATGGTCCAAATAGTCACAGTCACTAGAAAAGAAAGTTATAATTAAAAACACAACAACTATAACCACTAGCATACTTAAATGCTTAAAAGAAAATTCACTTGAATACCTTTAGAAAGGAATATCTAGTGTAAATTTTAAATCTGATTCAATACTTTATTTTTTATATTTTTCACTAAACATGCCTGAAACTAGAAAAGTATATGTAATTCTGTAATACTTTTAATAACACCGTTTATAAATTAGCAGGAAAAGACCACAAAAGTTGTATAAGTGTCTATTTTTCTTTGTCAAAGGTATAGAAGCTTATGCAAAAGAGGCATCTACGTAGATAAAACAGTAACAGTATATCAATAGAAATGTCTTCTTCCCCTTGGTTGTCTTGGCATGCTGTCCTTTGTATTATTGCCAGCATTAATATTTATCAGATTCTTCATATGTCAATGCACTTTAATACTGAAAATGATGTACTTTTGTTTAGGATAACCTCTACAAATATCAAGATCTAGTTTTGGAACACTGTGTATAGCAATGATGTAATAATGCCATTGGGGGATGACAGTGGTGGCTATGCTCAGTTGCCTCTGGACAGTATTCCTGCATCCTAATATTTTTTTTTGTACTGAAAGCTTCCTGTTCTATGCACTCCTGATAAAAGCTCCAGACTCTTTGAAAACACTTCCATATGGAAAGATAAGATACTTAATTCATTTTCTTACATCAACTCTTAGTTTATGATCATATATTTATCTACAAAGTATTAGCACTTATAGTAACTTTTTATAATTTGGCACTGATCAATTTCTATGTATTCAACTAAGTGAATATTCATTGAGTCCACTTCATCTTATTGTGCCTTTTATGAACATTATCACAGAATCACTTCTTTTAAAATGACTCTACTTAAGGTTCTATACTTGAGAGTAAAAATGTCACTACTTTTTAATCATGACTCACTCAAAACTATTACTATCAGCAGACATGAATTAAAGTATTATTTTTTTCTCAAAATAAGATGATCTTATATCTTCTTTAATTATCTACTCCAAAATTTCAATGAGTCTTATTGAAAAACTCTGAATTACTTTATATTTTAAATTTATTTTGTTTCCATTATGTAAATTTCAATTCTTAGTGTACTGAAATGCTGAGTATTTTTATACATTGATCTAGGATATAGAAACCTTGTTTAACTTTCTTCTTTTTTTTTAAATATTGATTTCAGAAAGGAAAATTTTTTTCAATTTTTTTCTGACTTTTTTGGGAAAATTGGAATATGAATTGTGCATATTCCAGGAATATATATTTCTAAATCATCAAATTTATTCAAACAAAAAAATAATAAAATATTGACTGTGTAGAAAACTTCTATTAAAACTAAACTGGAATCTGTGAGTAGTTATCATACTAGTAACTACTTAATGGAAAAGAAACATGCTCACAATAAAAAGGGAAAAACAAATACAGAATCTTTAATTGATTTATTAAAGGTTTATAAATTATATTAGTAAAAGTCTCATGCAATTTTCTTGATACAAATATAACTTTTGGGACAAATTAGAATTCATGTTAAATAATTAGAATGTCTTCTAGTTTACTATTCAGTATGTGAAAAACCTGGAAGATGCCAATCTGTACTAAAAAGCTAGACAAAGTATTAAAAATTCTGCTTAGATGTGTAAGGTAATTATGTGGTTAAGTTTTTTTTGTTTGTTTTTTAATTTTTTTATTGATTTTTTTTATGGATTATGGTCTCACATAATTGTCCTTATTCCCCCATTTCCATCCCAAACCCCTCCCTAGATATGCCCCCCCCCCAATCCCCGTTGTCCATGGCCACTGGGTAGGCCCATATGTATGCACACAAGTCCTTTGGTTGATCTCTTCCCCTTACCCCCATCCTCCCTTACTTTCCCTCTGAGGTTTGAGAGTCTGATTGCTGGTTCTCTTTGTGGTTAAGTTTTAATATATCAAAGCATTCTATTCTTCCTAGTGGAGTCTGCCTTCTGTAGAACCTTTTTAATCACAGTATATTCCCCTTGGGTTTTATTAGAACCTAACTAAACTAAGGGAAGGGAAATACTCCATTCTCACCAGGTGGATGACTGAAAACACCCAACCCCTGTTCCCTCTTGAATTACATGTGAGAGAAAGGAAATAATCATCATCAGCTCAGTGTAGCTATCTTATTCCACTTGATTTGGAGAGAACTAACAAAAAACAGGAAGTAATATGGTAGATATTAATCTAACCATAGCAAAAATTTCTTTGAATATTTTTTGCCATAGTTAAAGTGCACCAATTAAAAGGCTGTTAGAGATGACCAAGAAACAAGGCACAACTCTGTTATCGACAAGGCACTCACTTTAAATATAAAGACAAATCAAGATTAAAAAATAAGTGGAAAGAAAAAATATGCCACACTAACACTAATCAAAACTGTCCTTCTCTGAAGTCTGCTCTGTCTGGCTAGAGACTTATTGGTTTTATTAAACTTTTCAAAGAAACAACTTTTGTTTTTTTTTGTTGTTACTTACTCAATTGACTTTCTATTTTTTATTTTATTCATTTCTCTTCTACCATTTTAAATATGTTTTTATTAATTTTTTTTTTAGAGAAAGAAGAAGGGAGTCTCTATTCAGTCAGAACAGACTTCAGAGAAGGAAAATTGTCATTTATTAAAATGATTCAAAAGAATCATTAGTTAAAAATGATAAAGTAATCAGTTCTGCAAAAAGATATGATGTTCCTTAATGAGTATGTACCTCACAATGGAGGATCAAAATACCCGAGGAAAAAACTGGTAGAGCTTCAAACAGAAATAGATAAATTCACCATTGTAGCTAGAGACTTCAGCCCTCCTCTAACAGAAATGTATAGATCCAGTAGGCAGAAAATCATTAAGGACATACTTGAACTCAACAAAAACATCAACCAGCTGAAAAAAAATTAACATATATATATAGTATGTTGTCCAATAATTGCAGAATACACAGCTTTCTTAAGCTTACATGGAACATTCACCAAGACTGACCACTTCCAGGCCATATAACTCACCTCAACAAATTTTAAAAATAGAAATCCACAATGGCTGCTCAGTCCACAATGGAAGCAAACTAAAAACCAGTAACAGAAAGGTTGATAGAAAATTTTCAAATATTTAGAAATTGAGAAAAACACCTGGCTCAAAAAAGAATTATCAAGATAAATTTGTAATATATTTTGAAATAAATGAAAATTCAACTTATCAAATTTATGAGATGTAAGAAAAGCAGTGCTTAGAAGAAAATTAATTGTAGTGAGTGCATATATTAGAAAAAAGAAATATCTGGACTTAATCATCTAAACTTTCACACTAAGAAACTAGGGTTAAAAACAAAAAGAGCGAATTAAATCCAAAGTAAGCAGAAGAAAAGGTATACTGGACAAGGTCACATATGTACTACATTAATTAATTAAAAAAAGGGGAAAAAAAGTTAGAGCAGAGCCCAGTCAGTGTAGCTCAGTGGTTGGGCATTGACCCATTACACCAAGAAGTCACCTGTTTGATTACTTCAGGGCACATGCCCAGGTTTCAGGCTCAACCCCCAATAGAGGGTGTGCAGAAGCAGCCAATTGATGTTCCTGTCTGTCTATTCCTCTACCCTCCTCCCTAAAAAGTCATTAAAACTATATTTTTAAAAATGTTAGAGCAGAAATGAATGAAATTAAAAACAGTAAATCAATCCTATATAATAAAGTGCTAATATGCTAATCAGACCGAACAGCAGAACCACCTTCCGGATGAAGCCTGGGCTATGAAGGTCAGAGGCAAGCTGTGGCTGTCAGGGCTTCTAGTAGACTAAATAAAAAATTAAAACTATTTGGGCTTCTAGTAGGATGAATAAAAAACTAGTTTTTGTTTTTTTTTTAAAAAAAGATCAATAAAATCAATCTCTTTAGCCCAAAAGTTGTTTCTTTGAAAAGATCAATAAGATCAATATCTTTAGCCAGACTAGCTATGAAAGAGAGAGAGAACATAAATTACAAATGTCAGCAATGAAAGAGATGACATTGTGGCACATACTGTGGATATTAAAATGACATATAAGGAATACTATGAACACGGCATGCCTCATAGTAAGATAATCTAAATGAAAGGGATGAATGCTTTGAATGATACACTCTAGCAGAACTCAAGCAAGAGGAAATATACATTTTGAAGAGGTTTATATCTATTAAACAGATTGAATAACATTTGACCTTTCAAAACAGATAGCACTATATCCAGATGGGCTCACTCATGATTTCTACCAAACATTTAAGAAAGAATTCTCAACAATGTGTTTAGAAGATAAAAACAGAGAAAAATTTTCCTAATTCATTCTATGAGACTAGCATTACCCTAATATAAAAAACAGACAAAAACACTACAAATAAAGGATACTATAAGCCAATATCTCTCATGAACATTGGTAAAAATCTTCAATAAAATTAGAAAAAAAAAAAAAAAAAAGAAAAGAAAAGAAAAAATCAATAATACATAAAAAGCATTAAATACCGTGAATCAGTGGATTTATCCCAGGCAATCTATCATATCAACAGGTGTAAGAAGAAAAGTCTTGTGATCATATCAACAGATGGGGGAAAAAAGGAAAGAAAGAAAGAAAGAAAGAAAGAAAGAAAGAAAGAAAGAAAGAAAGAAAGAAAGAAAGAAAGAAAGAGTTCAAGACCTATTCAAGTAAAAATATCTCAGTAAGTTAGGTATAGCAATGAACTTTCTCAACCTGATAAAGAATATCTACTTAAAAATACAACTAGCATCATACTTAATATTGAAAAGCTTAATGCCTTCACACTAAGATCAGGAACAAGGCAAAATGAGCAAGAGAATGAGATTACAAACAGCCTGGGAGAAAATATTTACAAACACAAACACAGCAAAGAAACAAAAACTACACAAAGAATTCTTAAAATGCAAAATTAAGAAAACAAATAAGATGACTGAAAAAATTGGGCCAAAGGCCTTAAAAATACCTCACCAAAGAAGACATAGATTTGTTGCCTATTGCAAGTGCCCTTTGAGGCAAGGGATCAAACCTGCAACTAGGTAAGTGCCCTTGTCAGGAATCGAACTCACAACCCTGCAGTGCCTATGCTCTAACCCTTGAGAGACAACCAAAGCCAAAGAAGATTATAGATAGCAAGAAAGCATATTAATAAATGCTCCACATTATATGTCATTGGGGAATACAAACTAAAACAACAGCGAGTTACTGAGTTACCACTGCAGTTTTTTTAGAATGGCCAAGATCTAGACACTGAAAAATCTAAGGCTTGTTTCAATTAGGAAACAAAGAATTAGAGAAAATATGTTAGACTTACATAGGATTAGTTTTATTTTCTTTCTAAATTTTAATGATTTTATATCAAGACCCTTGCAAATATGCATAATAAAATGTATCATAATATTAATACCATTTATGTAACAGCAAAATATAGAAGGATCCTAAGTGTCTGTTGCAATGCTAATTATATGCAACTTATTTATTTAATGAATTCCAATTTAGCAATAAAAGAAATGTGTGAGTCATTTGTCTTATAAGTTTGTAAGTAGATAATTCTCACAATAATTCTTAAATATTTTTAAGTCAAGAGGCAGAATAATTATACACATATATCAATACATGCTTTGATAATCATTTGAAGGAATAAACACTTTATAGAAAAATAAAGATATTTAAGGGAACGATAAAGAATATCTTTCTAGCAATTACCTTTGGGGAGTTGGAAGAGTAATGTAATTGGGAAGGTACTCATAGTATTTCTAATATTTTTTCCTTATGTTAGCTCTTAAATTTAGATGTTTTAGTTGTATCACACTGTGCTTCTTGTATAGTTCATAAGTGTAAATTATGTTAATATGAATACATTCATTATAATGTTCCTCTTACTGTGGGATGGATTAACAGCAATTCATGTCTAAAATATTTAAAAATCAGCTGAAACCGGTTTGGCTCAGTGGATAGAGCATCGGTCTGCGGACTGGAAGGTCCCAGGTTCGATTCCAGTCAAGGGCATGTACCTTGGTTGCGGGCACATCCCTGGTGGGGGGTGTGCAGGAGGCGGCTGGTCGATGTTTCTCTCTCATTGGCATTTCTAGTTATTTATCTCTCTTCCTTCCTCTCTGTGGAAATCAATAAAATATATTTAAAAAATAAAATAAAATATTTAAAAATCAGAAATTCAATATAGAAAATTAGAAATAAAAAAGCACATAAAATGTTTCAATGGTGAGTTGGAAGAAGGGAAGGACAGAAGATAAGGGAGAAAGAGAGAGAGAGAATTGTGAGGATTTAGCAATAGTACACTTCTCATTAGTGACTGAAAAAGACAATTTGCTACTTGAAAGGATTTCCTTAAGGGAAGCCTTGCATGAAACAAATATATTTAATTGGAATTGCCAGAATCAATGCAAGTGCCCCTGCATTGATGTAACAGTTGCAATCCTGACAGAACCAAAATTGCAGTACTAAAGTTAAATTATTTAGCTGTAAAACGGTACAGTATTAAGCTATTATGCATAGACTATGTTATTCTGAAGCAATGGAATGGGAAATTGGTGCCAGAGAAAATCTGAGAGATCATTGTGTACAACCTATTTTGGATTTGAAAACTCCATTAAAATACTCTTGGAAAAAATATAAATAATAATAATTCTTTTTCAAATTATATAAGCTGTTTAAAATAAAAGTAAAAAATCCCTACACACAGCATGAATAACTAAAGTGTTAATACAGTGAATAAAATAATATTGCACTCATGATGAATGTATCTGGAATGAAATGTGCTAAAATGACTCTTGACATGCAGCTATGGTTTTAACCACCCTCTTGGTCTGATACAAAGGATGGAAGTTAACTTGTGGAAGGCCTTGCATGGAAGGTGGCATAGAGATAAGAGAAAGCATGAGCTCTTATACCTGCTTGGCTATAAAAAGCCATGGTAAGATTTCTCTCTGTCTTTGCAATCTCTTAGCAGATTACCTGTGATACACATAATCCAAGAGCTAAATACTTATTCAATAATAAAATTGTTTTCTTTCTCTGCTGCTGCTATGGAAAGATTTTCTGGGTTGAGATTTTGTTTTGTTTTTAATGATATTTCCCTAAAAGTCACCACCACCATTGAATATATTCTCTGCAATTCATTAAGAAAGTAAACATTCTCCAACATTGAAATTTCTATGTAACACTGTGCATTTTAAGAATGAAACAAAATTTAATTGTGACCTTTTTCCCCCCTATAATACCACAAGGCATTGATGTAGGAGACATTTTTTTAAGAAGGTATCTGTTTTCTATTTAATTCCAACTTGCAAAAATTTCTAACCTGTACAAATTGCAAGTTATTTATTCATTGAAGTAAGTCATATAATATTTAAAAATATTTAGCTACATGTTTCAATCAGAAACTATTGAATTTATTTTCATAATGTCCATGGCAGACAAAAACTAGAGACTAAAAACTAATGTGTCACTTCCTTTGTTTTGAGGCTCTAGTCTAGAATGACCATAAACTATTAAGTAATTACCCTCTCTAAATGCAGCAGAATTGTTGACTGATACTTATATGATCATAACTGTGTTTATCCTTCTGGGTATCGCTGCCTAACAGAAGGCTATTAATTCCTCATCACCATTTGTGAGAATTTGGAGAGAAAGAGAATGGAAGAGCAGACATGAATGTCCCACCACCAGATGAGAGGGGACCATGATGGCTCTTCAGTGCTTAGTTCTCGCCCCAGGACTATAAAGAGTACAAATATTTTAGAAGATTGTGTATCTGGTTGTCTAGACTCCATCAAAAATGCATTTTGGCTGCTTATATTAAGAGTATTCTATAAAGCTCTAATTTAATATAAACTATCAAATTATAAATGAAATTATTTGAACTTGCTGCCATACACCTTGTTAATTCCTCCTCTTCTAATTATTTGTAAATGAGTTAGGCCATTCAGTTTCAATTTAATTCATTCATTTCAGAATGAAATACTATTTCTGATCATCATAGAGTGAGCTGTACAAAAAAAGATGCCAAATTGTTGCATTATTTTCTAGCCATGGAGCAAAATAAATGGCTTCCATACTTTGTTTTTGGCCATGTTTAAGAATACCATTATGCAAAATAAGTGTTGACCAAATTTTATGAGTATGTCAGTATAAATAAATTTACTTTTAAATTTTAGGGAGGTTTAGTTAAGATAGATAAAGATTACATACAGAAAAGCAAAATAACTATCTTCTTTTCAGTTTAGAATATACCTGCCATAACTGTTGCCAATACTAAAATATAACATATAAGAATTAAAAGGCCAGCATTTTATATTTAAACATAAATTATTATGTTCTAAAATACCAAATGATTTTAGCGATTATAAAATTTTAAAGTTTATAAAGAATCTGTTGGTTTACTAGAAGACAAACTAACACAATTATATTAGTTCTAGAAAAATTATCTCCATTATTACTTTTATTACATAAAAACACACATATATACATATACAGTGTGTCCCAAAAAGTATATACACTTTGAATGATTATAAAGTCAACATTTATTAACATATAGTTCATTTTCAAAATTTAAGAGAAAATTGAGTGAGTTATCTGTTAAAGTGTGTATATATTGATTTGGGACACCTATATGTATCCATACTTACTTTGACATTCTATACATACAATTGTGGTGAAATCCATATGTCATCTCATACAAATACTCTGCTAGGTAGTAAACCTTCAATCTTGTTCAAAAATTAACTTTAAAACATTAAGACCCGGAGGTATATGAAGTTTTCTCAGTTGTTTCATAAATTATAGTTCTCTTATTTCTTATGCAATTCTCTTAGTCTTATATCCTTTGCTTTTAAAGTTGATATATGCTAGGTAATTCTGTAAATATTAGAATTTTAATCTCTGCCACAGAGAGTTTCTCTTAACCAGCATCTCTGTATGATCTAGTAATATGTTAGTTCATTCATTTATTTAACAAATATCTATTGAGAGCCTAGTATGCGTCAGGCACTCTTCTAGATGCTTATGATATAACAATAGACAAAGAGACACACATAACTGCTCCCAATGATGCTGTTGTTTCAGTGAGAGCACACCAACAATACATGATAGCTATAATAACTAAATTAGTACTGTACATCAGAAGATTAAAGAGTTATGGGAAAAAAAAACAAGGAGAGCAGTGCCAATGGAGTTGGAAATTCTGAATAGATGATCAAGTGAGTTCTTACTAATATAACATTTAAGCAAAAACTTGAAGATGGTAGGGAATTATCTACACAGATAATTTTGAACACAAGATTCTAGGCAGAAAGATATGCTATTACAAGTAAAATGGATCTCCCTTTCTGTTATATGGAGAATAGGTTGTAGGATACGCAGGATAGTAGCACAAAGCAATAGCAGTACACAGCCAGAAGATCAGGAAAGCTGAGAGACCACCATGCCTGCCATCAGGTTCAATTAAGAAAGACCTGGTAACTTTTGAGTGCAATGAAAAAAAATTATATATATATATATATATATATATATATATATATATATATATATATATATATATATATAAAGCCTCCAGTCACACAGAGACTGAACCACCTGAAAAAATAATTTTTTATCCTGCCCTCAAATAATTAAAAGCCTGTGGTGTATGAATCTATTAGAGAAAAAAAAAAAATCCACAAAAAAACCCACACCTAGTTTTAGTTTAAAGATCAAACTATCCTGACAGAGGAGAAATAATTATGTCAGTCTCTATAATATATGTAGTTAGTTTTCACACAATTACCAATAAAAAAAAAAGAAAAAAAGAAAACCTGCAAGACATGGAAGAAGACCCAAAATTTGACACATTGTAATGCAATTAAAATATTCAAAAGAATTAAACTGAAAGAGTTCACATATGTTAGAATGACCAGACAGTGAATTTTACTTTTAAAGTATGAAAAATATGTTAAAAGATATAGCAAAAAATCCATGGAAAATATGTAAACAAATGGGAAATTTCAGGAGAAAGATGGAAGCTTTCTAAATGGAGCCAAATAGAGATAAAAAAGTTGTGGTAACAGAAATAAAGATACTCACATATATCTCCTACTCCCCACACTCAACTATCAGAAGACTAAAAAGAGCATAGAAAATAATTAATTTGAAGACAGGTCAATATAATTTATCCACAAGAAAGAAAACAGTACCTGAGATTGGTGAATCAATACTGAATGTTTAAACATAAACAATTAATCAATTAAAATGAAATTTTAAAAGTAACCTAATAAACAGAATAACATAGTCATATTTACCAACATTTTCCTTTAAGGTTGTTGCTTTTGTGTATTGGACAGAAGTATGTAGATGTGTGTTCTCTATGATCTCACACCTCTTAACTAGTCTTCCTGCTTCTGATCTTGGCTCCACAGTTTTTTACAGCACAATTTCCAGAGGTCCCATTTAAGCCACGTCATGTCACTCATCAGTGAAAAACTCTCCAGTGTCTCCCCATATAATTCGAAGGATAAATCCAAGATCTCTAATGTTATTTATGATCTGGATCTTCTGTTACCTCTCTGACCTCATCTCTCCTGCTCCCCACACTCAACCATTTGCTTGTGATACCCTGGCCTTCCCCTTTCCCAGATATGCCAGTCATTCTTTTCAAAAAGTCTCTTGTGTGGGAAAAGGTCAGCATATTTTTATATTGCTTTAAGAAGGTATATCTTATAAGATCATTAGATGGCAAAATTGACTCAATTTTCCTACACACGTTTCATCCACTTTCAGTATTATAAGAGGAAACAAGAAATTATCATAATTGAAGGGCGATACCGTATGTACTTTGCTTTTCAATTCCTCCCATCAATTGACAAGTATTTGGACTATTAAAATTAATGTTAAAATATACATTGGTAACTTGTAATTAAAGTGGAAATTGTTGCTAAAAATACAAAATCTGTTTCATAACAAAAATCATATATATATAACCTGCTGTCAGACTAATTCCAATTATTCATTTCAATTGGATTAAGGTGAAAATGAATTACAACATATAATTACTTAAATGCTCATTTTATTCATCCCACATCAAGTGATTATTAGATTGTCAAAACTATTCAGTAACTGATTTTATTAGCACTTATAGATACATTAATTCTTCATTTCCAAAGGTATTCAGTTTAGAAGTAAATGAAAGTATAGTGTGCAAAATCTTTCCATTTCTTTTGAGAAGATAGTGATTCCCATCCATTTTGAATAAAGAGAATTGCTTTTGTCAAAATGAAAAATTCTTCTCCTATTTTTAAAAGGGTTTTCAATGTTACTGCACTTATAGAATTATCCACATATAAAATAACAGGAAATTTATCTCATCAGAATGTTATAATATAGTAATAATTTTGTTTAAAATGTGTTCATATGTAATGTGAATTGCTTTCAATAAGGTATTAAAATACATTTATAAATTCATAGTAAGAGGTAAGAATATTGGTTTTTATCAAACACTTTTCCTCCTAAAGTTTCTGTTCTATTGCACAAGGGAGATAATGAAGCATTTCAGAGGGCAGAGGAAAACTGTTATAGATGCAATGTTATCTACCGTAAATGACTAAGAAAAAGTAATTCAACTAGTGATGAAACCTTTTTCTCTGAGGCAGTTTTATAGCTCTTGTGAAACATCACAGACTACATTGAATAAAAGATCCAGAACTGTTTGTTTTCACATAATAACTTATGTTCGTTAGAACTCATTCCTTGATAGTGAGACAATATTCCTCTACATAAATATGCCCTTATTTATTTAAAGCCATTTCTCAGTTGATAGACAATTAAGCTACTTCCCATATTTTTGCTATAGAAACAATTCTGTACTGCACATACATCCATAAGTAAACTTTCACTATATTTTATATTCAAGGTTTTAGAACCAGCATTACAAATAAGGGCTAACACAGTTTTTAAGTTTTGAGACATGTGCCTACTTTCCAGAAAGATGTAACTATTTTCAGGAGCCATGAATGGGATGAGAGTCTGGTTCTCTAACACATCATCCAGGTTTTATCTTCTTATGAATTATTCTTAGTTTGAAAATATTCTTATTTTTGTTAATTTCTTCATGTTTTGTTATCTTTTAAGAATTAATAATCAATAAATAAGCAATATTCAAAAATTTTATTACATATGCTAACACTATTTTGTTACAAATATTTAATTCTAGTCAGCCACTTGTAAGAAATGATTGTGACTGCAGTAAATATATGTAAATCATCTCTTCCATCACTTCTGAGAAATATCTTCACAGAAGAGCAATATGCAAGTTGACTTTTCTAATTGTAGAAAGTCTATTTAGGAATAGTACATTAAGATGACATACAGAGTCCAAAGGTGGAGTCTATTAATACAATATTGAGGATTTTGATGTTTCCCTACTCAGCGTTTGGTTTATAAATCTGTAGTCATAAATGAAGAAAGTAGGGTGCAGTTATCAAATTCAAAACATAGAATCACATTAACTGTCAACTGTAATTGAAACATTTCAAAAAAAGAATTCAGATTCAT